>NC_067206.1:25441470-25788367 GCF_026262505.1 Trichomonas vaginalis G3 | reverse complement strand
TGTGAATTTGACACTTTACAAAACCATTAACGTATATTTACAACACAAACGCAACACTAACTAACCTTAAATATTTACAAAAGCCGCCAACCACTTCACCTCACTAATGTAAAAAATAAACGTTCTCACTTACAAAAGTATTCAACTCCTCCCATTGCTGTGCTTCACATAACAGCTCATAATCTTCTGACTCACTTTCTTCTTCATATAGGTCAAAGTCACTGTCAAATAAATGTTAGTAAGTTTTGACAAAGCTAATGAAACACGCTTACCGTTTGTATCGTATGCTTGTATAATCTTCCATTCTTTTGTTTCATAAACGCTCAAACTAACTTTACCCTTTCTCCCTCGTATCTGATAGAATGTATTTTCACGAGGAACGAAGAACAAATTCTTGAACTCATGACCGTTGTAGTTTGTTATCTCAATAGTTTTCGTCATTTATATAAAAAATAAAATAAAAAATAAACTTAAAAATTAATGATATCACCACCCTCACACGTATGAAAACATAGCACAAAAATAAATTTAGGTGAAGTGGTGAGATCTCACCTCTTTTTTCACTCTTTTTTCACCCTGTTGAATTCATTGCTTTATAACTCTCTTCCTTTCTCCAACTCTTCTAACTTCTTCTTAAGTTCAGCAATGTTGTCATCATGAAGTTTAATCTTTCTCAAAATTCCTTCTTTATCTAATGGTTGCTTTATCTTTCTAAACTGAACTCTACCATCCTTCATAGTATGAATGTAAAAACCTTCTGGAATAGTTCCTGATTTAATGTATTCTACCAAAAACTTTTGTTTCATTGCTTCAGTGACTTTATTTGTCATTTCAATCAAATAAAAATTTTAATATTAAATAAAAATAACGTTATTTTTTCAGTAAGGAAACGCAGGAGTTTTACGATTTATTTGAGGAGTAGGTTCTGGTTTAAATGTTGGAGTCGGTTTAGGAGTTGACTTTTGAACAGGAGTTTGTACTTCCATAGGTTCAGGAGTCATTGAAGGTTTTGCTTGTGAAGGCGTTGGTTTTGGCGAAGGTGTTGGAGTTTGTTTAACTTCAGCTACTTCAGTATTATTTACAACATTTGCTTTATTTCTTTTCAACATCATAACTGCTCCTGCTGTACTAGCAAACCTAGTGGAGAGACCATATTTTATATAAGGACTTGACCAAATGCTATTTTTGACAGGAGCTGGTGGAACACCTAACCTTGGTGAGACTGCTCTTTGCCATTGTGCAGCTCGTAAGAAATATTCAATAGGTGCTCCATAATCGTTTGGTAAAGTTTGTTTCATAGATGGTGAAGGTTCACGAGAGCTTGATGAAGAACTCATTTATAAGCTTTAAAAATAAACGTTCATCCTTTATTCCTCACCGTCGTCCGTAGCTAAGTTATAGTCATCTAATCTTATTATTGGGATGCCATTAGCACGCACCTGAATGGCAAAGCAACAATCCCTCATAAATCCAATAAGTGGCTTTGGTACATTTTCAGTTGCTAGTTCAATAGGTCCTTTAACAGACAATTTGTATGTTATTGGAGCAGTAGATGTTTGACCTTGCTGGAAGCAAAAGTCCACTTCTGTTGGAAAACCACATAAGAAATGTGTGTTGTCATAGCTATCCCATTTATGTTCCACACTACCATCATCCACCAATGACCTCATAACATCTTCATTAAATCCTATCATATCATTGTTTGTATTGCAGGCGTTCGCAACCATTTCATAAAATACAGGTCCATATGATTTTTCAGGTTCTGCAGGCATATTTCCATAAGCTCCCATGGAAAGCTGAAGATATTTAAACTTAGGGTTCTCAAAATTAACATAATAGTTGTCTTTCTTTCTAAATAGTGCCCAAATACTTTTAACATTAATAGGCGTATAAGCTGCTGTAAATGTTGCACTTGAACTATCTGTATTCTTTGAGAATGAACCGTCCATAGGAATCCAATCCATAACTTTAACAGGAAAACATAAAGCCTCGTTTGTATAATGTTCTACAAGTTCTGTATAAATGTTAGGGTCTAAAGAGAATGACTTTGGATGAATGAAACATTCATTAAAATCCATCTTTGTTCGAAATAGTTGCTGGGTTACAGTTGTAATAGTAACTGTTCCACTAGCTTCTACTGCCTTCGTTATCATAGTGAATGGTTCATTCCATGGAACAAATTTATTTGTCGGTGGATTTGAATCTGAAGCAAATGCAACTTTAAGAGTTGGATTGAAAGCAATGATATCATTTACAGATATAGATGTGCATTGTAAGGCGTCGCTACTGAACTTTACTTTAAGCTGAATGTTTCCTGCAAAAGCTGGAATAAATCGAATAGGAATCTTCTAACAGGAATTCTTAAACGAAGCTTAAAATCAAATGATTTTCCTGCTGTAATTGGACCACTAACAATTTGTCCTGTTCTGCATGTTCCCGAATGACTCCATACATCTTCATGTCGAGTCTTTGAGAAAACATCTACTTTCTTTATTTGTTCGGTAGTTTGTGAGTTTGAAGTTATATATGCTTCTTCTCTTGCGTTGTCTTGAGAATATACGATACGACCATTTGCAAGGATTTGATATCCAGCAACTGCATAGAAAGCGTCATCGAAACCAATCCAAAATCCTGGTGGGTTTGTTTTATTGGAACCTGAACCAATTTCTTTATCTACAATAAATTGACCTTCCATTTTATACGTAATGAATGTATTGTAAAGGTCCAACATATTTTCACCAGGAGGTGAGAGATTGAATGTTACCCATGTGTTATCTTTAGCAGTTCCAGGTTGTGATGGAATCTTTGCGTCAGAATATTTTCTATTAGTGTCACCAATTTGAACTGCATTGTCTATGATATCGAAATATGAGCGAATCTGATGAATATGCTCTGCTGGAGTAAATTCGTTTAGCTGTTCGTTCTGCATGTATTTACTTCAGATAAAAATATCTATTTACTTCATTATTCTCACTCTTCTTCTTGGCATTCGTGGTGGAAGTTGTTTCTTGACATTTTCAATGAACTGTACATTCTCTTTTGTCTCAACTTCTTTCACTGGCGGGTCAGGATTCTTTGACTCGGTTTGTTTTTCAATGAAATTCACGAACTTTGCAATAAGCTCTTGGTTCGTTATTGAAAGTACATCTGGCTTTTTTTCTTCTGGTTCTATTGACTTTTCAGTTTGAACAGAAGGTTTTATATGGGCTTCGTGGACTTCACCCTTACCATACACCTTAATGTTGTCGCTTTCTGCATTCGCTAATGGAACCTTTCTTTTTCTTACGTATATTTTACCATCTTTACTCTGACTTACGTAATAGAAAGGATGTTGTATTCCTCTTGCGTCATTTAATATAATAGACTCTCGCTCTGATTTTGACAAGCTCATTTTACATCGGTTAAAGTTTTAATTTTGTTTTTTATCTGCAGTCAAATGACTCAGACAAGCCCTACGGACAAGACCCAGGGGGTCATAGATGTTGAAGCATTGAAGAAAGAAATTCGTGAGCAAATTTTATCCGAACTGAAGGAACAAAAACAAGAACAAAAGCCAGAGAGACCAAAGAGAAAACTTAGTGAAAAACAACTTGCTGCATTAGCTGCTGGAAGACAAAACCCACGTTTGCTGGCGAAGAAAGCTAGAGAAGAAGCTGAAGCAAAAGCTAAAGAAGCTGAAGCAAAGAAAGAGTAAATGATTTATTTTTATCCGAATTAAATGTATAGACAAATACCTTTATCTGTTGCGTTCAGTAGTGAAAACCCTGACGTCAAAATAAAGGGGAACAGAGTAACGTTTAAGTTTCCAACAGACTGGATTGTGAACATAAATGAAGAGAAGTACATTGGCATAACAAATATGTATATAACACGTGCTTTCAGAAAGGTTGACTTTATACTTCAAGTCGAGATAGAAAATGACGAACAGTCTTTAAGCGCCCAAAACATTCACATATACAAATACTTCAATGACAGTACGACGTTAGAAGACTGTATAATTACATTTTACGAAAATTTTCAAAAGAAGTTTAACATTGAAGTACAAACTTTACAGCCTTTACGTGATTTTCTTGCAGAACTGAAAGAAGAAGGAATTGTAGAAAGATTAATAGCTTTTCATTACGAGTTTGTAGCAAATGCTGATGGAACTCATGACTGTCAATTCATTGTATTCTCACCATTCAATGAAGTAGCTAAAAAGAAAAAAAATCCATTACGTATAAGATTTCAAATCTCTGAACCAAGTGATGATTTCAAGAATGTTTTCAATTATGATGCAATGCTTCCGAGGAAAAATGAATTTTCAGAAATTAGATTTCCAGGTATTGGGGATAGAAAGCAAGCTATATTATATTCAAACTTAAGTAAGGGAGTTGAAAATGAGTTCATTGGTCATACAAGAACTTCACCACTTCCTAACCCTAAATACTATAAATTAACTGGCTTCAATCGTGAGTTTTGGATAGACATGTTCTCCACTCATGACCATAACTGCCCAGTGTTCTTACCTCCAGACCATAAGGACTGTCTCTACATTGAAGCACAACTCTTAAACTCTACCATCGCAGTATTGTAAATGACCACATGGGCTTCGCCCTTGCCGCTAGTTTTATTTTTATCACGAATGACCTCATTGCTGACAAAAATAAATGACCTCAGAACTTCAACTTACGAATAAAGCTTGTTTTAGTCGTTATTGAGAAGTTAAACTTCTCTTCAAAGCAAGGTTGACATGACTTACATAAGTCAAATCCAATCTCTTGACCGTCATAAAGTGCTTTGTAAAGTTTCATTAAACTGAACTCAGAATCTTTGTCATATGTTCCTTGCGGGAACCATTACCTTTATCTTCATCATAGAAACACTGAACAGAGTCAGGAAACATTTCATTAGCGGTTAAAGCAATAACATCTTGCTTCACGCCTTTCATTCTGCAGTGAAATGCAACTTCATTTAAATCATTCGTGAGTAAGTCTATGTAAGTCTTCTTTCCACAAAATATTGACTTGTATTCTAAACTTTGTTTATCTTTTGTGATTTCTGCAAAGTCGCTATGAAATTGACCAAGGTTTTACCAATGAGAACTCTTCCATAACGTTTCTCAAACTCTTCAGCTAAACGAGGGATATCTTCATTGTAGAGATGCATACTGTCCGTATCGCTATAAAAGATGTCCATTCCTAAGTCCTCAGCAGTACAGAATACTTCACACATTATTCTCTTCGACATAGACAGAATGTTAACACCAAGTGGACAGAAGTTAAAGTGTCTGCAAATGCTTTTCGTTAGCTTGAAAATAGTTTTATCTGAACCATCCAAACCTTCAAACTTCACTATATGGTTGTAGTTTCTGATGGCATATCTTATAGCATCTTTGTCATTTACTATGGTTATTTTTGACTCAATAGGAGATAGAATAGTTTTGCCATAAATACTGTTCAGAATGAGCTTTATATTTTCTTGCAAAGGATTTCCTTCTTTCTTATACTTTAACCTTAACTCAAACAACTTCTTTACTTCATCTCTTATTCTAATATCTCTGTTTCCATCGTAATAGTATCCTTGCAACACTTCACATTTGACACCTTGATATTTTATGAGGTCTTGTAATGTTATATGGTCAACATACATTAAACAGCAAGTGTTTGAACTTCTGGGAACGTTAAGTTCTGGATTTAGTTCAGGGTCACAAACTATTAAAGGAAAGTGTCTATGTATTCCAATCTCTGTTATCTTAATGAGAACAAAGAAGCCAGACATAAACTTTTCACCAATGGGTTCCTTTTGGTCGTCATTGAATAAATGTCTCATGAGATACTCTGTGCTTAACATTTCTTTCTTCATAACCTTTGGAATACCTTCTAAAGTATAGAGTCTTGCAATTGCTGAAGGGTATAATGAAACAGCGTCGAAGTCAGCAATGAGTTTCTTTTCACTCTTTTGTTTCATGTTATCTGACAGCATACATCTTCCACCTTGAATACAGCGTGAAATAAATTCTCTTGGTTTATTTGAGATGTCATATAAATTTCCATTCGGGAAGTACACTCTGTTCTCAAATAATTTGTTAGCAATTGAACAAATACTAACATAGTCATAAACGTTTAAATCAAATTCTTTCAATATGTCATTGCGGAACTTAACAAAACCTTCTCTTAAAATTCTTACATCTTGTTTGCAATAGAATGTGCTATATTTTTCTAAGTCGAAGTGGTTTTCATCTATTCTGCAACCTTTGATGGAATCTATGTTTTTCATGAATGTATCTGCATCCCGGATAAACTTACATGCTTCAGAAATGACACCAGTTCTGTTGTCATTTGCTAACAAAACACTGCTGTAGTAGTTATATGGAAATACTTCTTTCGGTCCTGTTTGTAAGTTAAACATAGCAGGAAATAGTTTAAGCTTCTTATTTATAACACTGTAAGAGTCTTTTATAATAATTGCCCTTCCTTTATATAAGCCAGTTATTTGCATTGTTCGTGAACCTTTAATGATGGGAGTTCCTTTCACTTCTGTCATGTGTCTTAAGATGAAGTTTATATCATAACTGAGGTTATGGAAATATATTAAACTCTTGTCAGGAAGTCGTTCCAAAAATTCTGTTGCACAGTTCTGACCCCAAATGCTTTCACTCACTGAACCATCTTCACTGTCGTAACAGATGTTAAAAGCTTTATGAAAGCCGTCTGTGCTACACTCACAGTCAGCAAAGAAAACGTGCTCAGGAATGAACTTGCACTTATTTTTATTTACTTCTTTTGACTCAGCTTTCTTCTTCAGTTGTACACAATACTTTGGAGCATATGACAAGTCTTTAAATGGTGCAAGGTTCTGTTTATATAAGTCAGTCGTATATGTGAAAAGTTCTCCATAAGAAATAGGTTCGAAATATTTGCACTCCCACAATGTTTTCATAACATCCCATAACGGTGTTGTTCTATCATAACGAACTACATATTTATCTTCTCTCTTTGTATAAATCTTCATCTGTTTCTCAATGTTCATTCCACCACAAGCTTTGAGAATTTCGATATAGTTGCGAATGAAATATGTTGTCATTGGTAATCTTTCATTTAGCATGTAGTGGTCTTCAACAAGAAGTAAGTCAATAATTCGAACAGTTTCACATTCTTTTGGTATGTATCTCTTTATTTCATTATGTCTTGAGTCATTGAAGTAACCAATGGTAACATTAAATGCTATACCTGTTGCGTCAGAAATTTCTTGTACTTTACTTTGAGGAAAGTCTCTAACACGAATGACTCTCTCTCTCATGTGGTCAATAGTCTCTCCATCTACTCCAGCCTGAATGCAAGCATAAACGAAACAATTGTCTTCTGTCATAAGTGCTGCAGTTCTTTTGTTCAATTCATTGAAAGTTTGGTAGCGTTCAAGATTTATAGGTAATGTGCAAAGATACTTCCAGAACTGACCGCTTCTCTTCTTATAAAACTTCTTTTCACCATTATCTTTCCAAAAGCTTTCTATAAGTGCTGGGTTTCCTGTTTGCTTAAGAGCTTCCAAAATGGCTTTCTGGTCATTTGTCAGTGTGCTTTCATCTCTATATGGTCTCTTTTTTGGTTTGCCTTTCTTTACATCTGACATCGTTAAGCCTTCATATTCTGTTAAATCATACATCTTTATTTCGGTAAGATTCTTTATGTTTGTCAAGAAGAAGTCATAGTGCATTTCAACAATACCTGCAGCATTTGCTTCTATCTCTGATATAAAGTTCTCCTTCAAGAGCTGATGTAGTAATGTTCCAATATTATTGAGGTTTAACGTAGAACATTCATACTTTCCACCAAGTTTATAACATACCATCCATCTTTGTTGGGAGTTTATTTTAATCTTCTCTAAGAGTCTCATGAAAACCTTACCGAAATGTTTGTGTAAGTAGTCTCTGTTTGGTTCATCTAAAGCTTCGATGTTAAAGTCAATGAGTCTATTGCCTGACTTCACATTTCTCTTCCTATTCTCTTCATCTTTCTTTAACCATCTCTCACCTTCTTTTGGTTTGTCGTCAATGGAACGAATGACATCGTTAGCTTTGCGAACTTGTTCTATAGCGCTCTTAAACATCTCTCTTCTCTGTTGTTTCAGTGTGTCGTCTCTTCTTCTTGTTTCACCAATGTTTGCATTTGTTATGTCAAACATTTCTCTTCTAACTTCATGAGGTACTGAACGTCTATGATATAAGTCAATAGCAACGTCATTTAAAGGAAATGCTCTTGCATGGACTTCATCCTCGCCGCGTTGCGGCTTTATGAACTCATGAATTCTATCATAACTTATTGCACCATTATAGTCTTTAATGAAGTCAGCGAGTGCTTTTTTGTTTGTTGCGTAATGTTTTGCTACTTCTATGTTAGCTTCTGTAAGAAGTTGTTTTATTTCCGAGTGTTCTAACTTAGACAACTTCCGATACATCTTTAGTAGGAAATAAAAAAATATTTTTTGAAAAAATTAGATTAGATTTTTTAAAGTTATTTTTCAAAATAATTTAATATTTTTATTTTAATGAAACACATGCAAGATTGCAAGTTCTTTTCATACAATGCTCTCGCTACTGCCATCAAGAATGAGTTCAATAATGCTTCAAATGTTAATGTTATCTTTAACAAGAAGTTTGTGAAAGAATCTAAGTTTGGTCAGTATGTCAGACCATTAGCTATCGTCATTGACCGCAAACGTTATACTTCACAAGAGTTAGCAGTAGTTTTGAAACAAAAGAGTTTCTTCGTGAATGTCAAAGATACTCATTATACTGTCATAAAGAACTCTAACATTGACTTCTTCAGTATTGCTTTAAATCTTTCCGAACAGAAAGAATATAAGAAGGGTGAAACAAATGTGAAATATTATTCTTCATCTCTGAAGACAATAACGAACAAAGATGTTATACAGAAATTCTTACCAAAGGTTGAAGAAGCTTCTATTGACATTGACGAAGGAAGTGAAATGGTTGAAGAAATAGACCCTGAAGCTATTTAAGCAAAAATATATTTTTGGTTAGTCTTCATATGGATATTTTACAACAATTCCCCAATGTATAAACTTTTCATACGCTTTTTCATAAGCTTTATATACCTTCAGAAATTTTGCATAATCTTTAGAAGCATTTAGATATTGTTTAAATGCTTTGTATGTCTTCAGAAATTTTGCATGATCTTTTACATGTTGTTCGTTCTCTTCTTCTGTCATGAGTTCCGAATATTCTAAATTCATGTTCTTTCATATGAGATAAAATTTTATAAAAAAAATAAAATTAGCTTAGATTTTTTTTATTCTTCCTCTTTGAAGTTATCGAAATATTCTGTTATTTTTTCCTTCAGTAATGTTAAGTCTTCTTTGAATGTAAGTATTGTGCAACCTTTGATGTCATAGTGTGTTTGAGGAAGAGTATTTTTGACAATTTCCTTTATTTGCTCATTCGGTGTCATTGAA
This sequence comes from Trichomonas vaginalis G3, assembly GCF_026262505.1. NCBI lineage: Eukaryota > Parabasalia > Trichomonadida > Trichomonadidae > Trichomonas > Trichomonas vaginalis. The sequence goes on along the minus strand of NC_067206.1, from coordinate 25,778,914 downwards.
ATCGGTAAGTTTTCACGATAGAACCAGTTTCTGTCAGATTTATATATTTTAGCTAAGTCATAAAAGCTCTTGTTGTTTCTTCTGACTAAATGCAACATAACCACATCTTTATCTTCTTCTTTCTCCAACTCTTCAGTATATATCATATACTTATAACTCTTTTCCTTTCCTTTTGGTACCGAACGCGGTATTCTTTTCTGTATGCTTTTGTCTTTGGATTCAATGACTTCATCTTTTGCATGAAGTTTCTTTTCCATCTCTCCACGTTCTGCTTTATATAGTTCATCTAACATCATGAAAATATAACAAGCATAACGAGGTGAAGCCCACATTGCTACAGCGTTTACTAAAAGTCTATGAACATAATAACCTTTCAAACCAGGAGCCAAATTCTTGCGATTTTCGTACGGAATCTCTTCTCTCGGTTTTCCGAGGGAAGCAATCATATGAGGAAATTCTTCTAAAAGTTCTTTTGTCTGTTGGTTTTCAAACCAATGATATGCTTGCTTTGTAGAACGAAGAGCATTCATTATACTTTGCATTTGGTACATGTCATCTTTGACTGAACGAATGAGACGTAACTGTTTGTTATACTGTATGTACTCGTATTCTTCATTTATGGCTTCATGGACTATAACTGTTGTTGTGTTCTCTAATGTTGTCATTACTGTCTTTACATACAAAATAAAAAAATAAATAAAAATAAAACTAACTTTATTTTCTGACTTTCACAAAAGACCAAAAATAAACGCTTTACATGTATTTTTCAGCAACTTCGTCAAATAATTTTATAGCTTTATCTATCTCATCTACTTCAAACGTTTCTTTACCTTTCGTGGGAGCACCATACATTTTCTCAAAAACTTCAAGCAGTTCTGTTTCAGCAGCTCTCATATCATTAACAAACACAACCTTGACTCTATTGACTGTACTGTCATATCTTTGAGTTATATTATATGTCCTTCCTATCTTATATCTTTTTGTGTTGAAGTCCTTCGGTTTCTGAACGATGTAAAGTAAGCCTTCACTGCAACGTTCCGTATCGAATGAACCATATGTTATGAAGTTATATCCAACAACTGGGTCTAACCATAACAAAACTATTGGTATAAGACTTTTGTCTATAAGATATGCTCTTGTTCCATGAAATGCTACTGATATCATAAGCTCAGGATTTCTTGTCAAAATTTTCTGAGTTGAAGCATTTCTAACCCAGTCGTTTGTTTTCTTTCCAGATGGAGATATAATGTCTGACAAAGAATATTTATTGTATTTCTTTGAGTATCTTACGTTTAAATCACCTATTCTAACCACTTTGGTGTCATTGTCTATCTTTCTAACTGTTTCAAACTCAATGTTTGACATTACTGTCTTTACATACAAAATAACTAATGAAATTCATTATTTTTGTGCTGAATTCAATAAAAATAATGTTGAGGTGAAGAGGTGAGATCTCACCTGTTTTTTCACCTCTTTTTTCACAAGCGTTTTACATGAAATATACGATGTATATTTGAAATCCTAAACAATTTCGTAGCTTCTATTTCTTCTTTTAGTACATCAAAAGTTTTAACAATGCCGAAGGTTTCTTTATATTTCTTCTTGACGTCAGACAGAAGGAAATCCTCTGCTGTTGGATAGTTTTTATTAAGAAATGTCAACATATCCATTTTATTTTCTGCTGGCTTTTCTGCTTCTTTCTTTAAGTCTGCATAGTCGTTTCGCATTCTTTCTATCTCTTTGACTGAGTAGTTATATTTTCTTATTGCTGCTTTACATTTTGAACATTGCGGCATCGTTTTTGCGTTATACATTGAAATAAAACCAGCTAGAACAACTAAGGCGTCAATGGTTTTCTTTAACTCAAAAGCTGCTGGTTTTATCTGTTCATGCCATACTTTACCTCTTCTATCTTTATCTCTTATCTGCCATACACATTTTGCAACTAATGAAACAAAGTTATCGATGTTTGATGAAAGAGGCGGGGGTATGTTGGATAAGTGGGAATTTCAACAGGTTCTTTACCGGGTTCAGATAAAATGATTGGGTCTCCATTCTCATGGTTTTCTTCATTCTCCTCATTCTTCGGTAAGTCACGAGTTAATAAATTTGGTTGAGTTGCTGACCTTGTTAATTCGGGGCTAACATTAACTTTAACATTTTGAATAATTCGTGATTTATCATCATTTACGTTATAACCAACCGTAATCTCTGCTTTTGCGTTAGTGTTCTTTTGACTAGTGAAACGTCTTCTCATTTATATTCGAATAAAAAAATATATTTAAACTTTTATTTTGCTGGAACTTTTGAATCTATTATTCCCTGTATTTGTTCATGAAGTTGATTTTAGCTGTTTCATCGTAATTAATAGACCGAATATATTCATTAATTGCATTCTTATAATCATCTGATTTCTCAAATTTTCTTTTATCTGATTCCTTAACTAAATCATAAGTTAAACCTCGTTGCTGATATAATGGTTTCTTAATTAAATCTTTGAATGCTTGAGATAAAGCACCTGATGCAATTCTTGCTACTATAATTGGTTGGAATTGATGTTTAAGTTCATATTTAACATTTGCGAAAACTGGATCGAATAAAGCAACTTTAAAGAATTTCTTAGCTGAAATTTCAGGTCTAATATTTGCATATTGACCATCAAACTGGTTAGAATATCGTGGTAATCCATCCGGTCCCTCTTCAATAGCATTTAATTCTTCATTGAAATAAGAATATGGATTATAACGGTATGAATTAATTGGACCATGTTCACCTTCTCCAATGTATTGTTTAACAGCTTTTCCATTTTCATCAAATTGTATAGGATAACGTTCATTATATGCTTTACGTTTAGGATAATCAGATACAGTTAATTTATAACCATTTATGACTTTAATATTACCTTGACCATCAGTAACGAAAACTTCATTTATACCATCAGGTTTTCCATTTGACCCGTAATGTCTGCTTCGTGTGCTTCCCAATTTGGACCATGACGTTTGGCATATGCTTGAGCTTCTGGTAATGTTAAAACGTTTCTCATTTGTTTAACATCTTTTTGAAGACCAGCAACAATATGAACTAATTCTTTCATTCCATCAGGAACTTTCATAGTTCTATTATATGCACCCCTTTTGTTTGTTCCTTGTTTTAATGGAACCTGTAGAAGATTTGCTATTTCTGTCATGTTTAATTATAAATAAAAAATAAAAATTAATTATAAAAAGTTAATCAAATTTAACACCTCCTTTATTTAAATCAACTATTATTTTTCCATGTTCACCTAATTGCTGATATTGTGTGTAAAGTTCATTAATACTCATTGGTAAATTCACTTGATAAAGTATAACGTTCAACTGTTGACGACTAAACCCACTGAAAATGAAAAGGGTTGATAGATTTGATTTAATGTTTGTGCTTAATGCTTTGAAGTATTGAACAGCCATGAAGAATGAACACTGAATGTGTCGACATTGAGTTAATAATTGATTAAAATATGATTTCTCATTTGTTATTAGTTTTGATTTCACCGCATCATCTAGAAAAATGAGTGAATGCAAAAATTCTCTATCAAAATTTGAAATAGAAAGTGTTTCAAATAATTCATCCCGTTGTTTATCAATAATTTTATCCTCTAATCCTTGCTTCTTGATTGTATTATATAATTCTTTATACATTAAAAAGTTTTTTAAATAATCTTCTGCTTCTTCTTGTGATAAATAAATAATTGGAATTGTGATTAAATGCTTTAAAGATTCAAATGTATCATCTGAAGGTGAACCTGAACGGTTGATATAAATTAACACATGTGAATAGGGGGAAGTGTTAGCAATAATGATAATTTGTTTTAATATTGTTAATGTTTTACCTTTATTCTGTTTACCAATTGCTGCAGTGATTGAATTTAAGTAACATTCAGAATATGGAATTTTCATTAATTTTTCCTTAGATAGAGCATTTCTATTATCACTCAATGCTTCATTAATCATATCATCTACGTATGTATTATATACTCCCGCTAATTCTTCATAAGGGGTGGATGAATTTAAATCCATTTAATCAAAAATAAATTTATAATTTTAAACATTTCTATTCATCAATATTTCATCATATGAACTTCTATACTGTGGTGGTGTACCTGTTGGATGATATTTCAAACCTTCGTCCGGTGTCCATGTCCAATATGTAGTCCTAGTAAACCAAACCTGAGGAGGATTTGTCACCTTTGAACAGTAAGTGTCATTTTCACCCTGAATGATTGGATATGCTTTCACTTGTACTGTAACTTGTGAGTTGAAAGTTTCTAATCCATCAAAGAATATACCCGCTCCATCACGTTGAACTGGAATAGTGCATAAGAATGAAGTTTGGTCTTTCCATGTTCTAGCTAATGGCGTGCCATCATCATCATTCAGTGGTCTAGTTAATGAGTCCTCATATTCTTCTGTGCATTCATTCACTCCATCTAAATCAGAAGCTTGAAGCATACGTGTAAAGAATATGTCACCCACTGTGGTCATCGCTTGATCGGGGAAGTTTCTGGAATCTATAGTGACCTGAAGACCTCGAAGCATTGGATTTTCTAAAACTGTTCTTTGCATTGCATTCTTCGGAAATGTTAACACAACATCTGTAACATTATGAAGAGCGTATGAGAAATCTGAGCTAATACCTTCAGGAGTGATGCAACCTCCATTTAGTGAACGAACGTCAATATGTTGAGCTGGAATCATGAATGGATCTTCCTTACTGAATAAACGTGGTATTGCTTTAACTGATTCTTCAATTAAACCGTATCCTGGTGTAATGCATTTATCCTCTAAAACTTCCATCTTTGTGCATGAAATAATAACGTCTTCAACTGTTGCCTCAGCAGATGTAGCGGCTAAGCTTGTAATTAATTTGGCAGGAAGTCCGATTTGTTGGAATTTGCGATCATATTTATAAAACATGATTCATAATCTTTTCATAATTTTCATCAGTTATCTTTTCATAAACGTAATTTTGTAAATCAGCAACTCTTAACGGGTCAACCTGACAAAATACTAAAGTATCCCTGAAAACATAATATTTAAGAATGATATCACCAAACGATTTAGGATAATCATCGAACGCCTGAAATGCTAACAAATCATTTACCGGAATAATCATATCAAAAGTGATATTAACTTCTTCATTTGCTTTCTTGAAAACTTCTGAAGGGTCAATATATTTACCACATACTGAGTTATCATATTTTTGAACATTATTATATAACGAATGAACAAACTTTTTAACTTTCCTTTCTGATTTTGGTTTATATGTTGCAAATGCGAAAGATTCACGGGCGCAATCCATCTGAAGATAACCAGCATCCCTCTTTCGGTTTCTACTTAATTGTTTAAAGCTTTGATTTGATGATTTGTAACCAACGAATAAACGCATGCATTTAAAAGCGGCATCACATGTGAAAGCTTTATTTGAAACTAGAGTTGCTTTAACTTTGCGTTTAATATATGTGTCACCTAATTGGTTCACATCATGAGCCGGATTTGTAATTCTTAAATGAGTTTGTTTATCATCAAAATATGGAGCATCAGAGTCATAGCATGAACTTTCAAGTTCTCTATAATATCTTCTACCGTCATTCTTTGCGAATATTTCATTTATCTTTTCGAATGAATGAAACACATTTCCATTAATCGGTTTAGTGTTTGGCACCAAATAGTTAGTCGTCATTTATTATTAAATAAAAAATCAAAATTAAAAGATGAAAATGAATTTTTAATTTTAATGAAATAATCAACTATGGCTGCAGGTATATTTAAGAACTGTGGGATAAAGTAAAAAGAGGAGCGCATAAAGTTTGGGAAACATTGAAGAAGGGGGCAAATTGGATATTTAAGAATAAAGAAGCATTAGTGACGTTGCTGAATCAATAACACCAAAAGCTGCCCAATAAGAGAAATTTTAAATAAAGGAGAAAAAGTTTATCAAAGACTACAACCGATACTAAGATAAAATAATATTTATTTATTTTCCACTATCCACCTCCTATTTTATTAAGTATTCCTTCAGCAATTCCACCAATTGCGTTACCTGCTTGTGCTCCCATCGCTGGATTACCTGCTTTAGTACCTAATACTCCACCTATGATAGTTCCTGCCGTTTCGCTACTGGTGCCAAAAAGTTTGCAATGGGTTTAATAATCTTTTTATGAACCCAACCCGCAGCTTTCTTAATTCCATCCCATAATTTTTTAAAGAATCCTGCCGCCATTTCTGATTTAATATTAATTAAAAAAATATATTTCATCACTTATATTCTAATTTTATTTAATGATAAATGAAACCGATTTTAAAAATAAATGAAACAGAGGAGGAAGAAATAAATGAAAGTGAAAATGTTCAACAAAAAATAAACGTTGTTAAACCAATTACTGAAATAAAAATTTTTTCATCTGTTGAAGAATTTAATGACTATTATGCTAATAATAAAAAATTATTTGAAGAATTGACAACGTGTAAATTGAATAAAATGTTTAAAGTTGATGGATTCAAAATTTCAAAATAAAAGGGTGGTTGGTTTGAAATCTATTCCCCAATCAAGAATCACCTCATTAATGAAAATAGATGATTTAACAAAAAGAATAGAAGAGATTGAAGAAAGAATGAATCAAATAATTGATTTCATAAATTCAAATAATCATTAGTTTCTTAAAGTTCAATGTTGATTCTGAGACATGAATTTTTAAAGTTTATTTTTTTATTTTTTATTTCATTATGGTAGTGAATCTTTTATTCATGAAAATAATTATTTCTAATTTCTTTTACTCGTTTATGAGGTCTTTGATTATGACTCCATTGATTCCATTCAGGATTTAAACAATGTTTAATTAATCGCGGAATATCTGACATCATCTATATATAGCTTCTTTTATAAAAGATAAAATAAATTATTTTAAAATTAATGTTAATTTTTTAATGCGTTTAGTATATAATATTTATTACTAATTTATTTAATAATGTCGCACTTTCTTACGAATTCATGACTTAAAAAACGTAAGAAAAAATTTTTATATCATCTATATATAGAAGATGTGAAAATATACCTTCATCTATATATAGACGTAACAAAAAAGTCACACACCCCTTCCTATCCTACTACTTTTATCCTTCGCTTTTAAGATCATTGAATTTGATTTTTATATAAAATAGTTATATATTAGAAAATAATATGAGTTTATGTGATATTATTTTTCAGAAGATTTTGTGTTCTTCTTCAAAATTTTATTTTTTATTAAAAAGAATCTTTACAAAATATACATTTACTTTAATTAATATTTAAAAACGTGCTCTATCAAAAGTTCCAAAAATTCAATATTTTAGCTTTTCTGAGGTGTCACTTTTGATGAATTTCTGTTTACAACATTTTAAAAGTGACTATGTATTTTTTATATATATCTAAAGCAATGCTTTTGTGCCGCTTTTGATATCAATGAAATTGTTCAAATTTGTCACTTTTTTCCAAAAATGAGTAAAACTATTGCAGAACAACGCCAGCTTTTGGCTGAACTAACAGAACATCGTAATGCCCTGCGTGGAATATGTGAAAGCCAGAATTCCAAAATATTAAATTCTAAAAAACAAGAGCAAGTTTTGCAAAAAATGATTCCAACTCTTCAAGAGAAAAGGAAAGAATTGGATCAAATTTTGCAAAAGGCTAAGAAAGAGGAACATGATGCTAACGCAAGACAAAGCCAACAATATGAAAAAATCGAAATGTCTGCACTTGAAGAAATTCAAAATACAAAAGAGTCAATAAAAGCACTAGAAATGCGATGCAAACTAATAGAAAATCGTAAAAAAGTGTTAACAGAAGCTTTCAGGAAAAAAGATGAACAACTCGATATAGAAATTGCAGAATACAAGATGAAAATCAAACTCGTTGAAGCTAAAAGTCATGAAATAAATGAAAGACGTAATCAATTAGACGAAATATTCAAAATTAAAAGAAGCCAAAGTAAAAAACTTCGAACAATAGATCAAATTAGATCATTAGAAAACGACATTGCTAATACTCAACGCGAACTGGAACAAAAGGAGAAGGAAGTTCAAGAACTCGCACTAGAATGCAAACAATTACAAAAAGAACGTGATAATCTTCGTAAGAAGACACAAGACCAAAAGCATTAATGTGTTTACTTAATTTCTGAGCTCAGAACTGGTTTATTTTCCAGTTTATTTACATTTGGTGTAATCCATAAGTTTTTCATTCTAATATTTGGGATTTATTAGATAAATATGTTTTTATGTGCATTTACAACCGATAATTCATAATATCTGCAAAGTTTTTTAAAAATATCGATCTAAAAATGCAATATACTCGATTTGATTAGAACGCATTGTTTGGTTTTGTTTGTCAATAATATACGTATTCATAATTTACCAGGAAAACATTTTATTGTTACAAAATCAAATTAATATCTAATTTCTTCAAAAGATTGCTTTTTCTTGTCATAGAAATTTTCATTTATGACTTTAAAAATTGGAGTTTTACTACATGTTAAGATCCCAATTTAGTTTTGGAGTGATATTCTCCAATTTAGTTTAACATTATATATAATATAGAGTTGAATAAAGTTTATAGAGTTTTGAACATGTTTCATTCATATTTTTCCATTTATTTTTCTAATTTTGTACAAAATATTGATAATATCTTAAGAATAGTCTTCCTGATATAGATTAACAACTCAACACAAAATTTATGAATAATTACTTCTTATTGTTTCACTTAAATTGATAGCAAAAAAAATATAAAATATTTTAAGTGTTTTAACTCAATATCCAATAAAAACTTAATTTCCTTTGTCAATTTGAATCTACTATTAGTTCATATAAGCAATATTTGAAATTAATAATTTTCAAGTGTAATTAAGCAGTTTGTAATGCAATGATGTATTATAAAAATAGATATATTAATATACTGACTTTTATTTATAGCTTAGACAATCAAAACTGGCTTAGCGGCTCTTTCCCATAATCCAGCCCATTTTTCAGCGCCGGCTTCGATACTTCCTTTACGGATCTTCTCGATGTCGATTGTTTTCTCGATGAAGCAGGATCTGATAATATTTGCGAGTTCCTGTTCATCGTTGAAAAGAAGTCCGTCAACACCTTCATGAACGAGCTCATCAATGCAGCTGTATCTGACAGAGAGGAGAGGAAGACCAGCGCCAATCATGTCGAGTCCCTTCATCGGGAGATCGAAACCAGATGAGGATTTGTGGAGAGAAACACCAGCATCACAGGATCCTAAGAGTTCTGCGTACTGCTCGTATGGGAGGAATGGATAGCAGAAATCGATGTTCATGTAGTTGCGGCCTTTGACTTCTTGGATAAATGCGCGTTGATTTGGTCCTTTTCCGGAAATGATGAATGTGATGTTCTTCTTCTTTTCTCCAAGTTCTTTATCAAGGATTTCTGCTGTTCTGTTGATCATGTCTATGTCTTCATCTGGTGTCCATGATGTTGATGACATAATCCAAATTGAATTTTCTTCAAGATTAAGTTGCTTAGCGTATTTGGAACGTAATTCGCGTGTTGGCTTGAATAAATTGGATGGTTTGTCGTAAACAACAGCAGATTCGATTTTATGTTCTCGAAGATGTGCTTGTAATGCGTTTGTAACAGTAATATTGCCATCAGACCATCTTCCAGTGATATATTCAAGGAATTTAAGTACCTTCCAGCCTCTGGATTTGTTGCATTGAAGAATTGACCAGCCAAGATTATGCCAATCAATGACAAAGCGCTTTCCTTTGATAACACGAAGAAGCCAGCAGAATGGAAGAGTTGGAATTGTTGGTGGATTTTGTGCAAGAACGAGTTCGAAGCGAGGCAATGTAAAAATTAAAAGAAATAGTTGGAAGAAAAGCCATAAAATCTTAAGGGGTGCATATATTGGGAATAATATACGTGGAAGATTCCAAAATGGCTTGATAGGATGAATTACGACGTTTTTTGATTCTTGTAATTCTTTAAATAATGGTGATTCATTGTATCCTACAAGGTGAACTCTCGCATTTGGAAGTTTGGAAAGACAAACCGCGTGGTTTTGCATACGCGGACTTCTTCCAAGGTCGCCTAAAACAACTACGACGTATTCAGGCATTTTTTTGGATTTTTTTTTCACACTTTATGGGAAGTCTTTGTTTCAGAAATATGAATGTGATCTCTAGATTAAATTTATGTATGGAACTCATTCAACAGGAAATCGCAAGTTTATAGTGAAGGAATTCATTAGTAGTAGTATATGAAGGGTTGTGTGACTTTTTTTGTTACATCTATATATAGACGATGCATTAAAATATATTTATTTATAAACGCATTAAAAAAAATTAACATTAATTTTAAAATAATTTATTTTTTATCTTTTATAAAAGAAGCTATATATAGATGATGTCAGATATTCCGTGATTAATTAAACATTGTTTAAATCCTGAATGGGTCAAACTTCAATTTAAAAATGAAGATTGTGAATTATTAAATGAATATGAAAGCCAAAATAAGCTAATGAGGTATAAATATAATGATAAAGAATATTTAATTTCATGGAATCAATAGTAGTATATGTTGAAGGGTTGTGTGACTTTTTTTGTAAACGTAAGAATTCATACAATATTGAACGATTTTGTATCATTTTTTTTAACATATGAAGTAAAAAATGTATGATTCTTACGGTTTTTATTCTTACGTTTTTGAATAAATCAAGATTTAAAAAATTTTCAAAATTGTAAGACATTTAAAAAAAAAAAAAAAAGGTAGTGGGGCCTCCAGGCACTTCGTGCCCTCTAGCCCCGAAGATGTTTAGTATAAATGAAGTTTTTATTCGGAAAATTGTTAGTCTTCTGGTGTGAATTCGGAGGACTCTTCTTCTTCCTCCATTGCTTCTGGGAAGAAGCCTTCTTCTGGGTCGAAAACATTATATAATGTGTCGCTTTTCACAAATTATATATGTTTTCATGTTTTGTCACTTTTCTGTCACTTTTTGGGTAAAAACATTTTTATTATTATATATAAATGAATTTTACAAAACCACCGTTACCGTTCTTTGGAAATAAGAGTAGATGTAAAGATATTATATTGAGAGAACTTAAGAAACTACCGAATGGTCTAACATTTGTAGATTTGTTCGGTGGAAGTTTCTATATATCCCATTTGTGCCATACAATATTCCCAGACTCAAAGATTATATGCAATGACTTCGACAACTATATGGACCGTCTCAAACATATACCAGACACAAACAATATATTGAAAGCGTTAAAAGAAAAGATACCTATAGGTAAGATGGAACGTATACCATTAGATAAGAAAAATATTGTGAGAGAGGTTTTGAAAAAAGCAGAATATATAGACTGGGATAGTATATCTGCTAGACTATTATATAGTGGTGCTATAAGAGTTCATGACATTGAAACACTTATGTCAAAAGTTTTATATCTTAACTATACAAATGTTTTCAAAGAGGACATAGAAAAATATATTGAGGGTATAGAGTTTGTGAGATGTTATTGGACAGAGTTGTATGAAAAATATAAAGACAAGGAAAATGTTTTCTTTATAGTGGACCCGCCGTTCTATAACACATGGGATTTTCAATACCAAGTAGACTGGACTTTGAGAGACTCTTTAGAAACTTTAGACGTTATACATAACCATCCATGCTTTTACTTTACATCCGATAAAAGTGGTTTGGAAACCGTTATGAAATGGTTAGAGGACATACATGACTATGAGTTTAGATATGACAAGATAGAATATGAGAGAGGTCCTATAAACCGGAGAAAGTGTCATAACAAAGAAATTTTATTAGTAAGTAAATGTGGTTTGAAATAGGACTACTTGTTTTAGGTTTTTTCCATTGTGTCATTTATTTCTTTGACGTGGCAGAAAGATATAGAGAATATGAAGATGAACCAATGCCTGCAAATGTTCAGTATATGTACTCGTAAGAGATATTTTTATCTAATATTAAATGGACGCACAGAACTTAGCGAATGCACAGCAACCTGGACAACCAAACCCAGAGAATATTCCAAATGAAGTTAGAATACAAACTGCAATGGCAAACTATGGTCAAGTGCCAACAGATGTACAAATGCAAACTGCCATGTCAAATGTCGCTGCGTTGGGTTTGCCACCATGGTATGCAAATATGAGATGGAAAGAGTTTTATACAAACCCTGAAGTGGGATATAAACAACTTTATGCAGATGACGCGAACACAGGAGTTGACCCAGAATATGTTTTCTACCAGAGGAGAAACAGAATGTATGAGCTCCAGTTAAAGAATGCTATGGAACTCAACAGGAAACGTAAGAGACTAGGCGGACATTAGATTTTTACATATAGTAAAATGGGTTTCTTCAGTAAGATAGGAAACTTCTTTCGAAATGTTGGAAGAGGTATATGGAATGGAATAAAAACCGTAGGAAGAGGAATTTGGAACGGAGTCAAAAATATTGGTAAAAGAGTAGGTCAGTTTGTTGGTATTATACCTAAAGACCCTGAACCAGAAGAGCAAGCTCCTGTTATACAACAGCCTGAACCTGCACCACAGTCTAGTTGGCAACCAAATCCAACACCTCAACCGTATTAAAAAGTTATATTTTTACCGTTCGATAGTAGTTGTATATGAAACTAAGTTCTAAGTAAAACGCATGGTATAATGGAATTATTCTTTTTCTTCCATCTGTAGTAAACCATACTTGAAAGTCTGAAATACTTCCACTTGGTGGTTCGTATAACTTTGTAGTTTTTCGTAAAAGTCATTTGCCAAGCATAAGAAAGAGTTTTGGCGCCAGAAAATGAAGCATGAACAATAATAGCAGTTGGGTCGAAAACATTTTCATATGTTCCATTAGGGTTTTCGACTTCATAAAAGTCTGGGTGTACTGGATATGCTGCAGGCTGATTTAACATCCTCATAAATCTATACCATGCCAAGTTGTTATATTTTGTAGAAATATAAACGTTTTCTCCAAGGTCTTCTATTCTATTGATTTTAACAGTTGCATTTTTCCTGTCATAAATAATATCGAGATGGTATTCTCCTTCGTCAATGTTATACTGGTTTGCATATTCGATATAGATATCGTTTATTTTTTCTTGAAAAGCTTGAAGAGTTGTTTCTAAGTTTACAAGCAAACTAACTTGTAAAAGTTTTCCTTGTTCAAATTTCTCATACATACGTTTTTCTTTGTTATAGTATCGAACTTCAAAACCGACCGTAAATGGGAAACCATGTATGGCTTCTGAAATGAACTTCATTCTACGAAAGCCAATAGCTTTTGTGACAGATGGGTCTCTTAGCCATCTTAATGGGTAGTCAAAACGATAGCCTTCATGCTTTACGGTCTCTGTCTCAAACTTTTGACCGACATTAGTAAAAAGTTCATCTAATGGTTTAGTTGTAGCAACTCTTGAATTTTCTTTTTCTATTGGAAGCATATTTTATCTAGAATAAAAATGTCGAAAGATATTGCTTCCATGAGAGAAATACAACACAACCGACAACTCATTGTGCAAGCTCTAAATAAGAACACAACAAACTTTTCAAACTATTCTAAGATATCTGAGTCATTGAAAGAAGGAAACTTAAAACTGACATTAAACCCAATGACAGATGAGTTTCTATTTCAAGACAATAAGAACAATACTGTCTGTATAAATCCAACAAAAGGAACTTTAAACGAGAAACCTATAAATGAACTTCTTTTGAAAGCAGATGTTGACAACAAAGCTGACAAAGAATATGTAGACGATGCAATAGCAAAAGAAGAAGAAAGAGCTAACAATGCTTATGCAACAAAAGAACATACTCATCCTGAACTAGCAGACAAAACATATGTTGACAATAAAATGTCAAGTGAAGTGACAAGAGCTGAAAACGAATATTCTAAAAAGACTCATACACATTCTATATCTGAAATAACAGACTTAAACGTTAGCCTTGAAAAGAAAGCGGATAAGGAATATGTGGCTAGTAAGTTAGAGAAGAAAGCAGATAAGGAATATGTGGATGAAAAAGATAAAGAAATTATAGAAAGGGCTGAATGGTATCATGAATGGACATCGAAGATTTTAAAAACTAAAGCTGATACAGGATGGGTTTCAGGATGTTTAGACCTTAAAGCAGATAAAACTTATGTTAACGATGAGTTAGAGAAGAAAGCAAATAAGACTCATACACATACAAGTTTTACAACTTTTACAGCAGATGATATTACACTAAACACAACCTTGCCAAGTAAAGGTCCAACAATACCACCGGCAACAAGTCTTGTAGATACTTTGATATCTAATGACAATAGTATTATGCATCTAAGACAGGAACTCAATGTGCTTAAACAAATTTTGCCGAATCTTATTTACCCGGTTGGCTCATTATATGTTTCAATGAACTCTACCAGACCAGAAGTAGTACTTGGTTTTGGAACTTGGACTCAAATAGTCGACAGGTTTTTGTATTGTGCAAACTCTTCAAAGGAAACAGGTGGAAGTAAAACGATTTCAGGTGAAAATTTACCTGCACACAGTCACTACATAGATTTAAGTACATCTCAAGCAGGTTGGCATAAGCATAGATATTGGGATTGGTCAGCAATGACAAAAGGTAAAGGATATGATGTTAAAGACAACGTTAAGTTTGCTATAAATTGTTACTGGAGTAACACTGAGGGAGGAGGAAACCATACACATTTCGTTTCAGGATATACGCAAACAACCGGACAAAGTAAAGAATACATGCCACCTTACATGACAGTTTACGCATGGTATAGAATTGCTTAGTCGTCATTTTCAACTTCTTTAGCATATTCGTCAGGAGTTGTCTTATATTTGTTAGGAACTGTCTTTGAAAGTATACCACCTTGAACTTTGACAAGTTTGAAACGAGGTCTGACAATAGTAGTTTTATCTTCTGCTTGCAGTCTGTACATTTTGCCATGTTTGCCTAAAACTTCATAATATTCTCTTGTATACTTTCTTCTATTTTTACGAACACGAATGTGAGTACCTGTCGGGTTCCCATTGTTGTCATAGTCAATAGTATTTTCATATGGGTCGCGTTTAGGTATTTCTATTTTTACTTTGTCACCTTTCTGAAGTTTGAAGCCCGGCATTCTTTCTTGTTTGTCTCTTTTGACTAAATTATTAAATATATAGTCTTTCTCTAAGTCAGGGTTGTTTTTCATTTCTTCGGGGAGTGGTTTCCCAAACCTTTTTGTTTACGGTTATTGTAAATATTTAAAACCTGTCTCATCTTTGCCATGGAGAAGTGTCTATATTTGTCGTCATATGACATTTCATTTGCTTCACCACCTTGTGGTTGGTTTAAGTCTCTTAACATTTTTATACAACCGTCAATGACACCAAGAGCAGAATGGTTTTGGTCGACAATGAAATATTGGTTTACATTTTTTGAACGCAGATAGTTTTTTACATCATCTGATTTGAAAGAACTTTCACAGTCAGATGTCAGTTTTGTTGGATGGTATTTGTCAACGAATATTGTCAAAGCAGTTTTCACATCTAAAATATTTTTGGACCATAATGGTATGGCTTCACAGTATCTTGTGTTTTGACCAACAAATATTAACCAGTATGGAGGTCCATCTGTTCTAACTCTCGGAATGTTTTCCAAGATATCCATAAACCAAGCATTTGGTGTTGAACTAAAGATTTTTATCATGAGTGCTTTCTTTGTCGCTTTAGAAACATAGGGGTCCTTGTTCGGATTCGTCATTTTTTACCCTATAAGAAATGGGTTTATTTGGCGCATTAGCAGGAGTTGCATCCAGATTTTTGCCCGCAGTGGGAACAATAGCCAGAGGTGTATTTGGAGTTGGAAGGAAGATTTTGAGTACATTAGGTATACTGAAAGAGAAAGCACAACCTATTATACAAACTGTACAGAAAGGTTGGGATGTAGCACGAGATGCAACAAATCTTATTCCAAATCCTGAAACAAGAGGAAAAGTTCAAGGATGGATGGACAATGTAGGAAGACAAGCAGGAAACTATTATAACAAAGCAAATGACTACTATAACCAAGCAGGACACTATATGGACCAAGGTGAAAGATTCTTTAACAGAGGATATAACCATGCACAACAGTGGGTAAACAATAACCAACCGCAACCGCCTCAAACGTGGGGAATGTAAAGTTTTTTATTGAGATGAAATGAACAATGCAGCATTGAGACAAATGGGTTCAAGATGGATTTGTCGACTTCCAGCAGTTACACCACGTGTTTGTCAAGTTCTTCCTATACCTCAGGAAGTTTTAGACCGACTTAAAAAACCCAAACAACCAGTTGAAAACAAACCAAACTAAATTTTTTTACTGAGATGAAATGACCGAAGAAGTTGAAACGGTAGATTTGACACCACAAACAAAAAGTTCAGAACCATTGTCAAAACCTGTCAAAGAACTTACAGATGAAGAGAAAAATTCAATAATAGAAAGTGCCAGGTCTGGAAATACAAACCCTAACTATAAAGTCACTTTTCATAGAAATGGAACGGCTAGTATCTCAAAAAGAAACAGACTCTCACAAATAAAATATTGAAGTCTGAAGGAGCTTTCGAGACAACAGATGGAAAAGTTTACTTCACTGACCAACAGTTCATTATAGAACATCTCATTGACTTAGAGTCGAAATATTCTAAACTTTACAACAAACACAAAAAGTTGAAAGGAAAACAAAAACAAATGGCATATGATATTTATGAAGATGTTGACGACACAACTGTTCCTGCAAGTGAAGTAAAGTCAGAGAAACCGAAAAGTGACGAAAAACCGATAGAAGAAGAAAAACCAAAAACTGAAGATAAACCAAAACCAAAGTTTAGTTTGGAAACTAAACCAAGTCAACCTTCATTAGCTGGTATGGGTTGGCGTCAAAGACTTATGGCAGCAGGCGGTTATGTTAAGTAAAGAAAAAACATTTTTTTCTTTTTATAAAAATGCCCCCATATAGAATGGATAGAAAATCTGCTAGAATAAAAGCAGAGTTGCAAAGATATGGTTGGAGAGTTTCGAAGAAGTTTAAATATAGGAAGGGAAGACCCATAAAAGTCTATGACAAACTGGCTGGTCTGACCTACGAAATGGATTTGGAAACAGCACGTGCAAATTATCCAAACAGACTAGAGAGGTTAGAAGAAGAACGTCTTATGAACATGCCTTTCGATGTTAGTGAACCTCAAGTTGAAGGACACGACGGCTTTGCCAGATTCTACTGGAAACATGACGAACAATTGCATCCTTTGAGAAGGAAAAAAAGGAAAAGGTGAAGACACACATGCTCCCATGGAAAGAACAAGATATGCATATGAAAAGTATCGTGAAGTTAGAAGTCAAATTACATCTGGTCGAACCTTTACAGTAAACTTTGACGAAGGAAAGAACAAAGAAGGCTTCATGGGAGTACTTGCTGCCATACAAGACGGAAATAAGAAAGGACACGATCTCAGATTGACCATAACGGATTTGGATGGTCACATTTACTATGCAAATGGCAATGAACAAACAGCCGCAAAACTTCTTGACGCTTTCAAGACTACAAAGAGAGAACAAATGGTTGACTCCGACTCAGACATTTTGAATGCAATTGAAGGAATTGCAAGTGTCAAGTTCGAATGGTACCAACCTAACCCTCAAGCAGTCAGACAACATGCTGGATACTTTCCGTTCATAAATAAGTCTGACATTGACTTGACAAGGTATGGAATTTACAATTCAATTGAAACAATTGTCAATGAACCTTGCATTCTTACATGTCTCAGGAACTCTGGTCTTGTTACAGAAGAGAAGATGAAGTATCTTGAGTCATGTGTGAAGACAAGGTACATTCTCAGAGGTCAATTGGCAAAAATTGCACCGTTGGCAAATGTCAATATCCGAGTCAACATACCTACAGCTAAAGGTTCTTCACATGACGACTATGTTGTTGACAAAGACTTACCATGGTTGAAGATTGCAATTGTCCACAACCACTTCATGTTGAACGAAAGTCTTACAAACCCATTGTTCGGAAAAGGCAAGTGCAACATTGTCAGAGCTGTAAACATTCTTTTCGAGAAAGGTTTGTTGGAACCAATTCCAGATGACAAGCTGACAGAAACTTTTGTACCAAAAGACGAAACAAACTTTTCACTGTTAGCAAGACCAAAAGTTGTTCCAGACAAAGTTCTAGTACAAAAGAAGTACACAATTCCACAAGGAGTTGGATTGTTCGGATACCAACCTGAACCAGAAGAACTTCCAATGAGGTTGCAAGAACTTCAAGATGCTATAAACAAACTTCCATTGAGACATCCAATTGACGTCAAATTGTATTGGAGAGCATCTGAGTTAGGTCAGAAGGTTTTATATGAAACAGGTTGCTTCGACGATGTTTATGAGATAACAGGAGAAGTTTCTCAGAAGATAAGAGACTCACTTGAATTTCCACAAACTGGACCAATTGGTTGCGACAAGTTCGACTCAAACGAAAAGATATACTATGTCGACCTTAACGCTGCGTACATGAGGTTTGTCCAATATATTCCGACTGGAATTCCAAACGAAGATGGTGAGTTCCCGGGAAGGAACTATACAGTTGGAAAAGTCATACAACAACTGTATGATATTAGGAAAGCTTCAAACCCCAAACTTGCAATGACACTCAAATTGCTTATGAATTCGACATGGGGATATTCCATTAAGAAACCTCAAGAGATGAAGAGTAAACATTATGAGAAGGTCGACAACTTTGTTGAAAGGTTTTCTCCTTTTGTTTTGAAGTACGAATTCACTCAAGGTCAAAGTGGCTTAGTAACCACATTAAAACCTATTGTCGAACATTGGTCTTACCCTCAGTTCGCAAAGGCAGTCCTTGACAACTACAACAAATTCTTCTCCGAAGTCAAATCCAAAGTGAAGGTTTACTATGAGAACATTGACGCACTCATGACGAACGAAGAAGGGTACAACAAACTCATTGAAATGGGAATGGTCGGTGAAAAGATGGGCTGTTTTAAGCTAGATAAGGTATTTTCCGAAGTTCATGTCCTCTCCAAGCGTAAGTATTGGGGCATACTTGAAGACGGCACAGAAATAAAACATTGCATGAAGTAAAAAATTTATTTTTAAAAAGTGACATTTTTTAATTTTATTTGAAATGTACGCTGAGTTTGTTGGAGAAGACCGTTGGGAAACTTGTTTGTTAGATGAGAAATATGAAATGGCATACCATTTTAAAACAATATATTTTTACATATATTAAATGCTTCAGGTTGAAAAACAAAGAACAAAAGTAGCAGATACAAAACCGTTAGACTATATCTTTACAAATGCTGGTAGGACTATTTCAGATGAAGAAATTTCATCCCGAGTATACAGGTTTGACTATCCAATTCGTTGGCTTCAAAGTCCTTCAGATGCAAAGGCAATAGGATTTAGAAGAGTTTTGTTTTCAAATAGAACTAACGCATTTATGTTCGCAGTATATTTTCATGGGCAGTATAAAGGTTCTGATGGTCTAATAGACAAATTCGACGAAATGAGAATCTTTACAGTTCGTTCAGACGAAAGTCTTGAGAAAACTCTAAATGACTTTCAAACTCAAATGAACAAATATTATTGGGAATTTCAAGAAAAATACGACTCTTTACTAAATGGAACATACTATCTGAAACTAGAATATGACAAGATGAACTCCACCGTTTCATTTCAAAAGATTGAAATTAACCCTCCAAGAGATACAGAGTTTTTATTTTGGAAAGTAGACAAACGTTCTTGGGCACAATTTCTTCGGTTACTAAACCAGAACGAACCATTACCACCAGATGGTCCATTTCAATTTATACTTCCACCAGCAGATTTGACAGTTTATAGAAACGTGTTTGACCCTCAAAATGTTATGTGTCATGCAAGTTTCAGTTCAAGCAACAATAGTTTTCTATGTATTGGTAAGGACTTTTATGACTTTGCTTCTAAATTCTACGAACCACCTAGTAACAGTTTCTCTGACTTTCAAGTTTGGTTCACAACAAATGGTGTGCAACATATTATTCCATTGTACTATGACTTTTATCTCGAATTGTCTTTCATATATAACTACGGAAAAGTGCTGAAAAAGTATTGAATGTGAAGATATTAGAAAATAACATTTTTTCTAACATCGTAGAAAACTCATGAAAACAATTTATTTTAAAACTTTCACAAAAAACATAAAAAAGTGAAGTTAAACGTTAAGGTTTACTGAACTGGTTGGATGTCGCCTTCACAGGTTATGTAGAATGGCTGACCCGAGAAGCGAAGGAGACCCTTGAGAATTTGTATAATTCGTGGAATTGGACTCTCTCTGTTTGGAAGTAGTATCCAAGGACGTTTGTTTAGGAACTTAACAAGAGCTTCTCTTTTGGCGTCCTTTATGTCGTCGAAAGGAGTGTTTTCTGGTATTTGAATTGGAATTCCAGTCGAAGTCTCGAGATTCAAGGCAGCCCTTCCAGAAATAGTGGTGAACTTGACCTTGGGCTTCATGACCTTGCGCAAGTAGTCTTTTACGCAGTTGTTAATTTAAATTAGGTAAATTGCCTCGTCAAATCCTTCTGGCATTCCGAGTCCTTCCATCCGACAGAAAAAGTTTTTCCTTCCGACAGAAAAAGTTTTTCCTTCCGACAGAAAAAATTTTTCCTTCCGACAGGAAAAAATTTTCTAGTTGTCCGTCCGTAAACCATTCAAATTTTCGAAAATTGAGAACTTTTTGGTCGAACTTCAGAAAAAGTTTTTCCTTCCGACAGAAAAAGTTTTTCCTTCCGACAGAAAAAGTTTTTCCTTCCGACAGGAAAAGTTTTTCCTTCCGACAGGAAAGGTTTTTCCTTCCGACAGGACACAAACAGATGACTGACGTTCCACTAACCGAGTCCATTCCCAAACCAGAGGAACCTAAAGAACCACAACAGTCTCCTCAGCAACCTCAGTTCCAGCAAGTACCTCCGAATTTCTACCAATTTCCACCTCAAGGTTACTACCCACCACAAGGCTTCCCGAACTACCCTCCTCAGCCTATGCCTTACTGCCCCAACCCTTGGATGTTCCAGCAAGCTCCACCCCAGCAATTCCAATCTCAATCCAAATCGAAGAGAGACCAAGAGTTCGAAGAAGGTCTGAACCGCTTACACAAAGAGTACGCTACAGCCCCTATTGAGAGAAAGTTGTTCCCGGACCAAAAAATATATTTTAGGGTAGAAGGTTAGATCTAACCTCTTTTCTCACCTCTTTTCTACCCTCTTGAATTTGTCATGACTTCTTCGTAAATGTTTTGTCAAGACTTCTTCGTAAATGTTTTGTCAAGACTTCTTCGTAAATGTTTTGTCAAGACTTCTTCGTAATGAGTGTAAAGGACCCAAAAATAATGTTTAGGTGAAGAGGTGAGATCTCACCTGTTTTTTCACCTCTTTTTTCACCTCTTGAATTTGTCATGAATTTCCTTAAGATAGAAAAAATAAAGTTAGTTTTATTTTATTTATTTTGTATGTAAGATATGATTTCAGGGATTTTTTTGACGAAGTGCAAACGTTCACTTCGTCAAAAAATAACAGTTATCTAATGAAAAAGTGTCATTTTTTTGTATTTTTTTGTATGTAAGATATGATTTCAGGGATTTTTTTGACGAAGTGCAAACCTTCACTTCGTCAAAAAATAACAGTTATCTAATGAAAAAGTATCATTTTTTTGTATTTGACGAGAATGTCGGGTAGATGGTTAGATCTAACACGTTTTCTAACACGTTTTTTCACCTCTTGAATTTTCATGACTTCTTCGTAAATGTTTTGTCAAGACTTCTTCGTAAATGTTTTTTCACCTCTTTTTTCACCTCTTGAATTTTCATGACTTCTTCGTAAATGTTTTGTCAAGACTTCTTCGTAATGAGTGTAAAGGACCCAAAAATATAATTTAGGGTAGATGGTGAGATCTCACCTGTTTTTTCACCTCTTTTCTAACACGTTTTCTAACCTCTTGAATTTTCATGACTTCTTCGTAAATGTTTTGTCAAGACTTCTTCGTAATGAGTGTAAAGGACCCAAAAATAATGTTTAGGTGAAGAGGTGAGATCTCACCTGTTTTTTCACCTCTTTTTTCACCTCTTGAATTTTCATGAATTTTCCCGAAATAAAAAATAAAGTTAGTTTTATTTTTTTATTTTTTTTTATTTTGTATAAAAGATATGATTTCAACAATAGGTTCTACAACACTTCAAACAACAGCACCAAACTCGTTAGTCATGAATCCAACATCTATGTTAGTAGAGATGAAAAGCTTCATTCCTTCTTCATATACTTTCGAAACAGAAATCCAGAAGATAAAGCAAGAACTTTTAACATGTAATTTAGACTGTAGTGCGAAAGATGAAACAAATGAACAGTATCTTTATGAAATGCAGGACATTATTGACCATTTGCCTAAACTACCTGAAATTCAGCAGCAAAAGCTCACTATTCCTGAATTCGATGAAATAGAAGTCAAAGCAACTGACTCAGTAGAAATAAAGAAGTTCATACGAAAGGTAAACTATGAGTTTCTAGGATTTCATTGCAACCATAAGGTTATGGACAAAGATTGCGACATGGTATATAAGAATGTTTCTGACATATATAAATCTGAAAAATTTAAGACCTACGACAACTTTGTTTCGTTAGTTGCTGAATGTGTTTGGGAAATAAGAGATAAAGATAGAAGAGGCAAAGTATGGAATAAACAGATAAAACCAGCAACTTTTGAGATGAAGAAAACCATTGACGCTTTAGTTGTTCTAGCAGGTAAGGTTTCAGAATATAACGCAAAAATGAACCCGCAATGTTCTAAATGTAAAGCGGCAATTAGGAAATATAACTACTCCGTCAAAGAGATAGAAAGAATGAGAAACGACTATGCAGACTTAAAGAAAGAAGCAGAGAAGCCGGTAGAAAATAAAATGGACATGTTAGAATTTCTGAACAAAAACTATCCAACTGCTGACGATTTCCTTCTATCTGACGTCAAGAAGAAGTATAAAGAGACTTTCGGCATAGTTAAAACATTCGATATCCTCAGCGAAGAAATAGAAGCTACAAAACTGTTTAGGATTTCAAATATACATCGTACAATTCATGTAAAACGCTTGTGAAAAAAGAGGTGAAAAAACAGGTGAGATCTCACCTCTTCACCTAAACATTATTTTTGCTGAAAAATGACCAAAAATCATGAATTTTCCCGAAATAAAAAATAAAGTTAGTTTTATTTTTATTTATTTTTTTATTTTGTATGTAAGAACAGATATGTCAAACAATGAGTTTGAAACAGTTAAAAAGATAGACAATGACACCAAATTGGTTAGAATAGGTGATTTAAACGTAAGATACTCAAAGAAATACAACAAATATTCTTTGTCAGACATTTTATCTCCATCTGGAAAGAAAACACACGACTGGGTTAGAAATGCTTCAACTCAGAAAATTTTGACAAGAAATCCTGAGCTTATGATATCGGTAAGATTCTATGGAACAAGAGCATATCTTATAGACAAAAGTCTTATACCAATAGTTTTGTTATGGTTAGACCCAGTTGTTGGATATAACTTCATAACATATGGTTCATTCGATACGGAACGTTGCAGTGAAGGCTTACTTTACATCTTCAGAAACCGAAGGACTTCAACAACAAAAAGATATAAGATAGGAAGAACATATAATATAACTCTAAGATATGACAGTACAGTCAATATAGTCAAGGTTGTGTTTGCTAATGATATGAGAGCTGCAGAAACAGAACTACTCGAAAAGTTTGAGAAAATGTATGGTGCTCCATAAAAGGTAAAGAAACGTTGAAGTAGATGAGATAGATAAAGCTATAAAATTATATTGACGAAGTTGCCTGAAAAATACATGTAAAGCGTTTATTTTTGGTCTTTTGTGAAAGATAGAAAATAACGCTAATTTTTTATAAAATTTGACGAAGTGCAAACCTTCACTTCGTGTCATAATGTAAAAATAACGCTAATTTTTTATAAAATTTGACGAAGTGCAAACCTTCACTTCGTGTCATAATGTAAAAATAACGCTAATTTTTTATAAAATTTGACGAAGTGCAAACCTTCACTTCGTGTCATAATGTAAAAATAACGTTTTACCATGTAAAACGCTTTGAAAAAAAAACAGGTGAAAAAACAGGTGAGAAAACAGGCATGAGATCTAACCTTCTACCCTAAAATATATTTTTGCTGAATTCAGCACAAAAATCTGAGTAAAATGGCATTAAGATTGCTTCCCTCGAAAACCGAGAGAAGAGATTCCGTATGAAAACAGTGAAGAACAGCGAGTAGGTAAGAAACCTTAGTCGCCAAAACTCTATGAAAACAGTGAAGCACAGCGAGACCGACTTCTTTCGGGGTCGCCTAAAACTCATGAAAATCGTAAAAATTTGCCAAACGGTTTGAGAGGATATTATGTACAATACTTACATTCAAAGAAGACTTACCGCTACTGAAAGAAAAAATAACAGAGTATTTTGACAACTTCAAACAAGTAGGGTAGATGAACTCTTTATTTTTCAAGCTTGACTTTTTACAATTTGAACTTTTTTGCGTAGATATGAATTCTGAAAGAAGTATGAGGGTCTTGTATGACTTTGTACTTCTCCCATAGTTCATGTCTGTCAAACTTACCTGCCATGGACTCTTTCATAAGTTCCATGAAATCGTCTTCGGACAATCCGGGGAAAAGTATAATGTCAGTATATATTCTCTTTACATCCTTACTTAAACTCTTGGCTGTCTGTACACATATTACGACTGAGATGTTAAAGTGCCTAAGTTTCTTAAGAATTCGACACATGTCTTGTTCTCTGTTCTTTAACAAAGGATGAGAGGCGAAATCATCTAAGATAAGAAGACATCTATGGGGTAAGTCTTCCAATCGTAAGATTGCAATTTCTCGAAATGTATTCTATCTCTTTCTGTTTGTTTCTGAAGTGTTTCTTCTCTAATATCTCTGCATTTCCTCATTTGGTCTTTAAACTTAGAATTTATATACTCATTTATAGCATTATACTTCAAAACTCTTCTTTGTACTTCTTTATCCAATCTAACAACTCAGTATCCTTTATACATACTAACTTAGACTTCTTTATAATATCTTTGAACGAATTGACGGTTTGGTCAAATTGACCAGAAGTACTACAAATGACTACTAACTCATAGAATGGGTTCTTCTCATCTAGTTCTTGTTGTTGTGCAGCCATTTTAAGATAAGTGAAAGTCTTACCCGACCCAGGTGGTGCAATTAGACCTGTATATACCATTCTGAGCAAATAAGAACTTGTCATGTATAGGCTTTATCTGAGCATTTTCTAACTTCCTCTTGTTCTTGTTTAAAACATTCTCAAATTTCTTGTTCAATGTCAGCAAACTTTTTTTCTAACATATTTTAGAAAAATTAAAATTTTTATCTTTTAGAAAATGTCTAGCGATTTCGCTATCTATATTCGAGACAAACTTTTGACAGCAAAACATCTGTCGACCATAAAATCTTACATAGTGTAAACAAGAAAGGTGAATTTGTTCTAAAGTTCTGTTTCTGGGAATATGACAAGAACCATAAAACATTAAGCAGAGCAGTCTTAAAATTTGTCAATGACAGACTTGTTGACAGAGATGACGCCGATTGGAAAGATGAAGTCCAACAAAAGTTCTTAGAATGCAAAGAAGACACATGCGCTGTTCTTGAAGATGAAATAGAAAACAGAATAGAAGAGCTATTAAAGGACAAAGAACTTTTACAGAAATATGGTTCGGAGAAATTTGACATATCTCCACCAGAAAAAGAAGAAGAGAGAAAAGAAAGAAAAGAAAGTAGAAGAAGAGAAAAAGAACCTGAACCAGTTCCAGAGAAAAAGAAATTTGACATGTAAAAAAAAATTTTATTTTTAGAACATTTCTGGGTCAATGTCAATGTTCTCTTCCTCTTTAGGAGTAAACACTGGCTTAGACTCTAAAATCTTTTTACCCAATTTACCTTGAACTTCAACTATCTTAGACTCATAATATTCATAGTCGTCTGCTTTCTTTGGTTCATAAGGTATAACAAGTTTGTATGCTTTGCCTTCTTTTAAGGTTTGAGAACCTTCTGTCAAAACTTTCTTTGACTGCTAACAAACCTTCTATGTCTAAGTCTTCAAATTTCGCACCATTTTTAGTCACAATAGCAAACTTAACTGGTTCGATGTTCCAAACTTTGCTGAATGAAGACTTTTCAAAATGGTAGAAGTAAACATTCAAATATGTGAATGGGTCTAGTTCTTCTTTAAGTCCTGACATGTACTTGTTTACTGAGATGAATTTTGCCATCTTTTTCTATCGGATAAAAAAATATTTTTTTTTAAAATTTACTCATAAAAATTTTTCTTTGTATATACACCATTCTGTACGTCTAAAAGACTTTTGACATTTGCCAAGAATGTTCGTTTAGACGCTGTCATATAACCATATTCTTGACAATATTGTTTATACGAATCGTACAATAACCTTTCATCTAATGACACAAAGTCAGTTTCATCTATGAACAGTTCATATACACTCTTGTTTGCTTCTAACAATGTTTGTCTCTCTTCGGTATGTGGAATTTGTCTTGGATAACTTTGAAATATCTAATGTCATAAAATATGAGAACAAGTGGTTGTAAAAGTCAGATGTCAAGTTTCTGCTAAGTCGTCAAAATATTCTGTATCTTGCATATGAGAATCTGACGTTCTGACAACTACATATCTTCTGTCAGAACTTTCTAACTTCATCGGAACAGCATTGTTTGAAACCATAATGAAGTTTGCAACATTTTCACAACTCTTTGGTCTTTATACTTTCTTTCAACAACTCCAACTTTGTCTGTTATAAGACTCTTCAAAGCATCTGAGTTCAAAACTTTTGTTGTATCTATACTTTGAAGTTCATTGCAAACTATAAGTTTCATATTCTCTATTGAGGAGTTAAACTTGCCACAGATGTTTTCTAAGTTTGTCATATTCGGGTTCGAATAGCCTCTAACAGTTTGCATAATATCTGTAAAGAATGTGTTCTTACCAGTTCCTTGTTTTCCAATTATAATGAGAGCAGTTTCATTTTAGCACTTGGATGTTGTAAGATGTTTGCAAACCAACATAAGATATACTCATAGACTCTTTCGTTTCCATTGCATATAATTTCTTTGACATGGTCTAACCAAGCTTCTATAATATTTTCTTTCCATTCTACTTGTTCATATTTATATCCAGTGAAGATAGAATAGAAGTTTGGAGAAGGTGTATAGAACTTTATACCTCGAACTGAAAAATCTTCTAACTTTGACAATAAGATATCCCAAGCATCTACATCTTCATGCCAACTTGTACGACTTTTATTTTCTTAAGTTTCTGTCTACATTCTTGTTCTGAACTATTGTCGCTTTAGGTTTGTTAAAGACTACATCCCATTCTTTCATAACATAACATTCTGGGGCAGAGTCGACATAAATGACTAAACGTTTCAAATTCTCGACTGCTTTGTTATAGTCTCGAAATGGACACATATTTCTGAATGCTTGGAAGTCATAAAAATCTGAAACATCTATTCTGTACATTTTTATAAAAATAAAAAAAAATATTTTTTTTATTCTTGACTTTGTTGTTGCATTTGTTGCATTTGTTGTTCTTGAGCTATTTGTTGTTGAAGTTGTTCTTGTAATACAATACTTTCACCAGTTGCATCTTCCAATTCGAACTTTCTGCCGTCATTGACAAATACATAGGACATAAAAGTTTTACAGGAACAAAGTTTGCGTCAACTAATGTCAACGTTATACTTGCCAAAGTGTTTGAGTTCACTAAGGTTGAAAATTCTGCATTCGAATGAACAATAGGCAAACCAGCAGAGAAAGTATTGTTTATACGCATAAGTATCTTTTGGTCATAATAGTTTCTGTCGACATTCGAATAACACTTTGAACCTAAGTTTGAAACAATATATAAGATTGGTGTGCTTAAGTCAATGGAATAGACATTCCTTGTATGACACCTTTTCCTGTTATAGGAAACTGTTGGTAGTAAAAACCAGAAATAAGTTTTGTATTATAGCTCATATCGTTTATAGTAAACTCAGTCGGACATCCAAACATAATGAAACCTGCTCTAGTTGCAGCACATGTTACACCCGTCCTTAAAGTATTAAATAAGTCAACAAAACCTGTTGGTGGTATATCTGAGTAAGTATCTTCAAAGGAGTATTTTTTACCATTCACAACAATAAAGTTCTTCTGGTGTCAAAAGAGCAAAACAGGCTTTAGTCGTCATTGTGTTTAAGGTTAGTTTACAATATCGTCCTTGAGGACTTTGTAAGTTTGTTGTTATAGAATTATATGACTCAGGGTTTTTAGTCGTAATAGTATAAACCATTATGTCTTCTGCCATTTATATATATTTAAAGTTTTTCTGAAAGTGGAGAAGAACTTCATCTAAACTTTCACATGGCGTTTCTT
Source organism: Trichomonas vaginalis G3 (assembly GCF_026262505.1). Lineage (NCBI taxonomy): Eukaryota > Parabasalia > Trichomonadida > Trichomonadidae > Trichomonas > Trichomonas vaginalis. Next base: position 25,750,340 of record NC_067206.1, on the reverse strand, counting down.
GAAGTTCTCTGTCTAAGAAGTTCAAATATTTTGTAAAGACATAGAACTTTCCTTTGTCTACACGAACAAACAAAACAGGGTCTTTCATATCGTTCAAAAGTGTGTAAAGTCCTTTACATGAAATAAAGTCTATATTATTTTTCTTCAAACATCTTTCAAGAAGTTTTGACATTTTTACTTAGCAAATAAACTTTAATGAAATGTTGTGGTCGTCAAATATTTTTATAACGTCTGGGAAACTATACTTTAAGTTCAACGTTTCACCTCCTTTCATAACGTATATCTTGTCAATGACATTATATGAAACACCACAGCAACTAATGTCGGGTTCTATTTCTTTGATGTTTATATCGTCTGCCTCTGTCAAAAGTTTCAATAGTTCTTTCAAAACTTCATGAGGTGCAATGACATATGAGTTCACTTTTACAGGGTTGTGTTCGACCAAGTTTAACATTATACTTAAAGCTTGACAAATCTTCTCCTGAGTTTGAAGTTTGTCTTTCAGTTGTTGGTAGTCATTTCGAATATCTGCAACAGAACTTAAGTCTCTGCTAACTTCAGGATATGTTGGTTGTTCTTTTACAGGAACAATTGTTATACCATCTTCGTCTTCGTATGGTTTCCCCACTTCAACATCTCTGTCTTTGACATTGACAACAACACTTTGACTGTTTGTTTGAGTTGGTGAATTTAACTTCACATCTGCCACCGCCATTAAACCTTTTGAAACACTTACGCTTCTATTTTTCGGAAATGACATTTTACTTAGAATAAAAAGATGGACGTATTCGGATATCTTTATTGAATTGAAGCAGAACAAAGTTTATACTCACAAACAATACAAATACATTGACAGAATAGTTCTTTACACAAACAATGGAAAATGTTATAGAATAGCAATATTTGCTGAACCAAAATATTTTCATAAAGCAAAGAAAGTTGGTATAACTGAAATGGTGAAAGTTCTTGAAGCAGACAAAAATATAACTTCAAAACTTACAGATATTACTAAAGGTAAGTTTATCTTACAATATTATGTCAAAACTGGCGTATTGTTTGCATGACTCTTTCCTGAGTTTCCGGTTCAAATATATGTTTTTGTAGCCATTCTGGTTTTCTTTCCATGTTACCAATAATATCTTTTGTGAATGGGAAAGCTTTTACCCAACGTTTCAGTCTTGCGTCATTTATTTCTGTAGTTGGTTTTATTTTGTCATGGAACATGTTTTTCAATACTAACATTTCATTTGGTACTGTCCATTTGAGTTTTCTTAAATATTCATCCCTTCTCAGTTCATTGTCTGCAAAGTAAGTTTTTATGACATTTTGCAAACTTTTTTGCAAGGTCATGTACAATAGGTTCTCTTCCTTCTCTTCTCCCTAACTTTCTTTCTAAACTCTTCACCAAATATACCATCTCTATGGTTCTGTGTAGTTCTTTGAGATAAATGTTCTAGAACGTCAGGTGTTATATTTCCATCAGCCATGTTCATTTCATACTGGTCCAAAATATCTGCATCTTTCATATCTTTCAATGGCATTAAAGCCGCGCTGAAAATACCAGCTATATCTGGTTCACCATTCACTTCCATTGCGTCTACAACTTCTTGGAATTGAGGTTGTAAGTTTATGAACCACCTATCCGGATTAGCTTTATGACCCCATCTCATTGTAGTTCCATAGTCTGCAGAAACAAAAGTAGGTTTGTTTCCATATTGGCTAGGTTCTGAATGAACTTTAAACAATGTTTCATTTCTATATGTTTTGGTGAAATTTAACCTTTTATTTTCACCGAGTTCAGCCAAAGATTGAACGTTATATGGTCGTAAGTAAAAAGGATTGTTGTATTTGCGTACATTTTCTTTCAGTACTTCCATTCTATGCTGAATATTTTCATCTGATGTTGGAGTCTTTTGTATGTCGGCGAACATTTTTCGATATTCTTCTACTATGTCAGCCGAATTTTTCTTAGACTCTTGGAAAGATTCCATATTCCCCGCATACACTTGTTGAGGGTCAAGATTTTTCGGCTGTTCCAAATCTTCATCTAGTTCTGTGAAGTTAGTTTCCAAAGGAGGGACTTGTTCGTTTCCTTCAGGCTCTTCTAGCTGTTGTTGCTGAACTATTTCTTCCATGTCTGGTTGTATCTGAACTTCTTCCTGTGGAGTTTCTTGTACCTCATCTGCTGGCATTTCATATATTCCGAGACCGTTTTTAACAAGTTCCCTATCTAAGTCATCCGGACTCATAAACCTTTCTTCTTTCGTTCCGTCTCTATTTTTTACGCGTTTCATGAAGAGAGTTGAATTATCATTTAGCTCTGACACCAAATATCTCGGAGTAAATTCAGTCATGTCATTTGGATGATATGCTATTAAATCATATCCCTTAGCGAGCTTGTATTTTCCAGGTTTGAAATTATATCCCATTTGGTGCTGAACCATAAAGCTAAATAGGTTCGGGTCAGTATTTCCTTCCTTGAACTTTCTAATAGCTTCTTTATATCTGTCACTAAAGTCAAGAGTATCTGGGTAACCATAGTCTTCCTTAAGCATTTTTAAGAATTCTTGGTTTCCTTGTTCTCTACTTCTTTTATGTCCTTGCTCTGTTTGTGGTTGTTGTGGTGCAGTGTTTTGAACTTTTGGTTGTGGTGCAGTGTTTTGAACTGTTGGTTGTGGTGCAGTGTTTTGAACTGTTGGTTGTTGTGTTGGTTTTGGTGCATGCCTGTGTCTGTGTCCATGTGACGATGTAAATGTTTTAGGTAGTCCTGGTGCAGGTGCTTCTCTTGGAGGGTTTGGTGGTATATAAGTTCCACTAGCTAGTATATAAGTTCCACCAGCTGGTATATAAGTTCCACCAGCTGGCACATATGTTCCATCTGCAGCATAATGTCCTACCTGACTTTTCGTTTTTAAGAAAGCATTTACTAGGTCTGTTTTGGTCTGTTGTAACTCTTTTTCTTGACTTTCCACAACAGTTGCTCTAACGGCGTCATAGGCACTTTGAACTGCCTGTCTCGTTGCTGCATCTGTTATTTTCGTCATATTTTGTGCTACTTCTCTTAACTCTTTGTCGAAACCTTCAGACTTCAGTTTCTTTCCAGATGAGAAGTCGTTCACTAGTTTCACCTTACTATGAAGAGCTTCGAAGGCGTTCTTAAAGTCAGCATTCATTAAAGCTTCATTTGAACTGTCTTCATCCGCTTGTATTTTTGTCCTTATTGACCCTATAAGTTGGGCTGCTTTAGCGTTGGCTTAGGCATCTAACCAGTCATTATTAGCTTTTATATATTCTGCGCTTTTCATTGCCTTTTGCATGGCTGCGTCGTTATTTTTACTTTCTTGTGCTAAGTTTTCATACTGTACGGTTTGGTTTTGCAACTGTAAAAGTTTTTCTGCCTTTACATTTGCTTCAACTTCTTTTTTATACTCATCGCTATCCATATATGTCTTCAGGGCTTTTGTTTTATTTCTTCATCTTCAGTACTTTATATTGAGTAGTATGGTTTTTCAAATTTATAACATCTTGTTCCATTTTTTGCTACTTCTGCTGCTTTTCCTGACACTTTTTTCGCATATTCCTCTGTACTTAGTTCTTTCAGTTGTTCTTCTTTCTTCTTTTTCTCTACGTTTAACTCATTGAGTTTCTTTGTGTGTCTGTCATATTCTAGTTTCTTTTCGTTTTCACTTATTTGTTTCTGTATGTCTATGTTTGACTTTTTGACATCTGTTATTTGATTTTTGAGTGAACTCAAATTCATTTGACTTTGAGGGTTATAAGCTGTTCCGTCTGCAGCTCCACCATAGCCTGCCATTTTCGCTAAAAGTGCCGCTCTTAAACCTCCACTCTGTGCACCAATAACTCGGTTTAAAAGCATAGGGTTGCTTGACATTTGTTGCAACATAGTGGGGTCATTCATCATTTGTTGTTGCAACTGTTGTTGTGGTGTCAGTTTTACTATTGGATGTTTCAATGCTCTCTTCCTCTTACGTATATTCTTACGTAGCTTACGTGGCATTTTAAGTGAAGTTAAAAAGCAGTTTTTGACAGATGTTTATATGACACTTTTTGTTCAGCACAAAAACCACTCGGTCAAAGTGTTGTCAGTTTTGTAAAATAACCGTCCTATCTTGTTTTAAAATGGAGAAAAGGCTTCTCAAAGTATACTTCCTTGGAACGCCCGTAACTTTTCCTGTAGCGACGATAGACCCTTACTTGTCCGGACAAAGTTATACTAAACATCTTCAGGGCTAGAGGGCACGAAGTGCCTGGAGGCCCCACTACCTTTTTTTTTTCATTTACACTCAGCCCATACATAATGAAATAAAAAATAATTTTTTTAAAAAAATAAACCATTAAAAAATTAACATTAATTTTAAAATAATTTATCTTTTATCTTTTATAAAAGAAGCTATATATAGATGATGTCAGATATTCCGCGATTAATTAAACATTGTTTAAATCCTGAATGGGTTAAACTTCAATTTAAAAATGAAGATTGTGAATTATTAAATGAATATGAAAGCCAAAATAAGCTAATGAGGTATAAATATAATGATAAAGAATATTTAATTTCATGGAATCAATGGAGTCATAATCAAAGACCTCATAAACGAGAAGAAGAAATTGAAAATAATGAAATGGAAATCATTGATGACATTAAAGAGGATGGAATTCCTAAATTTTGTAGAAAAACCTTTAGAACTAAGTTAGGAGCATATAAACGTAGAGTATTAAATCCTGAATATCTTAAACATTTATTTAAAAAGGAAGACTGTGAATTATTAAACGCTAATGAATATGAAAATGCTAAATCAAAACTGAGATATAAATATATTGGAAGTGATGAAAGGTGTAAAGATAAAGATAAAGTTTATTCAGTTTCATATAATAACTGGCACACGTTAGGATAAGAAAACATTTAGGAGATTATGGGAAATGTTCTGAATTCTTTAAATCTAGTATATACGAGAGAGTAAAAGAAATTAGAAATAATTATTTTCATGAATAAAAGATTCACTACCATAATGAAATAAAAAAAAATAAACTTTAAAAATTCATGTCTTACATTTATGAAAATTTATTTTTATTTTGTATGAAACCGATTTTAAAAATTTATGAATAATTTATAAAAAGTTTTTATTCCTACAATTCCTATATTACCATTAATAAAAAGAATATATTTTATAATAGTTTCATTTCGAACATGTTAAAATTTATCTGCATTTCGAAAAATTTTATTATAAATGATAATATAATTTATTAAATTAATATATAACTTATGAATTTTTACTTTTTGTATGAAATAAAATTTAGTATTAATAAAGGGCAAACCCAAATTTTAGCTAAAAGTGACAGGGGAAAAAACGTTTAGTATTAAAAAAAGACCGATGAGAGCTTCGTTCGAAATATAGAGGGAACTGAGAATGCGCAACCATTCTCAGGGAATATTGGATGCTATTCCCGTTCCCTCTGTATGGAAAATTGAGGTTTTCAAAGGGAGTTAAAATAATATCAAATTTATACTAATTTACTTCAAAATACAAAAGTATTTGACAGCTAAAATTAGTTACTTTAGCAAGCCTATCAATACCCTTTTACGATTATTGCTACTTTTTCGAAATAAAAGTAAAAACAAATTTATACTAATTTACTTCAAAATACAAAAGTATTTGACAGCTAAAATTAGTTACTTTAGCAAGCCTATCAATACCCTTTTACGATTATTGCTACTTTTTCGAAATAAAATAAATTTATTATCAAAAACCTTTTTTTCTTAGTAAAAATAAACGAAATTTTTTACCTTATGAACTTTTGATGGAAATATGCAAATTTAAAATAATAAAGAAAGCCGCGAGCGAAGCGATCGGCTTAGTTCGAAGATTTTGATTCAAATCTTTGCTGATCTGTAATTCGCGGAAGCCGCGAGCGAATCGAGCGGCTTAGTTCGAAGATTTTGATTCAAATCTTTGCTGATCTGTAATTCGCGGAAGCCACGAGCGAATCGAGCGGCTTAGGTCTAAGATTTTGATTCAAATCTTTGCTTATATTCCTTAAATTCTTTATGAAACTCGCAACAGTTCCATAAAACATTTTAAATTCTAAACTGTCGAAATTACCGATCGGTAATCACACCCTTCGCGGGTGTGTCACTTTTTACGGGTGTGTCACTTTTAGCTAAAATTACCCCTACTCGTTTATACTGGCAGAACTTCTACTGTTTCACTCAAAATTGAATACTTTAGCAGAACTTCTACTGGTAGAGTTTATACTGGCAGAACTTCTACTGGCAGAACTTCTACTGGCAGAACTTCTACTGGCAGAGTTTATACTGGCAGAGTTTATACTGGCAGAACTTCTACTAGTAAAGTTTCTACTGGTAGAACTTCTACTGGCAGAATTTCTACTGGTAGAACTTCTACGGTTATATATTGGTGTCAATTTTTTAAAAAATTTTGAATTCAATGAGTTATATCAAAAATAAAATTCTTGAATAGAGTAAAAAAATTTAAATAATTTATTTAAATATTTTCTTCTGACATTTTTGAATAATTTATTTTTTTAATTCGTAAGAAAATGAGTGGATCAAGATTCGTAACCGTCAATCAATTAATGGATGCTCTTTCACCAATTCTTGAAAATGTTAAACAAGTAGATGTTTATTTCGATGATTATGTAGAAAGTTTATTATAAAGGTAAACATAATATTAAACCCATTGCTTTTGCATTTGATAATAAATTAATTGAAAATGCAAAAATTTGGGAATTAATTCCAGATATTGAATATATAACGAATATAACTAATAAATGGTTCAAACGAATTCCAACCACAAAAGTTCTTTGTAAATTAATGATCAAAACCGAGGCCAAAGAATTTCATGAATTTTACATATCATCCAAATAAAGTTTCAGAACTAGAAAATGAAAACTTCAGAAAAAATTAAACGATAGACTTTCAAATGATCGTATTGAAAAAATAAATAAACTAGCAGAAGTTGCATTTAATAATGAAATATTTGATGAATATAACCTTGAACTCAGTGATGGGCTTTAAGGACCCGGGCTCAACGAGTCATGATTTATGAAATCAATAATTTGATTTATTCGCTCTTCAATAATTTCTATTCTTTTTGTTAAATCATCTATTTTCATTAATGAGGTGATTCTTGATTGAGGAATAGATTTCAAACTAACCACTCCTTTTATTTTTGAAATTTTGAATCCATCAACTTTAAACATTTTATTCAATTTACACGTTGTCAATTCTTCAAATAATTTTTTTATTAGCATAATAGTCATTAAATTCTTCAACAGATGAAAAAATTTTTATTTCAGTAATTGGTTTAACAACGTTTATTTTTTGTTGAACATTTTCACTTTCATTTATTTCTTCCTCCTCTGTTTCATTTATTTTTAAAATTGGTTTCATTTATCATTAAATAAAAATTAGAATATAAGTGATGAAATATATTTTTTAATTAATATTAAATCAGAAATGGCGGCAGGATTCTTTAAAAAATTATGGGAGGAATTAAGAAAGCTGCGGGTTGGGTTCATCAAAAGATTATTAAACCCGTTGCAAACTTTTTGGCACCAGTAGCGAAAACGGCAGGAACTATCATAGTGGGAGTATTAGGTACTAAAGCAGGTAATCCGGCGATGGGAGCACAAGCAGGTAACGCAATTGGTGGAATAGCTGAAGGAATACTTAATAAAATAGGGGGTAGATAGTGGAAAAATAAATAAATATTATTTTTATCTTAGTATCGGTTGAAGTCTTTGATAAACTTTTTCTCCTTTATTTAATATTTCTCTTATTGGGGCAGCTTTTGGTGTTATTGATTCAGCAACGTCACTAATTGCTTCTTTATTCTTAAATATCCAATTTGCTCCTTCTTCAATGTTTCCCAAACTTTATGCGCTCCTCTTTTTACTTTATCCCATAATTTTTTAAAGAATCCTGCAGCCATAGTTGATTATTTCATTAAAATTAAAAATTCATTTTCATCTTTTAATTTTGATTTTTTATTTATAATAAATGACGACTAACTATTTGGTGCCAAACACTAAACGATTAATGGAAATGTGTTTCATTCATTCGAAAGATAAATGAAATATTCGCAAAGAATGACGGTAGAAGATATTATAGAGAACTTGAAAGTTCATGCTATGACTCTGATGCTCCATATTTTGATGATAAACAAACTCATTTAAGAATTACAAATCCGGCTCATGATGTGAACCAATTAGGTGACACATATATTAAACGCAAAGTTAAAGCAACTCTAGTTTCAAATAAAGCTTTCACATGTGATGCCGCTTTTAAATGCATGCGTTTATTCGTTGGTTACAAATCATCAAATCAAAGCTTTAAACAATTAGAAGTAGAAACCGAAAGAGGTGATGCGGTTATCTTCAGATGGATTGCGCCCGTGAATCTTTCGCATTTGCAACATATAAACCAAAATCAGAAAGGAAAGTTAAAAAGTTTTTCATTCGTTATATAATATGTTCAAAAATATGATAACTCAGTATGTGGTAAATATATTGACCCTTCAGAAGTTTTCAAGAAGCAAATGAAGAAGTTGATGTCACTTTTGATATGATTATTCCGGTAAATGTTTGTTAGCATTTCAGGCGTTCGATGATTATCCTAAATCATTTGGTGATATCATTCTTAAATATTATGTTTTCAGGGATACTTTAGTATTTTGTCAGGTTGACCCGTTAAGAGTTGCTGATTTACAAAATTACGTTTATGAAAAGATAACTGATGAAAATTATGAAAAGATTATGAATCATTGTTTATAATATATGATCGCAAATTCCAACAAATCGGACTTCCTGCCAAATTAATTACAAGCTTTAGCCGCCACATCTGCTGACGCAACAGTTGATAATGTTATTATTTCATGCACAAAGATGGAAGTTTTAGAGGATAAATGCATTACACCAGGATACGGTTTAATTGAAGAATCAGTTAAAGCAATACCACGTTTATTCAGTAAGGAAGATCCATTCATGATTCCAGCTCAACATATTGACGTTCGTTCCACTAAATGGAGGTTGCATCACTCCTGAAGGTATCAGCTCAGATTTCTCATACGCTCTTCATAATGTTACAGATGTTGTGTTAACATTTCCGAAGAATGCAATGCAAAGAACAGTTTTTAGAAAATCCAATGCTTCGAGGTCTTCAGGTCACTATAGATTCCAGAAACTTCCCCGATCAAGCGATGACCACAGTGGGCGACATATTCTTTACACGTATGCTTCAAGCTTCTGATTTAGATGGAGTGAATGAATGCACAGAAGAATACGAGGACTCATTAACTAGACCACTGAATGATGATAATGGCACGCCATTAGCTAGAACATGGAAAGACCAAACTTCATTCTTATGCACTATTCCAGTTCAACGTGATGGAGCGGGTATATTCTTTGATGGATTAGAAACTTTCAACTCACAAGTTACAGTACAAGTGAAGCTTATCCAATCATTCAGGGTGAAATGACACTTACTGTTCAAAGGTGACAAATCTCCTCAGGTTTGGTTTACTAGGACTACATATTGGACATGGACACCGGATGAAGGTTTGAAATATCATCCAACAGGTACACCACCACAGTATAGAAGTTCATATGATGAAATATTGATGAATAGAAATGTTTAAAATTATAAATTTATTTTTGATTAAATGGATTTAAATTCATCCACCCCTTATGAAGAATTAGCGGAGTATATATATACATACGTAGATGATATGATTAATGAAGCATTGAGTGATAATAGAAATGCTCTATCTAAGGAAAAATTAATGAAAATTCCATATTCTGAATGTTACTTAAATTCAATCACTGCAGCAATTGGTAAACAGAATAAAGGTACAAACATTAACGATATTAAAACAAATTATCATTATTGCTAACACTTCCCCCTATTCACATGTGTTAATTTATATCAACCGTTCAGGTTCACCTTCAATGATACATTTGAATCTTTAAAGCATTTAATCAAAATTCCAATTATTTATTATCACAAGAAGAAGCAGAAGATTATTTAAAAAACTTTTTAATGTATAAAGAATTATATAATACAATCAAGAAGCAAGGATTAGAGGATAAAATTATTGATAAACAACGGGATGAATTATTTGAAACACTTTCTATTTCAAATTTTGATAGAGAATTTTTGCATTCACTCATTTTTCTAGATGATGCAGTGAAATCAAAACTAATAACAAATGAGAAATCATATTTTTAATCAGTTATTAACTCAATGTCGACACATTCAGTGTTCATTCTTATGGCTGTTCAATACTTTAAAGCATTAAGCACAAACATTAAATCAAATCTATCAACACTTTTCATTTTCAGTGGGTTTAGTCGTCAAAGTTGAACGTTATGCTTTATCAAGTGAATTTACCAATCAATTAATGAACTTTACACACAATATCAGCAATTAGGTGAACATGGAAAAATAATAGTTGATTTAAATAGGAAGTGTTAAATTTGATTAACTTTTTATGATTAATTTTTATTTTTTATTTATAATTAAACATGACAGAAATAGCAAATCTTCTACAGGTTCCATTAAAACAAGGGACAAACAAAAAGGGTGCATATAATAGAACCATGAAAGTTCCAGACGGAATGAAAATTAGTCCACATTGTTGCCGGTCTTCAAAAGGATGTTAAACAAATGAGAAACGTTTTAACATTACCAGAAGCTCAAGCATATGCCAAACGTCATGGACCAAATTGGGAAGCACATGAAGCAGACATTACAGGACCAAATGGAAAACCTGATGGTATAAATGAAGTTTTCGTTACTGATGGTCAAGGTAATATTAAAGTCATAAATGGTTATAAATTAACTATATCTGATTATCCTAAACGTAAAGCATATAATGAACGTTATCCTATGCAATTTGATGAAAATGGAAAAGCTGTTAAACAACATTTCGGAGAAGGTGAAAATGGTCCAATTCTTTCATACCGTCATAATCCATATTCTTATTTCAATGAAGAATTAAACGCTGTTGAAGAAGGACCAAACGGATTACCTCAATATGTTAATCAGTTTGATGGTCAATATGCAAATTTGAGACCTGAAATTCCAGCTAAGAAATTCTTTAAAGTTGCTTTATTCGATCCAGTGTTCAATGAACAGAAAGAAGCAATGAAAGCAGAATTTAAACCAATTCAAGTGGCAAGAATTTCTTCATCTTCACTTTCAGAAGCGTTCAAGGAATTGATAAAGAAACCATTTATTCTCAACAAGGTTATAACTTTGATTTAATTAAAGAAAGTGATAGACGTAAATTAGAAAAATCAGATGGTTTTAAGAATGCATGTAATGAAATGATTAAAGATATTGTAAATGATAAAATAAGACTGGAAGAAACTCAAACACTATCAATAACATAATTGGTGCAGTTACAAAGAAAGTATAAGCAAACAACAAGGATGAACTTGGGATATATACCGTAACAACTAAAATAAACTTTAAAATATTTTTCTTTTTTTTATTCAATTATAAATGAGAAGACGTTTACAAGTCAAAAGAACACAAACGCAAAAGCAGAGATTACGGTTGGTTATAACGTAAATGATGATAAATCAGAATTATTCAAAATGTTAAAGTTAATGTTAGCCCTGAATTAACAAGGTCAGCAACACAGTCCAATTTATTTAACTCGTGACTTACCGAAGAGAGGAGGAGCAAAATAAAGAAGATGAAGACCCAATCATTTTATCTGAACCCGGTAAAGAACCCGTTGAAATTCCCACTTATCCAACATACCCCCACCTCTTTCATCAAACATCGAGAACCCAGGAATCTACGATTCCAGTCGCAATGCGCCATATAAAGTAGACATTAAATTCTGAATTAATGAAAATTTACCGTGATATAATAATTAATAATTATGATTCAATAATAAATTTAATTGACCAATCTGGTTTAATTATTTTACCTTATGAATCATTAATTCACATTATCGCCATTCTTTGTGATGTTCAAGATTCAGACGTTAAGATTCAATTTTTCATAGATGATGAGGTTTCATGCTGCGGAACAGTTGCAAAAATAAATCCTATAAAGGATATTAGCACAATTAAGATATCAAAGAACGGAGCAACAACTGAACTACATTTAACTTATAATGATATTTATATATCATAAATAGTTGATGAATATAAAATATCACTTGAAAAATTCTTTGTTAAGGCTATTTAATATTCAAGCATTAACATTATCGAATAATAATCCTTTGAATCATAATCAATAATAATTGACCTTTCACCAGTTTTATCGTTTGTTTTATTTCTTTTTGTTCCCCACTATCCGATCGGTCATTGTAATTGTTTTTGTTATAGTATCAGCTTTATCTTTAACTTCAATCTTTTTTCCATCGGGATATTTAAACCAAAATTCCAAAAATTCGATAATGTTAATCTGTTCATATTTTAATCTATCAATTACATTTTTAATACCATCTGAAAATCTTATGAAATGGTCATTATATGGGTTTGATTGAACTAAATTTGAATGAAGTGAAATATAACCTGTTGATGAATATGACATTGACTCATATTTTCTGAAAACACTAAAATTTATAACATGAATGAATTTCTTATTCGTTGAATTTATGAATTCTTGAGGTAATCTTATTCTAGTTTTATTTATCACTGGAAAATAACGCTTTACCATATTTTTAATCGTAATAAAAATGTCAATTATCAATATTATTTCGAATAATAGTTGTGAATTAAATTTAACAGTTAGCGGAATTTATAATGTTACTCTCGTTTCTGTGAGTGGTAAATTTAATCCCATTCTTTTAGACCTTCAGATTATATATCATTTATTAAAGATGACCTTGAAAAAACGTTGATATGTATATAAATAATGTGATAGCGAAATGGGATATTAACATGATTTTAAGTTATTTAAATGAATCATTTATCGTATGGTATGAAGAAAATTTTAAATCAAACCCGATAAACTTTTTGAACTTGATGAAATAAATAACCTTATTAAATTTCCGCTGAAAATTAAATTTTGTACTCCTCATCTTCGTTCATTGTTGGGGATATTAAATTTTGAAAAAGATGTTGGGGATGTTTTGTATTCTGACACTGGTTCCAATTTCATTTTAATCAAATGTGATAAAGTTAATACCCCAATGAGATTTTCACATCAAACATTTAGACCCTAACTCTTACCCATCAATTACAAAACATTTTATCATCAACTTAAACACATTTTCTTTATCATATCCGTTTCAATTATCCGGGAATTCATTTATTCTTCATTCAAAAGATTTATCAAATATTAAATTTAGAATAACTGACCTATTTGATTGTGATTTAGAATTCATGAATTGAAAATATTATGGCAATTTCAAATAGAAAAATAGCTGATGAGATAACGGATTAAATATTTATTTTTAAATCATAATAAATGATTAAACAACAGCAACCACAGCAACTTAAGGCACAAAGCACCCAGGTCCCTCAGACCATTACATACGCCATATATGCATATAATTCAAGACGGCAGAACAAACGCAAAGGTTGAAATATGGAGATTTGGAGATAGTATTGAAAAATGACCATTTCGAATTCGTTTGCAAAGGTGGTGCAGTGATATCAAATATAAAAGAAATTTTATTATTATGAATTCTAAAATTAAAAGGTATAACGGATGATATAACATCAATTCCACCAGAAGACAGAGATATTACGCATTAAATGCATTTCCTAAAGTTTTGAAGATGGAAGATTTAATTTAAATGAGGAATTCATAGAAGGTTTCCTAAACGACATAATGAAGAAGGCAGATAAGGAATATGTGGATAGTGAGTTAAATAAGAAGGCAAATTTGGTTTATGTTGATGAAAAGATAATGAAATTAAAGAAAAGGTTGAATGGTATCATGAATGGACATTTGAGACTTTTAAAGTTAAAGCTGATACAGAATGGGTTTCGGGATGTTTAGACCTTAAAGCGGATAAAACTTATGTTAATGATAGTTAGGAGAAGAGAAAGGATAAGGAATATGTTAACGATGAGTTAGAGAAGAAGGTGGATAAAACATATGTTAACGAAATATACCAAAGTTTGAATAGGAACAACGAAAAATATTGAAACTATTGTTGGTGACTTTTTCTGTCAATGAAGAAAATAAATATTTTAGATGGCAGTTTGTACAGTCCTTAAAAAATGGTACACGGTGTAAACTCATTCCGAAAAATAACAATGAAATGTATGTAAGTTATAAAAAGAATGATGGCACACAAGTTAAAGTTCCATTAGACAACAACTGTTACTTAAACTTATATGGAGACGAACAAAAGAAATATTTAAGAGTTTATGAAATGGCAGATATGACATTGCCTGACCCAGCTCCAGCACCATATTATTATGACTATGGAGATGATGTCAGAACACCACATGTAGATGAACAAAAGTTAACATTATATTTAGATTATTATAGATATAAAGATATAATGCAATAGAAAAAACGAAAAGTATATTATTATACAGATGACAGAAATAAATATTATAGTCAAGATTTACCTACCCTGAAAACATAAGATTATATTATAAAAAATATTCTGACACAAACCAGAAGAAACCTGAAATAGTTACACTATATTTTAAGTTCAAAAGAGACAATCCTATAATATCTCATATGTTTGATTTAATGAACCCAGTAGGTTCTATTTATACATCTATGGATGCAAGAGGTCCTCAAGTAATGTTTGGTGTTGGTGCATGGAACAAATAGTTGACAGGTTTTTATTGTGCAAACTCTTCAAAGGAAACAGGGGGAAGTAAAACGATTTCAGGTGAAAATTTACCTGCACATAGTCACTACATAGATTTAAGCACATCTCAAGCAGGTTGGCATAAGCATAGATATTGGGATTGGTCAGCAATGACAAAAGGTAAAGGATATGATGTTAAAGACGATGTTAAGTTTGCCATAAATTGTTACTGGAGTGACACTCAGGGAGAAGGAAACCATACACATCACGTTTCAGGATATACACAAACAACGGGACAAAGTAAAGAATACATGCCATCTTACATGACAGTTTACGCATGGTATAGAGTTCAATGAATGAACTAAATATATTTTATGTCTGTAATTAATTAGGTAATGAAGTAATGGATGAACTGCAGAAATAAATGTTTACGTTAATGTTTACGTTAAGTGACTCAAAGAGTCCGGAGACAAAGTCTCATGTTTTAGGTTATTCAATAATTAATTATTTTTGAAGAACTGAAGGGGTCACCAGGTCACCAGGTCACCAGGTTATTTAACTTCTCTGAAAAAATGAGACAACATGACATTTAGACAACAACACAGGAGGAAGGCAGTTATGAATTATTTTTGAAGAACTGAAGGAGTCACCAGGTCACCAGGTCACCAGGTTAATTAACTTCTCTGAAAAAATGAGACAACATGACATTTAGACAACAACACAGGATTAATGCAAAAATAAATTCAAATCATACTTTATAAAGCATCATTTACAGGTATTTCATCGTCAGTAAATGAATCCTCATTATCGTTTGGTTTAGGGTTGTTAGATTCCCGACGATAGGTGTCTTGGAAGATTTGCCTGGTGTCATCATAGTGTCTTTAAATCAAAAATTTTATTTTGGAGTTAGTTATTTGATTTTTCAATAAAAAACATTTCTAAAACAAGAAAATAAAACGATAAAATATTTATATTTTATATAAGGATCTTATATATTTAAATAATATCATTTTATTTTTTTCATTGGTGTCTGTCAAACCATAATACACTATCAAAAATTCAATTGTCTTGCGGTTTCAAAAGACACCTTCAAATTGAACGATAGCACAGACACTATTGAATTTTACCCATTTTTATTTAGTTTTTACCCTTTTTATTTTTAAGAATTAATGACTGAAACAGCCGTTTTGCTATGACCTCAATCACTTTTATTTATTATTTTAAATATTATTTAATTTTATTATTGAATAGGCCAACTTATATTTGAGAAGCTCAATTTGAGACCACTTAATACATTGAAATATCATAAATATTGGAATATTAAAAAGTGTATTTTCAAAATATTGAAATTATAAAAATTTATAATACTGAAATTGAGACAAATTAATAAATTCAATGTTTTTTTTTGAAATAACTCTCAAATATTATTTTTTTGTTTATTTAATGATGAAAAATATGATTGCTTTAGTCAATCATAAAAACTAATTTAAGTTTAAAATAATGAAAGGATAATATGATTGTTTTTTTAAAATACAATTATTTTTTGATGTTGCAAGAATCTTTGAAAAGAATATAATATAGGTTCTATTTTTGTAAAATTTATCCAAATCATGTATTACATAAATTACGATTAAAACGATGAAAGAACCAAAAAGTGTGTTTTGTGTTTTGTTGTTGCGTGTTGGATGCGGGATCCTGTTATTTCCGAAATCGACAAAAAATTTGGAAATTTAATTTCCGAAATCGAAATTATATTAATGTTTTTAATATTCTTATATCAAAAGGATTAAAGTTCATTAAGAGAAAAACAATTCTTCTTCTTCAATCTATTGGCGCATTTATTTCTACACGCCAATAAGGAAGGGAAAATTATAAGACACCATGGTGTCTTCAAAACGCTAATTTTTGATATTTTTAACAACCCTAGTTTGGTTCAACCTGTTTATATAATCCTTTCATTTCTTCTTTCAAAACATAATACCATGTTTGTTTACCATCTATTTTTCTTTGTTTCCTATCACATTTATCCTTAATGCTCATTTGAAAATTCTTGTCTTTCATGTCTGATGGTTTGCAGAATAGAGCATTTTTACACGTCATACCTGCACACAATTCATCATAATGTGTATTTATCCATACATCTAAAGGATTTGTTGATAACTCGATTAAATCTTGTTTGGCTTCAGTCATCGGTATGATTCGTACATTAAATGATGAAAGGTCATATTGCATAAAATATGTTAAAAGGTTATCATAAAATTCCTTAGTGCATGAATCCATTAAATTCTTGAAGTAATCAAATTGACCCTTGAATTTACCATTAACCCTTAAAACTACGTATCTTCTGTCTCCAACTTCAATTTTGACAGGGTAGACGTTGTTAGTTACGAAAATGAAGTTTGCAACATTCTGAGCAGTTCTTCTGGGTTGATTCTTTTCATTAATTCTAATCTCATTATCCGTTATAATTGATTTCAAAGCGTTGAAGTTTGCGAGTCTGTCTTCACCTACATTCTTGAGTTCATTAAGTACAAGAAACATTTTATTTTCAACTACTGAGTTGAAATTACCCGTTAGCTCACTTATTTCAGTAATGTTTTTACATGAATAACCGGCGAGGAGTTCAGAAATAATGTCTGTGAATCTGTTTTTACCTGTTCCCTGAAGTCCTTTCAAAATAATTGCTGTTTCATTCTTGATTCCAGGATGTTGAATCATTGATGCAATCCAGCCGAGAAGGTATTTATACACTTCATCGTTATTATCACAAATGGCTTCTTTAATGAAATTCATAAACATCTCAATTTTTGAGTAATCAGGCTTTTCGAGAATGTTGTATTTATAACCCTGAAACGTTGAGAAAACATCTGGGGAATCAGATTTAAAGCAAACACCCTTAACGGTTAATGAGGATAATTGATTTAATAGTACGTCCCATGCTGTTATGGTTTTACCTTCTTCTTTAAATAATTTAATCATTTTGAGTGACTCTTTCATGTTTGATTGAAGAACGAATGATATTTGATTCATTTTATCATGAATATTATAGTCCTTTTGAATGAAATATTTATTTCCACAATCTACAAAACGGATTACACGTGATAAATCCTCAATGACTTCAGAACTGTTTTTATACTGATGATTTTCAGCCTTGCGTCTAATATCTGTTATCAAAAACGAGTCATCAAGTTTGATATCAAATGTTATTTTTGGCTTACGTAATAAAGGCAAAACGTATTCATCATAATATTCCTTTTGATAAAGTTTTAGAATCTTCACCAAAACAAATGGAGAAGTCATTAAATGTGCATATCTACTACGTGCTTTTTCAAAATTACTTTTTGCATTTTCAGTTAAATTGCAGAAATTATAAACGTTATCGTATGCTTCATTAATCAAATGATTAGGTAACGAATTAATTGCTTGAAACAGTGTGAATAATGTAACTTCTTTTTCTAAATTCATGTTTCCACCGTCATTATGTACTTCAAAATCACAGATGCCATCAACTATGCTCTGGGCAAGTTTATCGTCAATGTTTACATCTTTGTTTTCATTCATGATAGTCTTTATTTCTTCGTTCTTCTGTTCAACTCTTACCTTAATATTCAAATCATTTAATATATCGTTTACTGTTCTGGTTAATGTTGAATCATAACTTCCACGAATGAATGAGTATGTATTGATTGGTTCTGTTGCATTCTTGCGAACTCTTGAATCAGCCATAACCACTAAAGAACGTTTTGAATCATCCATAGAAGTCATGATATCAATATCATAATCATTGCATGAATAGCATTTAATCATTCTGTTCGAAACTGCATAGAAGAAATTAGTGTTGCAATAAATGTGAAGACCTCCTGAAGCGGTTTTAACGATAACATCTTTATCCGAAAGTTTTGATAAAATGTCTTTTCTAACTGTTTCTTTAAGTTCATCATTGTATGATTATTGATATCAACATCTATAATCGTTAAATTTGAAATTTTATTTACTAATAAAGCTGTACCAGTTTTCCTTCCTCTTCCTCCATCATGTTTGAGGTAGTTATGTAAATCAATCTTGTTTTCACCAATTCTTTCGTTGAGGGTTTTAGTTTCTGCCACAACTAATTCCTCAGCTAATGAATCAATAACTTGTTCATCAGAAATGATGAAGTTGCTGTTGCTGTTTGTTGCTGTCATTTATATAGGAATAAAAAAATAAAAATAATTTTAAAACTAACTTTATTTTTGGGTCATTTACACTCATTTACGATGAAGTCATGACAAATCATTTCCTGTGTTGTTGTCAAAATGTCATGAGGTTAGAAATGAGGTTAGAAATGAGGTTAGATCTAACCATCTACCCTAAAAATTATTTTACTCAGAATTTTGTATAAAAAAACAACCGCCGGAATTCAGACGGTTGCTATATTCTTCACAAAACATTAACGTAAACATTAACGATAAAATATATTTTTGTCTGATTTACACTCATTTACGATGAAGTCATGACAAATCATTTCCTGTGTTGTTGTCTAAATGTCATGTTGTCTCATTTTTTCAGAGAAGTTAATTAACCTGGTGACCTGGTGACCTGGTGACTCCTTCAGTTCTTCAAAAATAATTCATAACTGCCTTCCTCCTGTGTTGTTGTCTAAATGTCATGTTGTCTCATTTTTTCAGAGAAGTTAAATGACCTGGTAGCACATGGCAACATGGTAGCACCTTCGGTTCTTCAAAAATAATTAATTATTGAATAACCTAAAAACCATTAACGATAAAATAACTGATAACAAATTTTTATTTTTATCATAAATGAATACCCCACAAGCTCAAAATTTACCACGAATCATAACAAGGGAGGAAACGATAAAAATGATGCAAGAACATGTTAAAAATAACAAACCACTAAAATTGAGAAAATGCGGTTATGCAGTAATGATGGAAAGAGAGATGTTGTCAAAGAGGAATAAAAATTAAATTTGGATTGTTTAAAAATTCATCTTTATTAAATTCATCTCTTCCAATCAATTTATTTATTCTATTAAATTCTTTAATTTTGCTTCACTCAGTTTAAGGATTGAACGGTAAGTTTCTAATTTTTCGATTATTTCTTTATCGTTTTCAGTTCCATTAGTTTTATGGCATCAACCCCACCGCATTGTGGCTTCTTTTTGTAATAGCATATTTTTGATTTAATTCTATTTAGTTTCTTTTTATATTCATCGTCTGGACTCTTGACTGCTTCGTTGTCACTCATTTCTTACGAAATAAAAAAAATTAAATATTATTTAAATATAATGGAGTAATAAAATAAATCGGAATTTCTATTAATTTATTGTCAACTTCAACTAATGCATTGCCGTTAATATATCTAACAAATTCAGCTATTGTGTCAAATCTTCGTCTTCTTTTGTCATTGATTTATCAGTTTTTCCATAATCGAGATGAATCAAAACTTTATCCCCTTGTTTAAAATTCATGAGCCCCGAATTAATTTGTTCACGTTTCACATCATTCAACCTTTCCATTTGCTTTCTAATATATTCCCATTCTTTTGAAATATCATTTTTCATTTCCACTGGTTTCATGTTTATAGTTCTATGCCATGTATTATTGTAATAATATACTAACTGTTGTATGATGGAGTCATGATTTCCATCCCAGTATATCTGACCGTTAACCCCTAACGCATCTCTAAGAGTTCTCATTACCGCATCAACTATTTTATTATGAAACGTATATGGAGAGGATGAGAAGAAAAAATTAATTTGTGGGAAATAATGAGTCATAGCTGCCTGAAATCCTTTATCACCATCACCCCTGATATTATCTACTCTTTCATGATCTAGTAAGTATTGAATAGCTCTTGTTGTTTCCTGTTCTGTTTTCCCTTTCACCGGAATGCAATATAAATATCTAGTGTTAATGTTAATGGCAAATAAATAAGTAACGTTTCCTTTTGAATATTCCAGATGATCGATTTCGTATGAATATGGATATGGTGCAAATGAAGGGCGACTAAATTTTTCCTTTAACGGTTGAATTTTCGGGTCAATTGGTTTATTTAATATCTTGAAATCCTTTTTAAAATCTTTTTGCTTCTTTAATGTTTGAAATGGATATAATAAAGTGAATGATGAAGGATTAACTGAAGGAGGAGGCGGTACTGTCGTTGGAGGTTTTGGTGTTGCAAGTGGTTTAATTTTATCTGCTTTGATTTTGGATTTCATTCCTTCCTTCATTAATTCTGGATGTATTCTATTCATTTGTTTTAAATATGCTGTATATAAAGGTTTGATATACTTTCCCGCTTCGAGTTTATGTTGAAGGATGAATTCCAAAAGTTGATCTTCATTTAAAAGTCGGGCTGAATATGGTTTAACTAATGAATCATAAATTAAAGCTTGTGCATCATTTATGGTCTGAAGGACCTGGGTGTTTTGTTCCTTTTGTTTTTGTTCCTTTGGTTTTTGTTCCTTTGGTTTTTGTGGCTCAGGATTATATAATTTATATAATTCATCAATATCTTCTTCTGTTAATACTTTATTTTTGAAATCTTTCAATTGTTTAAGTTGTGATTTAGTTTTTCCCTTTGAATATTCATTATTTTTAATTTTGTCTTTAATTTCAGAAATTATTTTATTATGATATTTCAAAATTTCATTTTTATAATATGGATAATAATATTCCATATCATCACCCGTTATATTGTTATCATATTTTTGGAGATATAATTTTAAATCGCAATAACTAAGAAAATTTTGATTAAGTACTAAATCATCAATTAAATTTTTTAAATCTGTGTTATCCATTTATATAAAAATAAAATCAATGTTTTAAGGGTGCCCACCTCTTTGAATCATAGTATCAAAACCATCATTAACGGTTCCTTTTGTCTCTTCTGTGGCATTTCATTAAAAATAAAATTTTAAATAAATGGCATACAACATCCATTTTCACAACATACAGCCTTAGTGTGTGCTCCTGTTAATGCAGTCTTACCAATTGTTAAGCGAGTCATTGACCCATTTTTAAGTTGTAAATTAATATTCTGACCATCAAATATCAATTTATCATTTATTATATCCAAATAATTTTTAGGTGTTAATTGTTTATTTTGTCGTAAACTAACACCTTTCATTTTTTGTGCAATCTTTTTAAAATCACTTCCATCAATTGAACCGTTGAATGATGTATAACACTTAGGACATAAAGCAACCATGTTATCACCTTGTTTCTCAATTGCTAAACCCAATAATTTTTTCTCATGTGCTTTTTCTTCAGCTTTATTCTTTAATTTAGGTTTAAATTTCTCATCAAAACAGAAGAAATCAAAAGGTGCGAATTTGAAAATGTTTTTATCATAAAATTGTTTATCGGTAACAATTGCTTGAAATGCTTGAGTGTTAGGAAGATTTGGGTCGCCAGCGATTTGCCCAATAAGATGAATCAGTATCACCTTCAATGAAATGAAAACGATTAACATTCAAGCATTTATACATAAAATCATAAATGAAAACCAAATACCAGTATTTTGCGTTATCTAA
This sequence comes from Trichomonas vaginalis G3, assembly GCF_026262505.1. Classification (NCBI taxonomy): domain Eukaryota; phylum Parabasalia; order Trichomonadida; family Trichomonadidae; genus Trichomonas; species Trichomonas vaginalis. Next base: position 25,728,029 of record NC_067206.1, on the reverse strand, counting down.
AGTGAAGAATGCCTCTTGTAAACATGTATCACATCTATAAAATCTATCTTTAAGCATCACTTGATACGTATCCTCTCCTATTTCTCTTATGTTTTTAAACTTATTTGACATACATGCAACGCGTGACTTCTGTGCATTCATTATTTTAGTCTTTGCGTAATTTTGTGTATTCATTGCATCGTAACCATATGATCCATTAAGCGAAATCTTGCAAAATAAACTTTTTCCTTTATTTCCTTCTAATTCAGCCTTTTGTCTTTCGTTCATAAATTCTTTCGCAAATTCATTAAAACAAGTGTTTTTAGTAAATGTTAAAATTGATTGAATGTCATCAATGATAAAATGAAATCTGTCTATTAGATACCATAGATAATAAGAAGAAAATGGTTGATATTGGTTGTGTGTTGATGCTAACTGAGTTAATTTTCTCTGTTTCTGGTCAACTGGTAGATTGTTTGATTTCATGTAATTATACATAAAACTGCCAATTGTTTTTTCATCTGTGATAATATCGAATATATAAGAATTTCCGAAAAAGTGACACCCAAAAAGTGACACTTTCAATAGGGAGTAACACTTAAAAAGTGACAATTTAAAATTCACAATAAATAAAAATAATAAATTTTTTAGTCTAATAAATTATTCTTTTCTTTGAAATCCTCTAAAAATTCTTCGAAATGTTCTAAAATATAATCTGGAGAATTATAACAAAATTCATTAATTTCTAACATATACGTATCTAACAATTCATTTGGAATTTCAAACGATCTTAAATATGTAATTGAATTTTGTATCTTCTCATTTATTTGAGAAAGTTTTTCTTCAGCATTTTCCAATAAAAATCTTAATGGATTCAAATTGGCTTCTTGATTCTGAACAAAATTTAATACTTGGTATAAACGTGATTGAACTTCTCTTTTCAATTTTGTTTTATAATCTGTCAATCGAGGCTCGCGAATTCTAATTGAAGGAATAAAACCTGTTTGAAGTAAATCGTTTTTAATACGATAAAAGTAATTGGGTGCAACTTCTTCTAAAAGATTTTTGACAAAAACATCAATTCTTTGATTTTTAACGCAGCCAAAATCGTGATATTTTATCTTTTTAAATAAAGATTCAGAAACGTTATTCACAACGGTTAATTCATTTGGTCTGGCAGCGGCTATCCACATCATAGCCAACAATTCCTTATACAAAATTCAAAAACTTGGGTGCAATCAGAACTGATTGCACCCAAGTTTTTGAACTTTCTTGAGGGAATTAAAGGGTGAGAGATTTATAGTCTATCTATATATCTCCCACCCTCTAATTCCCTCCCTGACAGCGGGAAATTTTGTCTGAATGTTAAACTATTCAGACAAAGTTTCCCACTGTTTGCGAAGGAATTGTTGGCTATGATGTACTGATTCATGATCAGTACATCATAGCCAACAATTCCTTATATAAAGTTCAAAAACTTGGGTGCAATCAGAACTGATTGCACCCAAGTTTTTGAACTTTCTTGAGGGAATGGAAGAGTAAGAGGTATACATTATGAATATATACCTCTTACCCTTCCATTCCCTCTCTGACAGCGGGAAACTTTGTCTGAATGTTAAACTATTCAGACAAAGTTTCCCGCTGTCAGCGAAAGAATTGTTCCATCTGGTGCATAGAGTGTGAATCTATGCACCAGATGGAACAAGTCCCTCGCGAAATTGCCAAAACTTGCGTCGCATTTCAAAGATTGCGACCCAAATTTTGGCGATTTCTAGTAGAGATGGAGTATTTTGAGTCACTGACCTATATGCAGTGGCTCAAAAGGCTCCATCTCTACTTTGAAGCAAGGAAACTTTCCTCGAAATTTTGATAATTTGAAGAAAGTTTTCAAGCAATTAACAAAGGATTACTCGCTATGAGGTAAAAATTCTAGATTTTCACCTCATAGCGAGAGCTTCCCTTTCATTGCTTGAAAACTTTCCCCAGCTTCAAAATTGGGGAAAGGGCTGTAAAGTCGACTCCGATACCAGCAGGTACCAGAGTATTTAAAAGAGAAGCCCTCGTACGAGTTTCTATGAAGACCTTCTCATTCAAGAAGATCTTAATAGAAAATCGTACGAGGGCATTGGAAACTCGCGTCTGGTACATGTTGGTACCAGAGTGTTTGAGATTTGAAGACTCTGGTACTAACATGTACCAGAATTTATGATGAATTTAAGATGGACCATTATAAAATGGTAGCGGTTTGTTTCAAAAAAATTTAGATGAGATTTGCATAGATATAGATTATATGATTTATACATATGAAAAATAATATATAAAAATATAATTTTGAGATAATTATGTAAATAATATTTTAAATATTTGAATTTGAGGTATAATTTTATAGTAAAATATATTATAAAGAGTATTTATATAAATATTGTAAAATAATATAAGTAATAAAAATTGAGACCCCCTCCCTGTTTTTGATGTTTTGTCACTTTTTCGGTAATTCTTATTGTTTCTTTCTGGTCAACTGGTAGATTGTTTGATTTCATGTAATTATACATAAAACTGCCAATTGTTTTTTCATCTGTGATAATATCTAAGTTTCTTATTATCGGTAAAAAGTTTATGTAATCATTAATGTATTTTTCATCAATGTGACCCTTTACTTCAGCCACGAATAAAGTATTTTTCTTCTTAATAATTCCCAGTGCTTTTGCTTTCTTTGTTGCTGTATCACAAATGATAACACCATTCAATCTTCCCGGCATATACATTTTATGGTTAGTATATTGAATGAAATCATGAGGATTAGATGAAAATGATGAAGGATATAATGAATTAAAGTCAACTCCAACGAAATGAGTCATAATGTTGGTGGTGTCCTCATTTAATACAGTTTTAGTTTCTGGATTATATGAAAGTTTATTAATGTGCGTGATTCCTTTAAGATTAACACGATGTTGAACATTTGATAGACCACCAGTAATTCCATTACGGAGAATGTGATAAGCTTCAACTGAATCTAAAGTCATTGGTAAATTATTTTTTAATGCATAATTTCTTAAATTGATTCTTAAACGTTGAACATCTTCATCTTTATTTGATTTTACGACATTGCAATAACAACACATTAACTGACAATTTTCTTTGGTATGTGGTTTTTCATTATCTATTCTATCCAATGTTGGTTTATTTGCATATGTAAACGCTTTACCACACATTTTGCATTTAGATGAAAGGATTAAATCGTGATAGTATTGATAGTCATCCATTGAAACATTGTTTTTGGTATCTCTTTTTGCCTTTTCATCTTGTTTCTTATATGAATCAATTTTATATTTCCAATACTTTTTCGTTAATTCAAAACTTGATTCCACATTTTCTTCTTCTGGATATGTTTCGTTAGGATTGAAGTTCTTATATGCTAACGCGTAACGAATCATTGATGCATTCGATGATAAAGAAAGATTATGAAGCATGTCAATTTTATAAACAAATGTTTCTTCGATAATTTTATCAATTGGGTCAATCATAATTTCAACGTCTTTATTGCAATAATGAATAAAATATTCTAATCTATTCTCAAAATTTTTAGCATCATTGAGATATATTTGATAATCTGAATCGGATATTGTTTCTTGTGTTAATGCTGAATAAAATGAATCTTGAGTGAATGGTTCCACTTTATATAATTCTTCTTCGTAATTTTCCCATGTGATGAATTGATAAGGGAAAAAGGATTTAACACGTGATTTATTGTTTCCGAAATCTTGAGTGAATTGGTCTAATGTTCCACCCGCTATATAATTTCTGATGTCAATAAATCTTAATTCATATGGACAGTTTGTTTTCTTTACTATGACTTGCTTAAATTGAGAAGAAGAACCCAGCATTGATTTTATCTTCCATTTTGCAGTATTTAAATCACGAAGAATTAAATTTAAATCAAACTTTCCCGAATTAAAACCAATGATATTCACTTTATTAAATTCTTCATCTAAAAGCTCTTTCATTGCTTCCTTTTGTTTCTCATTTAATGTATTCATTAATTCTTCATATTGTTCAATATTTGATTTAGCAACTAATGAACAGGTTGAAAATAAAAATTCAATCCAATCAGAGATGAACGAATCACTTGATGTTAAGCAAAAATTCCTCGTAAATGTTTTATCACGGTCTACGACCTCGCCGCTTTGCGGCTTTATTTTGACAGTTGATGATACCATAAATGGTTTTAAGTAAGCGTTCAAAGTTGCACATTCAGAAAGTTGAAGTTCTTCTTTAGTCTCTAATGTTTCGAAGTCAAAAGTAATATAATATCTTGTTGGTTTATAATATTCCTGCAAATTATGTGCTAATAACCACTGATATATTTTCTGTTTCGTGATATGTGGTGCATATGGTTGTTGTGTGTTTTGCAATTGAACGTCTTGAATTAATCTTCCATTATTTTCTTTACATTTCTCACAATGTTTTAAAAATCTTCTTTGGTTTTTCCTTTCTGGATCATCACGGATAGAATATACTTCTTCTTTGCAAAAGGGGCAAACTTTATATCCTGTGAGTGCTTCAACGTCTGTAATTCTGTCAGCGTGAAGTTTTCCACATGGACTCTGTGTTAATAAAATATTTACTGTTTCAAATTCTGGATCTATCATTATTGATTCCACTAATGGAAAGTCTACCTTGTTAATGTCTACGTCTTCTGGTTGAGGGTCACAATAATAAAAATCAATATTAACGTTTAACATTCTTGCTAACCTCTCACTTTCTGATGAAATGTCAAAACCCTTCATATGAATCTATTGCTTCATTTAAATAGCTTCTACGAGTTTTAGGATTAACACCATCAGGAATGTTATAGAAGCGTTTAAATAACCTTCTACCTTCTGCTCTAATTTGATTATCATTCATTTTAGCTGTTCCATTTTTGTTCATTTATGTAAGAATAAAAATTAAAAAATAAATAAAAATAAAGTTTATTTTTTTTAAAGTCCGAGACTCAGAGAGTCCAGGGCTAAAGTCCATAAAATGAATTAAGAACACATAAATTTTTATCATCTGCGACGTGACGAATACATTTTAATTTACTCAAAATGCGTACCCTGATACATTAAATCTAATTTCTGTCTTATTTAATTTCACAACTTTGAAAAGGAATGTATGAATAGCTATAAAATGATGAGAAGATGTTTTATGGGTTGCTTCCATTTTTTCTGAAATAAATGAATAAATATAATGCTTATACGTTTTCATATCTTTTATATTCTTAATAACGAATGGTATAGACCTTTCCACTTCGTCTTCCTTCGGTGCTGTTCTTTCATATGAAACATTATTGGTATCTTCAATAATGAAACCACAATCGCATAAAATTTTATATGTACCAATTGTTTCTTTTGATATTTTATCTAATAAATCAAAAACTTTATCAACGCCTGTGCATTTATTTAAATAATAATTTGTGTAAATATCATGGTCTTCTTTCTTAATCGTATTTGTTGCATATGTTACATTTTTCAGTGCTTTTTTGAATTTTTCAGAATCAATAGGAGGTGAAAGTAATATACATGGATAATCTCCATCGTCAATAAACTGAAGCTTATGTTTATGAATAAATTTTGTGCCTTCTTCTGAAAGTGTTTCGTCAATATCACCATCTAATAAATTTTTAGTAGATTCCAAAAAGTAATTTTTATATCTTTCCTCATGTGATTTTTGAACTTCTGATTCTGAAGCTGGGATATTCATTAAACCCTCTACTTCATTCTCAGCATTTCTCAATTCACTAATTCTTTCATCTATTTCATTTCTTAATTGTTCCAATTTCTCAATCTCATCGTTATAATATTCATCTTGTTTAATTTTTTCTTCAAAATATTCAGGAGGTGTTTCAAGGCTCTCTGAGCCCAGGTCCTCTGGACCATAAAGAGGAATATTCTCCTGTTTTTCAACTTTTTTGGGATATAAATATCTCATTATAGCCTTTTTAGTAATTGGTCCGTTATATTTAAATTCATTCAACAATCTGGAAAACTCTTTCACATTCTGCATATATGTTGGATAAGAACCGTCTCCAAAATTTTCTAAAATATTTTCTAATTCTGAATTAGTGAACTTTAAAGATTTCAATGAATTAGTTGTTATACTCATTTATTATAAAATAAAAAAATCTAACTTTATTTTTTCGGAGTTTTGTGACGAAGTGCGAATCTTCACTTCGTCAAAAATATATTCTTTTTATTAATGGTAATATAGGAATTGTAGGAATAAAAACTTTTTATAAATTATTCATAAATTTTTAAAATCGGTTTCATACAAAATAAAAATAAATTTTCATAAATGTAAGACATGAATTTTTAAAGTTTATTTTTTTTATTTCATTATGTATGGGCTGAGTGTAAATGTCTTACAATTTTGAAAATTTTTTAAATCTTGATTTATTCAAAAACGTAAGAATAAAAACCGTAAGAATCATACATTTTTTACTTCATATGTTAAAAAAATGATACAAAATCGTTCAATATTGTATGAATTCTTACGTTTACAAAAAAAGTCACACAACCCTTCAACATATACTACTATCAATGGAGTCATAATCAAAGACCTCATAAACGAGTAAAAGATTCACTACCATAATGAAATAAAAAAATAAAAAATAAACTTTAAAAATTCATGTCTTACATTTTTGAATAATTTATTTTTATTTTGTATAAAATGAGTGTCAAAACTAACAACGTTAAAAAATTAGGATTCACAAACGAGGAAATAAAGGATATATTAGAGGAGGCGGGTTATGAGGTTGATAAATATTATTTAAGAAATTGTCAAAAATTCGCGGAGTTTTTAAATGAGTTTGATTATGATGGAAAAATGAATAAAGATGATGTTATAAATTTCTTATATCCCACATCTAAAGAAGAAAAACCTAAAGAACCTGATGTTTTCCCTGAATATTATGAAGAACGGATTAAAGATGATGATGAATACAATGAAATTGAAAGACTGGAAAAAATAAGAGATGAAATAGATGAAAAAATTAAGGAATTAAGAGAAGTTGAAAAATATAATGAAAATGAAGTAGAGGGTTTAATGAATATCCCAGCTTCAGAATCATAAGTTCAGAAATCTCATGAAGAAAGATATAAAAATTATGTCTCAGAATCAACACAAAATTTATTAGATGGTGAAATAGATGAAACACTTTCAGAAGAAGGTACTAAATTTATTCGTAAACATAAGTTACAATTTATTGATAATGAAGAATACCCTTGTATCTTACCGTTCAATCCTTAAACTGAGTGAAGCAAAAATAAAAGAATTTAATAGAATAAATAAATTGATTGGAAGAGATGAATTTAATAAAGATGAATTTTTAAACTCAATCCAAATTTAATTTTTATTCCTCTTTGACAACATCTCTCTTTCCATCATTACTGCATAACCGCATTTTCTCAATTTTAGTGGTTTGTTATTTTTAGCAAGTTCTCGCATCATTTTTATCGTTTCCTCCCTTGTTATGATTCGTGGTAAATTTTGAGCTTGTGGGGTATTCATTTATGATAAAAATAAAAATTTGTTATCAGTTATTTTATCGTTAATGGTTTTTAGGTTATTCAATAATTAATTATTTTTGAAGAACCGAAGGTGCTACCATGTTACCATGTGCTACCAGGTCATTTAACTTCTCTGAAAAAATGAGACAACATGACATTTAGACAACAACACAGGAGGAAGGCATTTATGAATTATTTTTGAAGAACTGAAGGTGCTACCATGTTACCATGTGCTACCAGGTCATTTAACTTCTCTGAAAAAATGAGACAACATGACATTTAGACAACAACACAGGAGGAAGGCATTTATGAATTATTTTTGAAGAACTGAAGGTGCTACCATGTTACCATGTGCTACCAGGTCATTTAACTTCTCTGAAAAAATGAGACAACATGACATTTAGACAACAACACAGGAGGAAGGCATTTATGAATTATTTTTGAAGAACTGAAGGTGCTACCATGTTACCATGTGCTACCAGGTCATTTAACTTCTCTGAAAAAATGAGACAACATGACATTTAGACAACAACACAGGAGGAAGGCATTTATGAATTATTTTTGAAGAACTGAAGGTGCTACCATGTTACCATGTGCTACCAGGTCATTTAACTTCTCTGAAAAAATGAGACAACATGACATTTAGACAACAACACAGGAGGAAGGCATTTATGAATTATTTTTGAAGAACTGAAGGTGCTACCATGTTACCATGTGCTACCAGGTCATTTAACTTCTCTGAAAAAATGAGACAACATGACATTTAGACAACAACACAGGAGGAAGGCATTTATGAATTATTTTTGAAGAACTGAAGGTGCTACCATGTTACCATGTGCTACCAGGTCATTTAACTTCTCTGAAAAAATGAGACAACATGACATTTAGACAACAACACAGGAGGAAGGCATTTATGAATTATTTTTGAAGAACTGAAGGTGCTACCATGTTACCATGTCTACCAGGTCATTTAACTTCTCTGAAAAAATGAGACAACATGACATTTAGACAACAACACAGGATTAATGCAATAAATGTCAAATCATACTTTATAAAGCATCATTTACAGGTATTTCATCGTCAGTAAATGAATCCTCATTATCGTTTGGTTCAACCTGTTTATATATAATCCTTTCATTTCTTCTTTCAAAACATAACACCATGTTTGTTTATCGTCTATTCTTCTATATTTCCTATCACATTTATCCTTAATGCTCATTTGGAAATTCTTGTCTTTCATGTCTGATGGTTTGCAGAATAGAGCATTTTTACACGTCATACCTGCACACAATTCATCATAATGTGTATTTATCCATACATCTAAAGGATTTGTTGATAATTCAATTAAATCTTGTTTGGCTTCAGTCATCGGTATGATTCGTACATTAAATGATGAAAGGTCGTAATTGATAAAATATGTTAAAAGGTTATCATAAAATTCCTTTGTGCATGAATCCATTAAATTCTTGAAATAATCAAATTGACCCTTGAATTTACCATTAACTCTTAAAACTACGTATCTTCTGTCTCCAACTTCAATTTTGACAGGGTAAACGTTATTAGTTACGAAAATGAAGTTTGCAACATTCTGAGCTGTTCTTCTGGGTTGATTCTTTTCATTAATTCTAATCTCATTATCCGTTATAATTGATTTCAAAGCGTTGAAGTTTGCGAGTCTATCTTCACCTACATTCTTGAGTTCATTAAGTACAAGAAACATTTTATTCTCAACTACTGAATTGAAATTACCCGTTAGCTCACTTATTTCAGTAATGTTTTTACATGAATAACCGGCGAGGAGTTCAGAAATAATGTCTGTGAATCTGTTTTTACCTGTTCCCTGAAGTCCTTTCAAAATAATTGCTGTTTCATTCTTGATTCCAGGATGTTGAATCATTGATGCAATCCAGCCGAGAAGGTATTTATACACTTCATCGTTATTATCACAAATGGCTTCTTTAATGAAATTCATAAACATCTCAATTTTTGAGTAATCAGGCTTTTCGAGAATGTTGTATTTATAACCCTGAAACGTTGAGAAAACATCTGGAGAATCAGATTTAAAGCAAACACCCTTAACGGTTAATGAAGACAATTGATTTAGTAGTACGTCCCATGCTGTTATTGTTTTACCTTCTTCTTTAAATAATTTAATCATTTTAAGTGACTCTTTCATGTTTGATTGAAGAACGAATGATATTTGATTCATTTTATCATGAATATTATAGTCCTTTTGAATGAAATATTTATTTCCACAATCTACAAAACGGATTACACGTGATAAATCCTCAATTACTTCAGAACTGTTTTTATACTGATGATTTTCAGCCTTGCGTCTAATATCTGTTATCAAAAACGAGTCATCAAGTTTGATATCAAATGTTATTTTTGGCTTACGTAATAAAGGTAAAACGTATTCATCATAATATTCCTTTTGATATAGTTTTAGAATCTTTACCAAAACAAATGGAGAAGTCATTAAATGTGCATATCTACCACGTGCTTTTTCAAAATTACTTTTAGCATTTTCTGTTAAACTGCAGAAGTTATAAACGTTATCGTATGCTTCATTAATCAAATGATTAGGTAACGAATTAATAGCTTGAAACAGTGTGAATAATGTAACTTCTTTTTCTAAATTCATGTTTCCACCGTCATTATGTACTTCAAAATCACAGATGCCATCAACTATGCTCTGGGCAAGTTTATCGTCAATGTTTACATCTTTGTTTTCATTCATAATGGTCTTTATTTCTTCGTTCTTTTGTTCAACTCTTACCTTAATATTCAACTCATTTAATATATCATTCACTGTTCTGGTTAATGTTGAATCATAACTTCCACGAATGAATGAGTATGTATTGATTGGTTCTGTTGCATTCTTGCGAACTCTTGAATCAGCCATAACCACTAAAGAACGTTTTGAATCATCCATAGAAGTCATGATATCAATATCATAATCATTGCATGAATAGCATTTAATCATTCTGTTCGAAACTGCATAGAAGAAATTAGTGTTGCAATAAATGTGAAGACCTCCTGAAGCGGTTTTAACGATAACATCTTTATCCGAAAGTTTTGATAAAATGTCTTTTCTAACTGTTTCTTTAAGTTCATCATTGTATGATTTATTGATATCAACATCTATAATCGTTAAATTTGAAATTTTATTTACTAATAAAGCTGTACCAGTTTTCCTTCCTCTTCCTCCATCATGTTTGAGGTAGTTATGTAAATCAATCTTGTTTTCACCAATTCTTTCGTTGAGGGTTTTAGTTTCTGCCACAACTAATTCCTCAGCTAATGAATCAATAACTTGTTCATCAGAAATGATAAAGTTGCTGTTGTTGTTTGTTGCTGTCATTTATATAGGAATAAAAAAAATAATTTTAAAACTAACTTTATTTTTGGACTGCATCAAATTTCCTGTGTTGTTGTCAAAATGTCATGTTGTCTCATTTTTTCAGAGAAGTTAATTAACCTGGTAGCACATGGTAACATGGTAGCACCTTCAGTTCTTCAAAAATAATTAATTATTGAATAACCTGAAAACATTAACGATAAAATATATTTTTGGTCGTTTATGACAAAAATAAATGGTTCATTTACTCACAATATTTTGTACAAAACGACCCCAAACTTTTAACTTCTTTTCTGCAGTTTCTAATGCTATCTTAGCGAGTTCATATTCTCTAAATTCTCTCTTTAAATCTTCTTGTTCCCATTGGTCTAGTTCGTATGGAGAATCTCTATAACCATAATATATCTCACGTTCATGTTCTAATTGTTTTTCACACATTTTTCTAACTTCTTGTTCGAACAAAGGTTTAGCATTCTCTACTGTATCTTCGAGTTCTTCTTCATCTAATTTCTCATGAACTTTCTTGTCTATGGAGTCCATAATATCTTTGACATAAAATGCATACTTTACAGAGCACCATTCAGCAACAAAATGAACGAAGTCAGGATGTATGTAAATACCTTTGAATTCATTTATAACACCCTTAGTAAGCTCATAAAATGCTTGTTTTGAGGTCGAGCCACTTTTGGCTTGACCGTATTCGTTCATCCAAAACTCAAGAATTTCCTGCATTTTAGTACTATTGAGAAATCTGTTTAAATGGTTTAACCTTCCCGATTCTCTTGCCATATTTGTTGCATTAATGTAACCATCCTTGTCTCTACGTAAGACTTCAATACCGTTATAAGTGCCTTTTGTGAATGTTTCGCCATTAGATTTGTTCGTGAATGTTTTTGCTTCGACTGACATTTCTGTTCTTACATACAAAATAAAAAGTTGAAAAAAATAAAACTAACGTTATTTTTGGACTGCATCAAATTTCCTATGTTGTTGTCTAAATGTCATGTTGTCTCATTTTTTCAGAGAAGTTAAATGACCTGGTAGCACATGGTAACATGGTAGCACCCTCAGTTCTTCAAAAATAATTCATAAATGCCTTCCTCCTGTGTTGTTGTCTAAATGTCATGTTGTCTCATTTTTTCAGAGAAGTTAAATGACCTGGTAGCACATGGTAACATGGTAGCACCTTCAGTTCTTCAAAAATAATTCATAAATGCCTTCCTCCTGTGTTGTTGTCTAAATGTCATGTTGTCTCATTTTTTCAGAGAAGTTAAATGACCTGGTAGCACATGGTAACATGGTAGCACCTTCAGTTCTTCAAAAATAATTCATAAATGCCTTCCTCCTATGTTGTTGTCTAAATGTCATGTTGTCTCATTTTTTCAGAGAAGTTAAATGACCTGGTAGCACATGGTAACATGGTAGCACCCTCAGTTCTTCAAAAATAATTCATAAATGCCTTCCTCCTGTGTTGTTGTCTAAATGTCATGTTGTCTCATTTTTTCAGAGAAGTTAAATGACCTGGTAGCACATGGTAACATGGTAGCACCCTCAGTTCTTCAAAAATAATTCATAAATGCCTTCCTCCTGTGTTGTTGTCTAAATGTCATGTTGTCTCATTTTTTCAGAGAAGTTAAATGACCTGGTAGCACATGGTAACATGGTAGCACCCTCAGTTCTTCAAAAATAATTAATTATTGAATAACCTGAAACCATTAACGTAATCATTAACGTAAACATTAACGTAATCATATACGATAAAATATATTTCTGCAGTTCATCCATTACTTCATTACCTTATTAATTACAGACATAAAATATATTTAGTTCATTCGGTAAGCCTAAACCCTTTGGGTCAAGTGTGTTTATTGAACTCGGTACCATGCAAATACAGTCATAAATGGAGGCATATAATCTTCACCCGAGCCTGTTGGATTTGTTGTGAAAGTGTGTGAATGATTTCCTGCGGTTCCACAGAAAATACCTGCGCTTGAATCTACTGGGTCAGTTGTGATATCATATCTATTCATTCCCCATCTATCCGAACCCGCTGCAAGATTTATATAACCTCTTTTTGTTATTGAATGTGAATGATTACCTGTTGTGTTTGTAGTTCCTGTATGAGTGTGCGGTGGAAGGTTTGCTTCTTTAATTTTCTTCGAACCTCCTGTTTGCTTTGAAGAGTTAGCACAGTATAAGAATTTGTCTACAATCTGCTTCCATGCACCAAAACCTAAAACACTTGCCGGATTTGTTGAGTTCATTGATGTATATAAAGAACCAATGGGGTAAATCATCTCAAGAATTGTATTAAATCCATTATGAATATTGAATTTATTATATAATATTGAATATTGGTGAGTATTTAAAACCGGTCTTGTTATCAATATTAACGTATTATTTTTGAAAATTGCTTTTCTAACATCTTGAAATTTTGTGATTTCAGACCAGTTTCTTCCATCACTACTGATATTTACTAAATCACCACATCCTAAAGCAATGAAATACCCATCAATATAAAATAAATTTGTAAATCTATAATTTCGAGTAAATTTTGGAGTGAATGAATAAACCAATTCCCAATTTGATAAATCCTGTGATAAATAAATATGTCTGTTATAACTTACAGGATATGAATAGACCATTCTACTTGAAACGAGAACATAAACATTTGATCCATAACATAAAGCTTCAATGTCTCCATCAGCTTGAAAAATTTGTTCAAATTGACCTTGTGATATTGAAGATGATCTATAAATTTTATCATTTTGTAGGATAAAATACATGTTGTTAATGTAATACCACTTACTTGTATAATCAATTTTCAAATCTGATGACATCATACTAAACATATAATAATTTATCCCATCCTCACTAATGAAAATTTGATTGACTTCATAAATTAGTACCCATTTATTATTAACGCATCTAATAGGATTATTTGAATATTTAAATTTAGCATCTTGATTTAAATTACATTTGAACCATTGGATACAATCGAATGAATAACAAGGGTAAAAATCATCTCCAACCGTTATCATTCCCATAAATTTACCGTTATTATATTCAACATATAAAATTATTGGATTAATGATTGGCTCTCGTGTATCAGGATTTAAAACAGATGGAGTAAATGATTCATAGTTTTTAAAATCATTTGTTTTAAAATAATAAAGCACTCCAGCTGTATAAAATAAATACATGGTCACTCCATCGAAACATATCCATTCAAAAGAATCTATATCAAAGGTTTTATCTGATGATTTCATAAAATTTAAAAATGGTGGAGTAAAATAGACCTCTGATTGTTTTATTTCTTCATTAACAAATGATATATTAGCTTTCTTATTTAACTCACTATCCACATATTCCTTATCTGCTTTCTTATTTAACTCATCATTAACATAAGTTTTATCTGCTTTAAGGTCTAAACATCCTGAAACCCATCCTGTATCAGCTTTAGTTTTTAAAATCTTTGATGTCCATTCATGATACCATTCAACCCTTTCTTTAATTTCATTATCTTTTTCATCAACATAAACCAAATTTGCCTTCTTCATTAACTCACTATCCACATATTCCTTATCTGCTTTCTTCATTATGTCATTTAGGAAACCTTCTATGAATTCCTCATTTAAATTAAATCTTCCAATCTTCAAAACTTTAGGAAATGCATTTAATGCGTAATATCTCTGTTCTTCTGGTGGAATTGATGTTATATCATCCGTTATTCCTTTAATTTTTGAATTCATAAATAAAATTTCTTTTATATTTGATATCACTGCACCACCTTTGCAAACGAATTCGAAATGGTCATTTTTCAATACTATCTCCAAATCTCCATATTTCAACCTTTGCGTTTGTTCTGCCGTCTTTGAATTATATGCATATATGGCGTATGTAATGGTCTGAGGGACCTGGGTGTTTTGTGCCTTAAGTTGCTGTGGTTGCTGTTGTTTAATCATTTATTATGATTTAAAAATAAATATTTAATCCGTTATCTCATCAGCTATTTTTTCTATTTGAAATTGCCATAATATTTCATTCATGAATTCTAAATCACAATCAAATAGGTCAGTTATTCTAAATTTAATATTTGATAAATCTTTTGAATGAAGAATAAATGAATTCCCGGATAATTGAAACGGATATGATAAAGAAAATGTGTTTAAGTTGATGGATAAAATGTTTTGTATTGATGGGTAAGAGTTAGGGTCTAATGTTTGGTGTGAAAATCTCATTGGGGTATTAACTTTATCACATTTGATTAAAATGAAATTGGAACCAGTGTCAGAATACAAAACATCCCCAACATCTTTTTCAAAATTTAATATCCCCAACAATGAACGAAGATGAGGAGTACAAAATTTAATTTTCAGCGGGAATTTAATAAGGTTATTTATTTCATCAAGTTCAAAAAGTTTATCAGGTTTTGATTTAAAATTTTCTTCATACCATACGATAAATGATTCATTTAAATAACTTAAAATCATGTTAATATCCCATTTCGCTATCACATTATTTATATACATATCATACGTTTTTTCATGGTCATCTTTAATAAATGATATATAATCTGAAGGGTCTAAAAGAATGGGATTAAATTTACCACTCACAGAAACGAGAGTAACATTATAAATTCCGCTAACTGTTAAATTTAATTCACAGTTATTATTCGAAATAATATTGATAATTGACATTTTTATTACGATTAAAAATATGGTAAAGCGTTATTTTCCAGTGATAAATAAAACTAGAATAAGATTACCTCAAGAATTCATAAATTCAACGAATAAGAAATTCATTCATGTTATAAATTTTAGTGTTTTCAGAAAATATGAGTCAATGTCATATTCATCAACAGGTTATATTTCACTTCATTCAAATTTAGTTCAATCAAACCCATATAATGACCATTTCATAAGATTTTCAGATGGTATTAAAAATGTAATTGATAGATTAAAATATGAACAGATTGACAATATCGAATTTTTGGAATTTTGGTTTAAATATCCCGATGGAAAAAAGATTGAAGTTAAAGATAAAGCTGATACTATAACAAAAACAATTACAATGACCGATCCGGATAGTGGGGAACAAAAAGAAATAAAACAAACGATAGAAACTGGTGAAAGGTCAATTATTATTGATTATGATTCAAAGGATTATTATTCGATAATGTTAATGCTTGAATATTAAATAGCCTTAACAAAGAATTTTTCAAGTGATATTTTATATTCATCAACTATTTTATTATAAATATCATTATATGTTAAATGAAGTTCA
The DNA here is from genome assembly GCF_026262505.1 of Trichomonas vaginalis G3. Classification (NCBI taxonomy): domain Eukaryota; phylum Parabasalia; order Trichomonadida; family Trichomonadidae; genus Trichomonas; species Trichomonas vaginalis. The sequence continues at coordinate 25,711,856 of NC_067206.1, read as the reverse complement.
GTTGTTGTTCCGTTCTTTGATATCTTAATTGTGCTAATATCCTTTATAGGATTTATTTTTGCAACTGTTCCGCAGCATGAAACCTCATCATCTATGAAAAATTGAATCTTAACGTCTGAATCTTGAACATCACAAAGAATGGCGATAATGTGAATTAATGATTCATAAGGTAAAATAATTAAACCGGATTGGTCAATTAAATTTATTATTGAATCATAATTATTAATTATTATATCACGGTAAATTTTCATTAATTCAGAATTAATGTCTATTTTATATGGGTTCTCGATGTTTGATGAAAGAGGTGGGGGTATGTTGGATAAGTGGGAATTTCAACAGGTTCTTTACCGGGTTCAGATAAAATGATTGGGTCTCCATTCTCATGGTTTTCTTCATTCTCCTCATTCTTCGGTAAGTCACGAGTTAATAAATTTGGTTGAGTTGCTGACCTTGTTAATTCGGGGCTAACATTAACTTTAACATTTTGAATAATTCGTGATTTATCATCATTTACGTTATAACCAACCGTAATCTCTGCTTTTGCGTTAGTGTTCTTTTGACTAGTGAAACGTCTTCTCATTTATATTCGAATAAAAAAAATATATTTAAACTTTTATTTTGCTGGAACTTTTGAATCTATTATTCCCTGTATTTGTTCATGAAGTTGATTTTTAGCTTTTCATCGAAATTAATAGACCGAATATATTCATTAATTGCATTCTTATAATCATCTGATTTCTCAAATTTTCTTTTATCTGATTCCTTAACTAAATCATAAGTTAAACCTCGTTGCTGATATAATGGTTTCTTAATTAAATCTTTGAATGCTTGAGATAAAGCACCTGATGCAATTCTTGCTACTATAATTGGTTGGAATTGCTGTTTAAGTTCATCTTTAACATTTGCGAAAACTGGATCGAATAAAGCAACTTTAAAGAATTTCTTAGCTGAAATTTCAGGTCTAATATTTGCATATTGACCATCAAACTGGTTAGAATATCGTGGTAATCCATCCGGTCCCTCTTCAATAGCATTTAATTCTTCATTGAAATAAGAATATGGATTAACGGTATGAATTAATTGGACCATTTTCACCTTCTCCAATGTATTGTTTAACAGCTTTTCCATTTTCATCAAATTGCATAGGATAACGTTCATTATATGCTTTACGTTTAGGATAATCAGATATAGTTAATTTATAACCATTTATGACTTTAATATTACCTTGACCATCAGTAACGAAAACTTCATTTATACCATCAGGTTTTCCATTTGGACCCGTAATGTCTGCTTCGTGTGCTTCCCAATTTGGACCATGACGTTTGGCATATGCTTGAGCTTCTGGTAATGTTAAAACGTTTCTCATTTGTTTAACATCTTTTTGAAGACCAGCAACAATATGAACTAATTCTTTCATTCCATCAGGAACTTTCATAGTTCTATTATATGCACCCTTTTGTTTGTCCCTTGTTTTAATGGAACCTGTAGAAGATTTATTTCTGTCATGTTTAATTATAAATAAAAAATAAAAATTAATTATAAAAAGTTAATCAAATTTAACACTTCCTTTATTTAAATCAACTATTATTTTTCCATGTTCACCTAATTGCTGATATTGTGTGTAAAGTTCATTAATGCTCATTGGTAAATTCACTTGATAAAGCATAACGTTCAACTGTTGACGACTAAACCACTGAAAATGAAAAGTGTTGATAGATTTGATTTAATGTTTGTGCTTAATGCTTTGAAGTATTGAACAGCCATGAAGAATGAACACTGAATGTGTCGACATTGAGTTAATAACTGATTAAAATATGATTTCTCATTTGTTATTAGTTTTGATTTCACTGCATCATCTAGAAAAATGAGTGAATGCAAAAATTCTCTATCAAAATTTGAAATAGAAAGTGTTTCAAATAATTCATCCCGTTGTTTATCAATAATTTTATCCTCTAATCCTTGCTTCTTGATTGTATTATATAATTCTTTATACATTAAAAAGTTTTTTAAATAATCTTCTGCTTCTTCTTGTGATAAATAAATAATTGGAATTTTGATTAAATGCTTTAAAGATTCAAATGTATCATCTGAAGGTGAACCTGAACGGTTGATATAAATTAACACATGTGAATAGGGGGAAGTGTTAGCAATAATGATAATTTGTTTTAATATCGTTAATGTTTTACCTTTTTTGTTTACCAATTGCTGCAGTGATTGAATTTAAGTAACATTCAGAATATGGAATTTTCATTAATTTTTCCTTAGATAGAGCATTTCTATTATCACTCAATGCTTCATTAATCATATCATCTACGTATGTATTATATACTCCTGCTAATTCTTCATAAGGGGTGGATGAATTTAAATCCATTTAATCAAAAATAAATTTATAATTTTAAACATTTCTATTCATCAATATTTCATCATATGAACTTCTATACTGTGGTGGTGTACCTGTTGGATGATATTTCAAACCTTCATCCGGTGTCCATGTCCAATATGTAGTCCTAGTAAACCAAACCTGAGGAGGATTTGTCACCTTTGAACAGTAAGTGTCATTTTCACCCTGAATGATTGGATAAGCTTTCACTTGTACTGTAACTTGTGAGTTGAAAGTTTCTAATCCATCAAAGAATATACCCGCTCCATCACGTTGAACTGGAATAGTGCATAAGAATGAAGTTTGGTCTTTCCATGTTCTAGCTAATGGCGTGCCATCATCATCATTCAGTGGTCTAGTTAATGAGTCCTCGTATTCTTCGTGCATTCATTCACTCCATCTAAATCAGAAGCTTGAAGCATACGTGTAAAGAATATGTCACCCACTGTGGTCATCGCTTGATCGGGGAAGTTTCTGGAATCTATAGTGACCTGAAGACCTCGAAGCATTGGATTTTCTAAAACTGTTCTTGCATTGCATTCTTTGGAAATGTTAACACAACATCTGTAACATTATGAAGAGCGTATGAGAAATCTGAGCTAATACCTTCAGGAGTGATGCAACCTCCATTTAGTGAACGAACGTCAATATGTTGAGCTGGAATCATGAATGGATCTTCCTTACTAAATAAACGTGGTATTGCTTTAACTGATTCTTCAATTAAACCGTATCCTGGTGTAATGCATTTATCCTCTAAAACTTCCATCTTTGTGCATGAAATAATAACATTATCAACTGTTGCGTCAGCAGATGTGGCGGCTAAGCTTGTAATTAATTTGGCAGGAAGTCCGATTTGTTGGAATTTGCGATCATATTTATAAACATGATTCATAATCTTTTCATAATTTTATCAGTTATCTTTTCATAAACGTAATTTTGTAAATCAGCAACTCTTAACGGGTCAACCTGACAAAATACTAAAGTATCCCTGAAAACATAATATTTAAGAATGATATCACCAAATGATTTAGGATAATCATCGAACGCCTGAAATGCTAACAAATCATTTACCGGAATAATCATATCAAAAGTGACATCAACTTCTTCATTTGCGTTCTTGAAAACTTCTGAAGGGTCAATATATTACCACATACTGAGTTATCATATTTTTGAACATTATTATATAACGAATGAACAAACTTTTTAACTTTCCTTTCTGATTTTGGTTTATATGTTGCAAATGCGAAAGATTCACGGGCGCAATCCATCTGAAGATAACCAGCATCACCTCTTTCAGTTTCTACTTCTAATTGTTTAAAGCTTTGATTTGATGATTTGTAACCAACGAATAAACGCATGCATTTAAAAGCGGCATCGCATGTGAAAGCTTTATTTGAAACTAGAGTTGCTTTAACTTTGCGTTTAATATATGTGTCACCTAATTGGTTCACATCATGAGCTGGATTTGTAATTCTTAAATGAGTTTGTTTATCATCAAAATATGGAGCATCAGAGTCATAGCATGAACTTTCAAGTTCTCTATAATATCTTCTACCGTCATTCTTTGCGAATATTTCATTTATCTTTTCGAATGAATGAAACACATTTCCATTAATCGGTTTAGTGTTTGGCACCAAATAGTTAGTCGTCATTTATTAATAAATAAAAAATCAAAATTAAAAGATGAAAATGAATTTTTAATTAATATTAAATCAACTATGGCTGCAGGATTCTTTAAGAAATTATGGGATAGAGTAAAAAGAGGAGCGCATAAAGTTTGGGAAACAATGAAGAAGGGAGCAAATTGGATATTTAAGAATAAAGAAGCAATTAGTGATGTTGCTGAATCAATAACACCAAAAGCTGCCCCAATAAGAGAAATATTAAATAAAGGAGAAAAAGTTTATCAAAGACTACAACCGATACTAAGATAAAAATAATATTTATTTATTTTTTCCACTATCTACCTCCTATTTTATTAAGTATTCCTTCAGCAATTCCACAACGAACTGCGTTACCTGCTTGTGCTCCCATCGCCGGATTACCTGCTTTAGTACCTAATACTCCCACCTATGATAGTTCCTGCGTTTTCGCTACTGGTGGCCAAAAAGTTTGCAACGGGTTTAATAATCTTTTTATAAACCCAACCCGCAGCTTTCTTAATTCCATCCCATAATTTTTAAAAAAGAATCCTGCCGCCATAGTTGATTTAATATTAATTAAAAAATATATTTCATCACTTATATTCAATTATTTTATTTAATGATAAATGAAACCGATTTTTAAAAATAAATGAAACAGAGGAGGAAGAAATAAATGAAAGTGAAAATATTCAACAAAAAATAAACGTTGTTAAACCAATTACTGAAATAAAAATTTTTTCATCTGTTGAAGAATTTAATGACTATTATGCTAATAATAAAAAATTATTTGAAGAATTGACAACGTGTAAATTGAATAAAATGTTTAAAGTTGATGGATTCAAAATTTCAAAAATAAAAGGGGTGGTTAGTTTGAAATCTATTCCCCAATCAAGAATCACCTCATTAATGAAAATAGATGATTTAACAAAAAGAATAGAAGAGATTGAAGAAAGAATGAATCAAATAATTGATTTCATAAATTCAAATAATCATTAGTTTCTTAAAGTTCTATGTTGAACTCATCAAATTCTTCTTCATCATTACCATTACTTTTCAACTCTATCTTTTGATAGTCTTTCGTTTAATTTTTTTTAAAGTTTATTTTACTCGTTTATGATTCCATTCAGGATTTAAACAATGTTTAATTAATCGCGGAATATCTGACATCATCTATATATAGCTTCTTTTATAAAAGATAAAAAATAAATTATTTTAAAATTAATGTTAATTTTTTTAATGCGTTTATAAATAAATATATTTTAATGCATCGTCTATATATAGATGTAACAAAAAAGTCACACAACCCTTCATATACTACTACTTTCATTTCATATTTAATTTTTTTCAAAGGTTAGCAAAAATGTGGAATGACTTAAATGAAACACATGACTTATGCAATATGAGCGATTCAATGATAGTAACAAGTAAAAAATTCAAAATATAAATCTCAAAAAACAAAAAAAAACTGTAAAATGTAAGCGTATTAATAGGATAAACTAACAATTTTTATTGTTCATTTTCGTAAACTATATTAATATTAAATAACTTATTCGGTATATATCGAAAACTGCATAATTTTGTGAAATCTTCGCCTGGAGCTTGATTTTCATCGCCATTTTCACCAACAAAGTTGACTTCGCGTGATTTCATGAATGATTTTGATGGAAGATCAAAAGGACTTTCAAAACCAATACTATGTTTAACTACTGACATCCATGGGCAACTTGGAATAAAAACTTCCGGTGGCTCTCTATCGAAAGCCAGCGAATCGTTCTCATCATACATCATCATCTTTATTTTTTAACGCTTGATATTTTCCCCAAAAATAAATTAACGCTCCCCCAAAATTGTATTATGAATTTTTGATATCTGTTAGTAATTAAAAATAATGAATCTTCAAGTATCCAAGAAACAAAAAAGCAATAAAAGAAAGCATGAAATTTTTTGGAAAAAATTGAGAGAAAGACGTTAAAGGAATTATGCTTTGCCCAATTCTTAAGGCTTGTGAATCAAATAAATCACAACCTGATGCGGCAAAAAGCATAATATCTCAATTTATAGCAAACTTAGAAATTGATTCGGATTCTTTATCAAATATACAGCGAGATCCAAAATTTCCAGATTTCTTAGGGCTTTTATACGATATATTACTCGAAAAACCATTTCCATCACCACATGAAGAAGAAATGCCTCATGCTCAGGTTACAATTCTCACATTTTTAACAACTCTTTGTTTAGATCATCCTGATTTACTTTCGTTAATTGCAACCTATACTCCACTTGATAGATTAATACCTATATTTTTCCAGAGAAATGTGTCTAATGATACCATCTTAGATCCGCAGCCTTCTCATTTGTTATATCCAATAGAATTTATTGCTGCCTTATCGCAATCTAGCCAAGTTTTAATAACATTAACATCAGCAATTCAAATGCTCTTTTCCGTTCTTATTTCATTAGTCGAGCATCCTCAACTTTCTGCTTACAGTATTGCAGCTGTGGCAGGATTTGCTAATAATTCAGCAACAGCTTTAAGCTATTTAGAAACTATGCCTAACATTACTGCATTCAAGAGAAAAATCGCTTCATTATTAACATCTCCAGATCATAATGTCATGCTTGCATCGCTTGCATCACTCTGTGCCATATTCTCACGTAGTATTGATGCTGAAACATCAATGAAAGTAGCATTCTCCGCTTTAATAACTCCGCCATCTATTCCGTTATCAACACAACTCTCTTCGTCAATCATACTACATTTATCGCAAACCTTACAGCTTAGTTTAGACGATCAAGAGCAACTTATAAATTCTGCTTTAAAGTCAACAGGAATGAGAGCATTCATATTATTTAGATTAATTAACGAAATTGCAAGTAAACCACAATCGAAAATCTTTTCTTTACTTCAACAGCCTGATTTCTTCGCTAAATATTTTAACTTTATCATTAGCACCGAAGATAATTTTGTTGCAATTGCGGCAACTCACCTTTTGCAAGCAATTTTCGAAGAATCAAAGCCTCCAATATTAAATGAATCAATTGAAGCACCATTCCTTACATCTCTCAAGTTAATTATTAATAATACAAGAGATAATACAATCGATAAAGTTTCATCTGCATTATTAATACTCCAAATCATCATTCAAAGCCAAGATGCCCCAACATATGTTCTTAAAATGCTTCAGACAAATGAAGATCAAGTCTTCTTCGCCTTTCAGCGCTGTATTGAAAACACTTATTCATTTGCAGCAGTTCACTTTTTCTTATTCCTTTATAATGCAGCCAAATTCTTTACAAACTGGTTACTAAGACTCAGAGAAATTATTGTTGATTCAACATTTCCAGCATTACTTGTTCAATGCTTATCAGTATCCCAAAATAGAAGAGTTATATCTGATTCAATCTATGCTCTTTCTATCATCATTAATGGTGTCAAACAGAAACCACCGAATCTTAATGACTCTCTTACTGATGCTGTTATTAGTGGTTTCCTATTGATCAATAAAGAGAGTAAGAAAGAGAAATCACAAGCAATTATGAAATCAAGAGAGTTACATCAAGAATATATGCAAAAAATTAGAGAAATTGAAGTAGAAAGGGATCTAAGTGAAAAGGAATTATCAGAGCTAAAAGAAATTAGCGAGATCTCAAAGACCCAAAACGACTTCGCTCAGCAAAAGCTTGGGGATTTAATGAAATCTTATGAATCACTCAAGCAGAGATATAATTCTAAGAAGGAAAAACTAAAAAGAGCTGTTGTTGAACTCAAAAATTCAGATACTGAATTGCAGAATTTGTCAGAGCAATTATCAAATTCTGAACAAGAAATTGATAGAGCAAATAAAAAGATTCAGAAACTTCAAACTAAGATGTCTGTTTATCAAGAAACAGAAGCCCAATTTAGTCAACTGTCTGAAACTCATGCTGATACGGAAGAAAAATTCCAATCAACAATTCAAAAGTTGAGAGAAGCAGAAGAAGAAATTGATTTATTACAAGCTAAATTAGCTGAAGAAAAGAAGAAGAAAGGTGTGGTTGACAAATTATTAATTGAATCGCAGCAAAAGACAGATGTATTAAACAGTGATGTTGAAAAATCTAGATCGAAGATGAGAGAAGCTCTGGAAAACTTAGAGAAAACACAAATTTTGCTCAAGTCTAAATCAGATAAAGAATTGCAAATAACTGATGAACTCAAGAGGCTCAGAGAAGAAATTAGTGCGTTAAAGAAGACAAATGATGGTCTCAAGGCAGAAAATGAGCATTATTCAGATTTGATCAATATTCAGAATTCAAGAATAGCTAATCTTAAGAAAGATAAAAGAGAATTAATTGCTTTATCCCAGATGATTCATAAAATCACTAATGGACAAGGAATTCCTGAAGCAGGTTTAACAGAATTGATAAACGAAAATATGTAAGTGTTATTGTATTGAATATAATTGTTGTAGAATAAATATTTTATGTAAGACTCTTAAATAATGTGTTTATCCTGGAAATGACAGTTGTCATGCAGAAACTCTGTAGTATTTCATTGTAATTGTTCTTTCCAATGTCATTAAAGTTTTCGAAAGTCACTTCTGTTAGACAAAATGTATCAAAATCTTTAAGCTACGTGATATTTTTTGTTTTTTCTAAAATCGTGTAGGATATGAGCTTAAATCTTATCTTATTTAATAGGATAATGAATCTTATCCATCATCGAATTTCAGGCCATTAAGTGGTTCCCCTGTTTGTCTCTCTTCTAGTTTGACTTTTTCTTGTCGAAAATGCTGTGAAGGAGCGGATTCAACAGCATCTTCATGTAATTAGCTTTTGACAACATGTTTTTAGGATTCTACTGGGAATCTTATTGCTGTAGCTTTCTTGAATATCATCATATTCAGGTAATTCCTTAGTTTCAGCTGTTTGGAATCAAAAAAATAAAATCTTTACGTTTCTAATTATTCCAAGTACTCTAGTTATTTTACACTTAGGGATTTAAAAACGGTTTCGCCAAATAGCGAATTACTGAAAATTCGCTAACTCAGCCTGATTTTTTCGAATTCGGCGAACTCAAAAAGTGACATAAATTATGCATACTCTCGCTATAATCATTCATAATTTTTGCATATGTCAAATAGTTACAGTATGCTAATAACTTTATTACGTATAGTCATGATGTTCATGATAACTATTTTGAATTTAAGTAAATAATTGACAGATTATTGGCGTCAATACTTATTTTTGGAAACTTATCATATAACTTCAAATATATTAATACAGTACAATGCAAATACTGTAATGACTTCTCGTGTTTTTTAGATAATCTCGGTCATATCTTTTATTTATCTCATAATATTGAATAATTTCTTCTTCTTTTCAATTATCTTTTTATACAAGTAAATTATATTATTAGAAATGCTGAATAATTGAGAAAAACCTAAATATTTGCAAATATTATCTAATTTTAGATATATTCCTCCACAATATCATAAAGGAATAGATCCCAAATAATATTAATATTATTAAGTATGAGTGTACGGAAAAGGCAACAATTTATTTCATTCAAATTTTTCATATTAAAACCATACCATTTCTTAAAGCGCACATAAAAACTGTTTATGTTGTGAGTAATAATTTATAACAAACTTAATCATAAAGTTCTTATTTTGAATTCAAATTTATTCTGTTTAGTTAGTATGAGAATAAATTGTTATGATTTAAACAAACTAACATCAATAGAAGCTAATTTTGCAATCAGCATAAATAATTTTTAATCATGAACAAATATGAACTTTATTGTCATAATATATATATTCATTCAATATATTTTGCAAATTGATAAGAAAATTGGAAATATAATATTGTGCTTAACGTCTTCGCCATTTTGTAAAGTAAAATTAAGAGGAAAACGATAATCCCAAAATAAAAATAATAGCCCCTATCTTAAAATCATGAAGATTACCACCCAATAAAAATGTTAGACCCTTTATTAATAAAAAACGAAAATTCCACAAAATAAAAATATCAGACCCTTTTACATGGTTTCGAAATTGAAAAATGGCGAATTCGCCAAAAAATTAGAAGTGGCGCAATTCGCCATTTTGCGAACTTTTTTTTAAATCCCTAAGTAATATCATTTTACATGATATTAAATTATGATTTTCATGCGACCTTTTTCTCTAATTTTGAGCAAATTTAATTTTCATTTTCCTCAAAATTCTGTTTTTTGCTCTACTTTATTTTATTTAGAGTTCATCAAATTATTATTTTCTTTTTCAAGTGACCTCTGAGCTTTATGCTGTGTGTGTTTTGTTTTATATAAAAAGATATATAAGATATATTATGAAAAACTTTTTTTGATAATTGTCGTTATTTTAGTGTGTGGAATATGTGATGACATGTCGTTTTATAATAACAAAAGAAATTCTAATAATAATTTTTGATTTTTAGATTTTTGCTTTAAGGGTGCAGACGGGAGGATCATGTAAACTTCAGAAATTAGAACATTATTTTTAGGCATTATCTTGGGTACCTATTTAGGTATCAAAACAGTAGTATATGTGGAAGGGTTGTGTGACTTTTTTTGTAAACGTAAGAATTCATACAATATTGAACGATTTTGTATCATTTTTTTTAACATATGAAGTAAAAAATGTATGATTCTTACGGTTTTTATTCTTACGTTTTTGAATAAATCAAGATTTAAAAAATTTTCAAAATTGTAAGACATTTACACTCAACCCATACATAATGTAATGAAAAATAAAAGAAGCTATATATATAGATGATGTCAGATATTCCGCGATTAATTATAGAATTGTTTAAATCATGAATGGAATCAATGGAGTCATAATCGAGTAAAAGAAATTAGAAACTAATGATTATTTGAATTTATGAAATCAATTATTTGATTCATTCTTTCTTCAATCTCTTCTATTCTTTTTGTTAAATCATCAATTTTCATTAATGAGGTGATTCTTGATTGAGGAATAGATTTCAAACTAACCACTCCTTTTATTTTTGAAATTTTGAATCCATCAACTTTAAACATTTTATTCAATTTACACGTTGTCAATTCTTCAAATAATTTTTTATTATTAGCATAATAGTCATTAAATTCTTCAACAGATGAAAAAATTTTTATTTCAGTAATTGGTTTAACAACGTTTATTTTTTGTTGAACATTTCCACTTTCATTTATTTCTTCCTCCTCTGTTTCATTTATTTTTAAAATTGGTTTCATTTATCATTAAATAAAAATTAGAATATAAGTGATGAAATATATTTTTTAATTAATATTAAATCAGAAATATGCTATTACAAAAAGAAGCCGCAATGCGGTGGGGTTGAAAACAATAAAACTAATGGAACTGAAAACGATAAAGAGAGGAAAGAAATAATCGAAAAATTAGAAACTTACCGTTCAATCATTAAACTGAGTGAAGCAAAAATAAAAGAATTTAATAGAATAAATAAATTGGTTGGAAGAGATGAATTTAATAAAGATGAATTTTTAAACTCTATCCAAATTTAATTTTTATTCCTCTTCGACAACATCTCTCTTTCCATCATTACTGCATAACCACATTTTCTCAATTTTAGTGGTTTGTTATTTTTAGCAAGTTCTCGCATCATTTTTATCGTTTCCTCCCTTGTTATGATTCGTGGTAAATTTTGAGCTTGTGGGGTATTCATTTATGATAAAAATAAAAATTTAAATTATGCCGTTCGCTCTTTTGAGCTCAGGACTTTCAGTCCGTTCTAAAGTTTGTGACAACATGACATTTTGACAACATCATGGGTTATTCAATAATTAATTATTTTTGAAGAACTGAAGGGGTCACCAGGTCACCAGGTCACCAGGTCATTTCACTTCTCTGAAAAAATGTGACAACATGACATTTTGACAACATCATGGGTTATTCAATAATTAATTATTTTGAAGAACTGAAGGGGTCACCAGGTCACCAGGTCACCAGGTCATTTCACTTCTCTGAAAAAATGTGACAACATGACATTTTGACAACATCATGGGTTATTCAATAATTAATTATTTTTGAAGAACTGAAGGGGTCACCAGGTCACCAGGTCACCAGGTCATTTCACTTCTCTGAAAAAATGTGACAACATGACATTTTGACAACATCATGGGTTATTCAATAATTAATTATTTTTGAAGAACTGAAGGGGTCACCAGGTCACCAGGTCACCAGGTCATTTCACTTCTCTGAAAAAATGTGACAACATGACATTTTGACAACATCATGGGTTATTCAATAATTAATTATTTTTGAAGAACTGAAGGGGTCACCAGGTCACCAGGTCACCAGGTCATTTCACTTCTCTGAAAAAATGTGACAACATGACATTTTGACAACATCATGGGTTATTCAATAATTAATTATTTTTGAAGAACTGAAGGGGTCACCAGGTCACCAGGTCACCAGGTCATTTCACTTCTCTGAAAAAATGTGACAACATGACATTTTGACAACATCATGGGTTATTCAATAATTAATTATTTTTGAAGAACTGAAGGGGTCACCAGGTCACCAGGTCACCAGGTCATTTCACTTCTCTGAAAAAATGTGACAACATGACATTTTGACAACATCATGGGTTATTCAATAATTAATTATTTTTGAAGAACTGAAGGGGTCACCAGGTCACCAGGTCACCAGGTCATTTCACTTCTCTGAAAAAATGTGACAACATGACATTTTGACAACACAGGAGGATTAATGAGGAAGGCAAAAATAAATTCAAATCATACTTTATACTGCCTCATTCACAGGTATTTCATCGTCAGTAAATGATTCCTCATTATCGTTTGGTTCAATTTGTTTATATAATCCTTTCATTTCTTCTTTCAAAACATAATACCATGTTTGTTTACCATCTATTTTTCTTTGTTTCCTTTCACATTTATCCTTAATGCTCATTTGAAAGTTTTTGTCTTTCATGTCTGATGGTTTGCAGAATAGAGCATTTTTACACGTCATACCTGCACATAATTCATCATAATGTGTATTTATCCATTCATCTAAAGGATTTGTTGATAATTCAATTAAATCTTGTTTGGCTTCAGTCATCGGAATGATTCGTACATTAAATGATGAAAGGTCATATTGCATAAAATATGTTAAAAGGTTATCATAAAATTCCTTAGTGCATGAATCCATCAAATTCTTGAAGTAATCAAATTGACCCTTGAATTTACCATTAACTCTTAAAACTACGTATCTTCTGTCTCCAACTTCAATTTTGACAGGGTAAACGTTATTAGTTACGAAAATGAAGTTTGCAACATTCTGAGCAGTTCTTCTGGGTTGATTCTTTTCATTAATTCTAATCTCATTATCCGTTATAATTGATTTCAAAGCGTTGAAGTTTGCGAGTCTGTCTTCACCTACATTCTTGAGTTCATTAAGTACAAGAAACATTTTATTTTCAACTACTGAGTTGAAATTACCCGTTAGCTCACTTATTTCAGTAATGTTTTTACATGAATAACCAGCGAGAAGTTCAGAAATAATATCTGTAAATCTGTTTTTACCTGTTCCCTGAAGTCCTTTCAAAATAATTGCTGTTTCATTCTTGATTCCAGGATGTTGAATCATTGATGCAATCCAGCCGAGAAGGTATTTATACACTTCGTCGTTATTATCACAAATGGCTTCTTTAATGAAATTCATAAACATCTCAATTTTTGAGTAATCAGGCTTTTCAAGAATGTTGTATTTATAACCCTGAAACGTTGAGAAAACATCTGGGGAATCAGATTTAAAGCAAACACCCTTAACGGTTAATGAAGACAATTGATTTAGTAGTACATCCCATGCTGTTATGGTTTTACCTTCTTCTTTAAATAATTTAATCATTTTGAGTGACTCTTTCATGTTTGATTGAAGAACAAATGATATTTGATTCATTTTGTCGTGTATGTTGTAATCTTTCTGAATGAAATATTTGTTTCCACAATCTACAAAACGGATTACACGTGATAAATCCTCAATTACTTCAGAACTGTTTTTATACTGATGATTTTCAGCCTTGCGTCTAATATCTGTTATCAAAAACGAGTCATCAAGTTTGATATCAAATGTTATTTTTGGCTTACGTAATAAAGGTAAAACATATTCATCATAATATTCCTTTTGATATAGTTTTAGAATCTTCACTAAAACAAATGGAGAAGTCATTAAATGTGCATATCTATTACGTGCTTTATCAAAATTACTTTTTGCATTTTCTGTTAAACTGCAGAAGTTATAAACGTTATCGTATGCTTCATTAATTAAATGATTAGGTAACGAATTAATAGCTTGAAACAGTGTGAATAATGTTATTTCTTTTTCTAAATTCATGTTTCCACCATCATTATGTACTTCAAAATCACAGATGCCATCAACTATGCTCTGAGCTAGTTTATCGTCAATGTTTACATCTTTGTTTTCATTCATTATACTCTTTATTTCTTCGCTCTTCTGTTCAACTCTTACCTTAATATTCAAATCATTTAATATATCATTCACTGTTCTAGTTAATGTTGAATCATAACTTCCACGAATGAATGAGTATGTATTGATTGGTTCTGTTGCATTCTTTCGAACTCTTGAATCAGCCATAACCACTAAAGAACGCTTTGAATCATCCATAGAAGTCATTATGTCAATATCATAATCATTGCAGGAATAACATTTAATCATTCTGTTCGAGGTTGAATAGAAGAAATTAGTGTTGCAATAAATGTGAAGACCTCCTGATGCGGTTTTAACGATAACATCTTTCTCCGAAAGTTTTGATAAAATGTCTTTTCTAACTGTTTCTTTAAGTTCATCATTGTACGATTTATTGATATCAACATCTATAATCGTTAAATTTGATATTTTATTTACTAATAAAGCTGTACCAGTTTTCCTTCCTCTTCCTCCATCATGTTTGAGGTAGTTATGTAAATCAATCTTGTTTTCACCAATTCTTTCGTTGAGGGTTTTAGTTTCTGCCACAACTAATTCCGCAACTAATGAATCAATAACTTTTTCATCAGAAACGATAAAGTTGCTGTTGTTGTTTGTTGCTGTCATTTATATAGGAATAAAAAAATAAAAATAATTTTAAAACTAACTTTATTTTTTGACTGCATCAAATTTTCGTAAATGTTGTCTAAATGTCATGTTGTCACATTTTTTCAGAGAAGTGAAATGACCTGGTGACCTGGTGACCTGGTGACCCCTTCAGTTCTTCAAAAATAAGTCATAACTGCCTTCCTCCTGTGATGTTGTCTAAATGTCATGTTGTCACATTTTTTCAGAGAAGTGAAATGACCTGGTGACCTGGTGACCCGGTGACCCCTTCAGTTCTTCAAAAATAAGTCATAACTGCCTTCCTCCTGTGATGTTGTCTAAATGTCATGTTGTCACATTTTTTCAGAGAAGTGAAATGACCTGGTGACCTGGTGACCTGGTGACCCCTTCAGTTCTTCAAAAATAAGTCATAACTGCCTTCCTCCTGTGATGTTGTCTAAATGTCATGTTGTCACATTTTTTCAGAGAAGTGAAATGACCTGGTGACCTGGTGACCTGGTGACCCCTTCAGTTCTTCAAAAATAAGTCATAACTGCCTTCCTCCTGTGATGTTGTCTAAATGTCATGTTGTCACATTTTTTCAGAGAAGTGAAATGACCTGGTGACCTGGTGACCTGGTGACCCCTTCAGTTCTTCAAAAATAATTAATTATTGAATGACCTGAAAACATTAACGTAAACATATATTTTTGGTCGTTTATGATAAAAATAAATGGTTCATTTACTCACAATATTTTTGTACAAAACGACCCCAAACTTTTAACTTCTTTTCTGCAGTTTCTAATGCTATCTTAGCGAGTTCATATTCTCTAAATTCTCTCTTTAAATCTTCTTGTTCCCATTGGTCTAGTTCGTATGAAGAATCTCTATAACCATAACATTTCTCACGTTCATGTTCTAATTGTTTTTCACACGTTTTTCTAACTTCTTCTTCAAACAAATGTTTAGCATTCTCTACTGTATCTTCGAGTTCTTCTTCATCTAATTTCTCATGAACTTTCTTGTCTATGGAGTCCATAATATCTTTGACATAAAATGCATACTTTACAGAGCACCATTCAGCAACAAAATGAACGAGGTCAGGATGTATGTAAATACCTTTGAATTCATTTATAACACCCTTAGTAAGCTCATAAAAAGCTTGTTTTGAGGTTGAGCCACTTTTGGCTTGACCGTATTCGTTCATCCAAAACTGAAGAATTTCCTGCATTTTAGTACTATTGAGAAATCTGTTTAAATGGTTTAACCTTCCCGCTTCTCTTGCCATCTTTGTTGCATTAATGTAACCATCCTTGTCTCTACGTAAGACTTCAATACCATTATAAGTGCCTTTTGTGAATGTTTCACCATTAGATTTGTTCGTGAATGTTTTTGCTTCGACTGACATTTCTGTTCTTACATACAAAATAAAAAATAAAAATAATTAATTATTGAATAACCCATGATGTTGTCAAAATGTCATGTTGTCACATTTTTTCAGAGAAGTGAAATGACCTGGTGACCTGGTGACCTGGTGACCCCTTCAGTTCTTCAAAAATAATTAATTATTGAATGACCTGAAAACATTAACGTAAACATATATTTTTGTTGTAAATTTTATTAAGTTCATCTTTAGTTAATAATTTGAATGGATTCGCTAATGTTCCACCTTGAGTCACAACACTTGCCCCGGCTAATTGTGACGAACCTGGGATAAGTACTCCATGAAATGATTTCATTGGTATCATTAATTTAGAAATAGTTGGCTTAATTAATTTTGTCATTTATGATAAAAATAAAATGTTAAATTATACCGTTCGCTCTTTTGAGCTCAGGACTTTCAGTCCGTTCTAAAGTTTGTTTTACAAACATTGAGCGTTCATTGAACTCTATACCATGCGAATACAGTCATAAATGGTGGCATGTAGTCTTTACTTTGTCCCGTTGTTTGCGTATATCCTGAAACGCGATGTGTATGGTTTCCTCCTCCCTCAGTGTTACTCCAGTAACAATTTATAGCAAACTTAACGTTGTCTTTAACATCATATCCTTTACCTTTTGTCATTGCTGACCAATCCCAATATCTATGCTTATGCCAACCTGCTTGAGATGTACTTAAATCTATGTAGTGACTGTGTGCAGGTAAATTTTCACCTGAAATCGTTTTACTTCCACCTGTTTCCTTTGAAGAGTTTGCACAATACAAAAACCTGTCGACTATTTGAGTCCAAGTTCCAAAACCCAGAACTGTTTCTGGTCTGGTAGAGTTCATTGACGTATAAATAGAGCCTATAGGATATAATGTTTGAAGTATTTCTGTCTTTAATGTTTGAAGCTCTGTTTTATCTGCTTTCTTCTCATATAAATCTTGAGCAGTGAATTTAACTTTATTTTCATCCTCCATGACATAAACATTTCTACATCTAATGTATTTCATCGTTGTTATGTTTTCATCCGATGTTAAACCTTGTGGAAAGTTCATACTTGAAACAACATCTTTTTTTGAAAATACAATTTTTTCAAAAAATGTATGAATTCAAAAGTGCATACTATATCTAGTCATTACCCAACATTAATTTTGTATTTTAGTTTTTAAGATATTCATTTTATTATACGTCTTATTCAGAAAATTAAATATATTTGTGAGGGAAAACGGAGGAAATAATAAATATGTCAAGATCGAGGAATTGACAATTTTAAGGAAAATATTAAGTTGTGTATTTTGTGTTTATCTCATTGTGTGATGCATATTTTCACGATCTGACAGCAGAAATCGAATCAGCAGAGCCAGAAGAATCAGATTCACTTAAAGATATGAGCTCTCAATTTTCGACCCCCAATATACGTTTATTTTAGTTTCGGCATATTAACATGAAGCACGAGCCAAACCCTTAAAGACGTGTCCTCTAGTTTTGCCAACTCTTTCATATATTGTAACTATTTTCAGGAAAAAACGCAAATTCAAAATTAGAAATTCACATTTAATCGAGTATAGTATTAAATTACTATCTTTCGTACACGGACCAAGCAACAACTCAAGGTGCATGCTCATTACAGACAAAATCCCCTCTAGTGCACTTAAATTGGGTGAGTTAGCACCAAACAAGCCATAAGTTAAAGATCTGAACTTGCTCCAGACAATGTATCACTTTAGTTATGAATGCACCAGAAATCCGTCCCAAACTCATACATTTCTACGCTAATCACGATAATAAATATACTATTTTGTACTTTTTACAATAAATCTCTCTTTGTTACACTACAAATCAAGTGTGCATTTCGTTGCACCAGTTTTGAATCTTGTTAAATAATGATTTTTGTTACTTTCATGATACAGTCCCATTTAGTAAACGGATTATTTACAAAATAAAAATAAAAAATATATTTTTTATTTACGATTTTTTATATTTGGATTTTTAAGGCATAATTTAGAAAATATTAATAATTTAATCGATTTGATATTAAGAAAGACATTTAAAATTCATAAAAGATCCAAATAATTTCATATCCAAAGTTATTAATATTTGAAGATTTGAGGAAAGAAAAGGAGAAATATTGCATATGAAATGTTTTCAAAAAATACATCAGAAATTGTAAAAGAATTTTAATAATTAATAAGATTTGGATGGGTTAAAATTTGTGATGAAACCACCCGATGCTAACTCACGCCACACATACACAGAAGCATTCTATCACGCAACCACCCGATGCTAACTCACGCCACACATACACAGAAGCATTCTATCACGCAACCACCCGATGCTAACTCACGCCACACATACACAGAAGCATTCTATCACGCAACCACCCGATGCTAACTCACGCCACACATACACAGAAGCATTCTATCACGCAACCACCCGATGCTAACTCACGCCACACATACACAGAAGCATTCTATCACGAATCCACCCAATTTGACATTAATTTTTATTAATCTTATTTTCATTACTATATGCAACCAACCAATTTGACATTAATTTTTATTAATATATTTTTCATTACTATATGCAACCACCCAATTTGACATTAATATTCATAAATATATTTATCAAACTTATATGCACCCAACGAATTTTCAAATTCCTATCAACCACTTCTTTATTTTTATATTTTACAATTCTTTTATATACAAATTTAATACAAAGTTTTTATTCACTCATCATCTCTACTTCTTTATTATCTTCAATCTCATTCTAGCAGCTCTCGCATCTTTTACTTCCTTCATTAATTCAGGCAAGTATTTTTCCAACCAAATTTCTGGTTTATTTTGTAATGCAGATTCATAATTTTTTGATTGTTTTTCCAGAGAATTGATTAAATCTTTGGCATCTTGGAACGTTTCAAGATTATAAAGCAGTTTTACGACTAAAACTGCTTTATTTTTATCGTCAATATCAATAAATTCTGCGTATTTTGATATTTCGATCGGCGAACTCTTTTCTTTGTGATCCACGAGTTCATCCTGATCACCTACATTTTTATCGATTGGGAATTCTATGATTTCACCTACGTTTTCTCCTATTTTCATAACATGTATGCCTGCAGAGGGAACATGACTCTTATTCATAAAGAAATCCTTGCAATATTTACAAGGATTCTTATCAGTATTAATATCATTATAGGAGAATCCGCAATGTATGCATTTTTCGTTTAACAAGTCATTCTTCTCGCGTTTTTGCTTATTAATGGGATCAATTGATTCATTAATCCTAATGATAGTATCATTCAGAATGAATTTGATGAAAGTAGAAAAGTTTCTTGCTTTTTTTGCAAGTTCGTTAATGTGTCTATGCTTACCCTCTGCACTATTATTAGTGCTTATAGGTGGAATGCGGTGGTATGCTGCTAAATGCTCTTGATCTTTATATATCTGCTTCCATTTTTCCAGCTGCTCATCTGATATATTCTTTGTAGCATACATTTTCTGAACCGATGGATCAAAACATTTGTAATTGTCCTCAAAATCTTGGGCCGATTTTGATAATAATACTATCAGAGCAAAAACATGTAGTAAAGTATTATTGCCCATGGTTCCGAGATAGTGCCTAATACAGATATAATTTTGGAAATGATTCGTATTCAAAAATTTTAAAACTCCAGTACCTAAATCGCTCATCCATTTGATTCTTGAAAAGTGCTCCATAATGTTTAATGATTTAAATTCAATATTCATGGCTGTAAGCCACCGTTGATAAGCAGCGGATGATTCGCTGCGCCCTATGTATATCCCTAGAGGGTAACCTCGCATATAGTAATTACCACGAGGAAAAATAAATATATATTTCGGCCATGAAAAAGTAGCATCTAAGTGAATTAAATTACACTCCAACGCCAAATTTCCTGATTCGCTTGGAATATATATAAGAAATTCTATAGGATTTCCATTGACGAATAAACTATCACTTCTTATCGTTGTGCTATAATTTACATAAAATTTCCCGGGATATGAAGTTAAGATATCACCAATCTCATTATCATGCTTTATTTTTTCCTGTATTTCATCTTGCAGAGGATGTCCTGGGAGATCAACTTTCGTTATTTGAATGTACCATTTTAACCTCCCTGAAAACTCTTTGGGTAATTTTATGTTTTTCATGTTTTTTGGTACAGTAATCATCCACAACGTATCTGATACTTTTGAATATTCAAAGGATACGATTTTGTCATACAATGTGATCTTAAAGTAATAATAATTATCTGTAGAAATTTTTAAAGGGGAATAATCTTCGTTTTGAAGTAGAAAATAATTTAAGTTTACAGATCGATCAGAACTTATATTGGAAAGGCCCAAATGAATAAATGCTGGCATTTGTTCCAAAAACTTCAATGTTTGTTCATAAGTTAACACATTGATATGAATACCAGGGCTTATTAGAATTAATTGCATTGATTTGAGTTTTTCAATATCAGTATTTTTAGAGCATTCAAAACAAATATGGCAACCATCTATTGTAATTGGAGACCGATCAACTGGAATTTTTTCTATGGATTCATGAAATTGTTTGATCGCTGTAAATTTAATACCCATGATTTGTTCAAAATCTGCTTGAATTTTTTTGTCAGCTTTCAAACAAGCTTTTGCTAAAATTTCCAGAAGGTCATTGTTTTTTATTTGATTCAAAACATTAAAGTTCTTGTACATAAAATCATTATTTTGAATTAGGGCCTCATGGAAGATTAAATGAATCTTTAAACGAATAACTTTGCTTTCATTCAAATTCATTACTGATATAATATTATTTGTTGAAACAATCGAAGAGAGTAATGGATTTCTAAATGTAGAAAATAACTCTGAGATATTGTATGCAAAAGATAAAACATACTTGATTTGGTTTGTAAATTGATAAGTCTGCAAATTGAATTTATCATTCATTTTGAAAATTGTTTCGTTTGGGCTTGACATTATCAATGCTTTCATGATTGGTGTAACATTATCTATATTACACGAATTTAAAATATTAATTGATTCAAATTTAACTGCTAGTTCATAGAAAGAATATTTACTATTATCCAATATAGATCTGATACGTATTTGATAATATTCTTCACCATTTTGATTTGTTTGATCTGAAATTAAAACATTAATAAAATCTTCGATTGTTAAATCACACGATTTTCCTGAAAAAGCAAAAATATTCGAATATCTTTTATCGCCATTAATTATTGCTTGTATTAATGGTTTAGAAATTCCTGCTTTTGAGTATTAATTCCTGTCAAATGAAAAATTTTGTAAGAAACCTATAACCTGTGCATAAAATTTGGGGCGGGCAATTATAAATGCTTCTAAAAATTTAAGAATATATTGTTCCCCTAGACGATGGATTTTGATTTTAATTTGACTGAGATCTGTTTGCAAATATTTTTCACTTATAATCATATTTACCATTTCTGTAAAAGCTTCAGCGGATTTCTGAAATTTAGGTGTTGTTTCATATGTTTGAAGATACTTTACTTCATCGCTATTCGAGATAAAACGCTCTTTGAGTTCCTCCAAATAACAAATGATAGATTTATTTTCAAATCCAAATAATTTATGTCCAAAATTATATACATTCTTAATATTTCTGTTTAATTCTTTGATTTTTGAAACGATTTGTCCCCAAGGATATGATGGTGAATCTCCGACATATGCATTTGATAATGAATCCAAAACAGTGAATTTAGGTTTACCATCTTGATAAGTTATTTTATTTGTATACCATTCTTTTTGATAGGGTTTATTGGAAGAATAATATAAAATTTTTGAAATATACCCATCTGGATAAATTGTTGAATCAGAATTTACACTATTACATCTAATAGAACCCAACTGAATTAAAATCAAATCATCCGAAACATTTAATGGTAGATGAAGATGGTTTAGCATTAAAAAAATTGTCACTTTTTAAAAATTTCGGATTTTTAAGAGTATGTTGAAAATTAAACATACTCTTAATATATGTTAATAATTATCATTTGATAAAATTATTTAAATAGTAATCAAAATATTGTTATAAATATTAATGGAGTTGAAAAATTATGATCATAAAAGTAAGATGTTAGCATCTAGCCTCAGTAGATACTAAGTCATATCAGAATAGACACATATTCATCCTCAATTGACTCTTACTCATCTTCAATTGATTCTCACAAATAATCAATTGATCCTCACTACTGATCAATTGATTCTCACAAATAATCAATTGATTCGCATTAATTATCAATAGATTCTCACTAAGAATCAATTGATTCTCAGTCACCCTAAATTGATTCTCACTACTTATTAATTGATTCTTACTCATCCTTAATTGATTCTCGCTAAGAATCAAGTGATTCTCACTCTTCCTCAATTTCTTCTTAGTATTATTCAATTGATTCTCACTGATGTTCAGTTGAATCTCACTAATAATCAAATGATTCTCACTCATCCTCAATTGATTGTCACTTATTCACAATTTATTCTTAAACAACCTTAATTAACTCCCAGTATTCTTCAATTGATTCTCACTAATTATAATTTGATTCTCAGTCATCCTCAATTTATTCTAACTCAATAAGAATATGAATATGAAAATGGATTGGAATAGGTGATAATTAAAATATATTGATATGAATTTGTGAGAGTGTCTTTAATAAAGAAAAATTTGTCAAAGAACAATAATGTCAAATTGGGTGGGAGCATATAGTAATGAAATATTTATTGATAAATATTAATGTCATAATAATTGAGAGCATGTAGTAATGAAAAATTAATTGATAAATAATAATATTAAATAGGGTGATTGCATTGATCAATACATATATATGAATGAATTTCGATGTCAAACCGTCAGTCATATTGTTAGTCAAAACGTCAGTTATATTCTCATTCATACACTCACTCAAACCGTCAGTCATATTGTCAGTCAAACTCTCAGTCATATTGTCACTCAAACTGTCAGCCAATTGTCAGCTAAACTCTAAGTCATATTCTAACTAAAGCCGTCACTCATATTGTCAGTCAAAACGTCAGTCATGTTGTCACTCAAACTATCAGTCTTATTCTCACTAAAACCATCAGTCATACACTCTCTTAAACTATGAGTCATATTGTCACCCAAACTCTCAGTCATATTCTAAATAAAACCGTAAGTCATAGAGGCTGTCAAACCGTCAGTCATATTGTCGGTCAAACCGTCAGTCATATTGTCGGTCAAACCGTCAGTCATATTGTCAGTCAAACTGTCAGTCTTATCTCAATAAAAAGCTAATTCATAGTGTCTGTCAAACCACAGTCATATTGTCAGTCAAACTGTAAGTCATACACTCACTCAAATCAACAATCATATTGTCACCCAAACTATCAGTCTTATTCTCACTAAAACCGTCAGTCATATTGTCAGTCAAATCGTCAGTCATATTGTCACTCAAACCGTCAGTCATATTGTCAGTCAAACTGTCAGTCATTCACTCACTCAAATCAACAGTCATATTAGTTAGTATACAAGTCATGGGTACGGCGGCACTGCGTTCCACCTTACCCAATACTTGTGAATTTGACACTTTACAAAGCCGCCAACCACTTCACTAACGAACTCACTAATGTAAAAAATAAACGTTCTCACTATCGTTCTCACTAACGACTTCACTAATGTTCTCATAAATTTTCCTCAATATCTTCATCATCAGTGTTAACCCTATTGTAGTCATACTTGAAGCCATAAACTTTCTCTAACTTCTTAACGTACAATTTACATAACTTACCTTCGTCATCGTATGGTTTAATGATATAACTATTTCTATCTTTATACACAGTCAATGAAAAGTCAACTGGTCTCGGATGTATTTGAAAGAACATGTTATGCTCAGGAAGGAAGAATAAATGTTTAAATGTATGTTTGTTATACTGTGGAATTCGAATGAGTTGCTTTTGTTCTGTCATTTACATCCAAATAAAAATTTTCAGTAAAATAAAAAATAAACTTAAAAATAAATGATATCACCACCCTCACACGTATGAAAACATAGCACAAAAATAAATTTAGGTGAAGTGGTGAAATCTCACCTCTTTTTTCACCTCATTTCTACCCTGTTGAATTCATTGCTTTATAACTCTCTTCCTTGATTTCTTTTTAGTTGCTTTCTTAACATCTGTCTCCAACTTGACTGTCTTTCTTCTTCGTCCGTAATGATACCAATTACTTCCACCAGTCAATGGGTCAAATGGTCTTTCGTAAGGGTTTCCATACATTCCATAAGGTCCGTATGGATAAACCGCTGGTGGAGAAGAAACATTTTCTTTAGTTCCATCGACTCTATTTAAATGCATTGTTTCACCTTTCATCTGGTCATTAAAGTCTTTTGCATGTTTTGCAAACTCATCATCCTTTCCTAAAGCATTTTCTGACTCAGTCGCAACCAAATTGGATGCTTTATTTATGAGCCCTATTTTATTTAATCTTAACTTCTTTGCAACCCAGCCTCCAATCTTCCCTTTATTTGCATCTAATGTCTTTGAAACTCTTCCTCCACTCATTTTATTTACTGCATCATAAGCTCCAAGTGCTTTTGCTCCAAATGCTAATGCTTTTGTTCCCATTGCGCCTAAAGCTGCCAAGCTACCATTTACACCATATTAAAATCATCTCTCTTCAATATTATCTCATAAAAGTTCTCGTTACTGGAGAAAGTCAATGAAACATAAGAGTTCTCACGGGCTTCGCCCTCACCGCTTTGCGGTCTATCTAACTTCTTTCTTATCTCATCTATACGCTTCAAAATGTCTGAACAATTGCTAACATCTTCTACAACAGTTATTTCATCATGAATGACCTTCAAGAACAAGCTCATTTAATATGCAATTAAAATCATCTCAATAATGAGTCCATCCTTTCCATCTTTAGGTAGCACAACATCTTTCATTGAAGAAGGTTCGACAAGTCTTATGTTAAACTTACTGACAAAGTTTGTTATACTATAATGCTTCGGCGGCGAATACATGTAGTTTGAAAGACATAATATAGATTCTTCAGCAAATTCACTTATACTGGATTTTATAACAATGTTCTCACGAGACCAAATACCACCAATTGACAATCTTGTAAGCAATCCTGCTGAACCTTCTACTGTAAACGTCGATGGTAACATTCCACGAAGGTCATCTATTGACATTGTTGAGTCACTGAATTTAAATATTTTCTTAAAGCAATCGTCTTTATCTAACCATGCAATAGCTTTGAAGTTTTCATTCGAATATACGTCTGCTTTATTAAATGTAAATCCTGACTTCTTTGCAGAGATGACTTTAAAATCTATTGCATTTGTTTCAAAATTATATGCTATGGTAACTTCTGAAGGTAATGGATGCCCTTCCGCAGTCAGTTGTTCTTTCAATACCGTTTGAAGCTTTGTGTTAAAAACTTTCATGTCATCTCCTGTATCTAAGTTCACATACACAGCAACAGGGAAACTATCTTGCTTCTTTGTTTCATCATTATATCTCAAAACATTAAAGTTCTTCAATAATATTGTTCTTCCTGCTGGAATACTTCGAACCTGTCTGATTTCAATAGCTTTCTCACCTCCTACATACTCTACCCAGTGTCTTGGATATTCATAAGTATACTGACTTTCTTGAATTTTGGTAGGTTTCATCATAACATGTTCATAGTATATCTTTATACTCTTGTCAGTTAGACTCGGTGCTATGTTCTGAATATTTCTGACTTGCATTTTTAATGGAGATAAAATGAAGCATTTAATACATGACGTAGATGAAGACATGAATGAAACTACAGACAAACTTAACTCTTCTCTTATTCTTCCTTTCAGCAAAGATTATGAGTTCTGTTCAAATGGTGTGTATTTCTATTGTGGAAAGATGGGTCAGGTAAGACATTTAACCTCATTCGTCATATACTCATAACAGAGCGTTTAGGAAACGACTCTTACTATGACCAAATCATTATATCAGCAACTTCAGACTCTATGGACTCAACAGCGAAAACATTTATGTCAAAAGTTCAAGCCTCTGTCGTTAAAGTTCCAGACAGTGAACTCATTGAATTTCTTCAACGTTACATTCGACGTAAGAGGAAATATTATGCTATTGTAGAGTTCATACAGTCAGGAATGCAAAAGACTTCAGAAGAGATGGAAAGAATTATTGACAAACACCACTTACGTCAATACTCAGGAGTTTACGATATGAAACGACTACAAACTACATTCTGTCAAAACTTTCAAAATACCCCTTCAAAAAGTATCCTTCAAACACTCTGCTCGTTTGTGACGACTTCGCCGGAAAAGGTTTAGTGTCAAAGCCTGACTCACCATTAGCTAACATCATTAACTAAAGTCAGACATTACCATTTAACTGTAGCAATACTTATGCAAACATGGCTTTTCTTGCTTTAAACATAAAACGTCTCATAACTGACTTCGTTATCTTTCAAGGTTTCTCACGTTATGATATTGAACTCATTTGGAAACAGTCAGGTATAACATTACCTTTTGAAGAAATTTGGGAAGCATATAAGTCTCTCATCTCTCCTCGTTCATACCTTGAGATTCATATCATGACTAATACCATTAAAGTCAAAAATATTCCATGGGAACGACCAACATTGTTTTAAAGTTTAACCTTCAATTGACTGATGGTAAACAAATTCCATGCATCTCTGTCGCCATTTCTGTTAATATTTTTGCTGTCATTCATATCATCCACTTCCCCATCCGTTAGCTTTTGAGGATATGTTAGAATAGCTGTTCTTAAATGAAGGCTTTTCACCTTTGAGAGCATAAACTCTATAACTTTCTGCATACTTTATGTTTGAACCTCCTGAGCCATCATTGACATAAATTTTTATAGGCTTCCACCCTTTGTTCATATTCCTGCTTCTTCCCTTAGCTCTTTTGTTCAGTAGTTCTACATCTTTATACACAGCTCCTGTCTCAGTGAATTCAACAATATTTTCATTCGTTAGCTTTACATTCAAACCCTTGTCGAGTATATTGTTCATTTCATACATATAAAAGGTTTTTATTCTATATGAAATGAGAAGCAAATCCATCTTAGCTGGTGCCGTTAATGTTCCAATTGAACCAACATCAAATGTTGACTCACGAACGACAAACAATATTGTCATAAAGAACTATAGTTCGGAGTGTTTGAAAGAAAAAAGAACCAGATCTTAAGTCGTGAATTTAAACACAGCTTCAAACGCTAACGCTACATCAGATGTTAAGTTAGAGTATCCACCACTGGACCAAATTCTTTCAAGAGAAGCCAACGACAACCCTTACACAAATGTTCAAACAAATCCTTCAGATAACGTAGACCATTACCTTCTTCAGTTATACCAAACAATTTTACTCAAAGACGATAAGAAGCTTTTGACAAATCTTATAAGTAAGAACCAAATAATTCTAACAAAGGAGGACCTTGAAAATGTTATATCACGAATAACAGGGAAACAATGTGTCATTGACTATCTCGACCCTGAAATCGAATGCTGTGGTCAAACTCCACTATTCATGAAAATAGGTAACATCCGCATCATTGAAACACCAGGAACTACAGGAGTTGAGTTTAAGTATAAATATTCGAACGAGTATAAAACTATCTACTGACTATAAGCTTTGTTTGAAATATGTTTTAGTAAATTAAAGCAATTTGTAATATCTATCCAAAACTTCTTCAACAGTATCGAACTCATCTTCATAATGCAAACCTAATCTTATTGACTTGGTGCAGTTTTCACTAACACAATATTTTTCTGTTCTCTTGACTGACATAACTAACTCATTTGTTTCATCAAACAGCAACAACCAAAGTTCATGCCCTAATACATAACATTCATACTTTATATTTTTAGCTCTGAGTTCTCTTGTAAGCTGTTGCATTTAATATTTTCTAAAAAGTCAACTTCAACAGTCATTCGCACTGGTGCCTTCAGTTCTACAGGCTCTCCTTGAAAGTCAACAAGTCTGAATTGCATGTCTTTCAAATTATGAGGACTAATGCGAACCCATTTACCTAAATGAGTTGCTATGACAGGAACGTTTGGAATGAACATTGAATTGACTGCATAACAGAAGGATTTATATTCTACTGAACCTTTACTATTAACTCCTGAAATACCTGTGACATTAGCTATTTTTGACTCAATGTACAAACAATTACCATAACATACGTATGGAACAGATTTCATCTCAATCGTTTTGTCAACACTTTTCAAAGGAAATGTCATATGGTATGCACCCAAAAGAAGTTGTACTCTATGACTCATTCGTGTTAACTTAAACTCCTTCGCATAACTGAACTTCAAAACTCCTGCAATAAGTTTAACATTCATTAAGTTTTCTTCGTTATCCTTGTTTATTGTAGTATTTATGAGAGCATTTAACACTCCAGCTAATGTTTCCATCTTATATTCTACATTATTGTGAAATCTTATTTCATGCTTCTTTCCATCTATTTCAAGCTCCATGAAATCTGTTTCGTCAGTTATAACGAATGAAGCAATAGTATTAAAGTCAACCATTCTGAATGCAAGTGGCTCATTCTGTAGACCTAAGTTTGTTTGTAGTTTTACTGTTCCGTATTCGTTCGGGTCTGTACTTTGTAAATAGAACAACATTTTATTCTCATTAAAATATGAGTATAGCTGCATATGCGTATGAAGCTGACAGAGCTAAACGTTTATATTTTGGTCAATACTCTCTCACACTTACTGACAAATATATTGTTATCAGTGATGGAAATACCGAGAAATACATAACATGGAAGGACTATGAAAAGTTTGACCCTATTTTAACTCCATGTACTATGCCATTCATTGTAAATGGTGAAGTTGTCATGAAGAACGACACAACAGTATATAAGTCTGTTCATGAAGCATTAGAATATATGTTGAATTATAATCCCGAAAGATTTGACCCAAGCACTACACCATGTGCAATGCCTTTTATTAAGGACGGTGAAATCGTAAGAGTTCCGGATTCAACGGTTTACACAGCTGTTCAAAACAGTTTACAAAACATTTTAGCGAATATCTTTAATTCAGAAACTACAGAAATAAAATTACCGTATATAACAGATGCTAAAGAAATTAAATCAAAAACAACAACATTATTTACGTCACTTAATGATTTAATGACTTATATCATTAATATTCCTGCACCAACTACAGCATTTGATCCAAACTCGACGGTTTGCAGTGTACCTTTCATAAATGACAGTTCATTAATTGCTTTAAGGGATTCGACAGTAAATGAATCATTAAAGGCGTCATTAATGAAAATCATTGATTTTAACTCATTCATGAATACATATAATTCATTCATTAATGTTTCATACACTTCTAAAGAAGGTGAGCCAAAAACTATAGATAAAGCGGTGTATGAAATAAAAGCATCAACGACGAAATTGAATTCGTTAACTTTTGACGGTGATAGTTTCGTTAATGACATAACATCGGGGAAAACAATTTTAACGAAAGAATATTTAAAATCTCATGTTAGTGAGTTCGTTGAAATTGAAAAAGAAGGTGGAATTAAGTTCGATCCACTGAATTTCATTTTCAGCTTAGCGAATGCGGGTGTTAGTTTCGCTGAATGGACAACTATACAGAGTGAAATAAATGCAATATGGACGTTTTTGGGGTCAAAAGCGGGAATGGGTGAGCTTGTAAATGCTGCAAGAACATTAGGTGAAACAGGAAATTTTGTAGATGGTTTTAAAAGACTTGTTTCAAATGTTTTAACAAACACAAAGAAATTATTTAGATATACCATACATAACGGTCAGATTTTCGAACAGGTAGCAACAAACCCTCCGGTTATGGCTGCGTTGATGATGGTTAGAGATATAAAACCACGTAACGACGGGAACGAAGAACATGAACAACAGGATACTGGTCGGGTTATTCGAGACATTAAAAACGTGTATCCTGAAGTTATTGATTTATTTAGAGGAGTTAATGATTCAATTTCAAAACATTCTATAACCCTCGATGAAGAGAATAAATTAACAGATTATATATTCGTCATTATTGCAGAATTAATGAAGAGAATAAATGAAAAAGGAATTGGTGATATCATTAATGTCAGCGATGTAATGATGAAAAGAAATTTTGACTCATTATTTACAAAACCGAAAACAGAATATAGTCTTTATGACGTAATTACCGAATTAATGAAAAAGATTAATGATAATAAGAGTTCTGGCGGAAGAGTTGAATTAGAAGTGAATGATGTTAATGAGAAATTAGCCGAAAAAGCAGACAAAAATGAGCTTTTAGCTCTGAGTGATAAAGTCAAGAACCACGTTCATTATATAACTTCAGACGAACAGATTATAACGGACTACCATGGATATTTAACACGAAGTGATGAAGTGAAGACGGAAGACCCCAATGAAAGAAGATATAAATACATTCGTGCTAAAGGTTATGACATAAGCTGTACTGTACAGTATGACACAGGTAAAGCACAAGAAGCATTTAGTTATAACGATGAAATTTATGCCTCTACTTTCTCTGTTAAAGGTGTATTAGTTGAACCAAGATTTACTTTGAGAGTTAAGTCAAAAATAACGTTTGAAGATGCTATTAAAAGTAAAGCTGACAAAGTTGAACTCGAAGCAATGAACAAAGTTTTGAAATCTCATAAACACAACATCTCCGATATAAATGAACTTCAAGCTACATTAGACAGTAAAGCCGACAAGAACCATACACATAAATCCTTCACTACTGTTAGAGCAGACGACATAATATTGAACTATACCCTTGGTTCAAGTGCACCTTTAGAGAATCCAAGTACAAGCGTAAAAGATACACTAAACTCCTTAAATAGTAAATGTATGAACATTGAAGGTCATGTCAGAAACTTTGAAGCACATGAACTACCAGCAATGTTAGATAAAAAAGCAGATAAGAACCATACACATAACTTCTTCTCAACTGTTGCTATAGAAAGTATTGAAGGAACGGTTGGCGGAACTGATGGGGATGCATTATATTATAATCCTCCTAACTTTCCACAAGGTTTAACATCGAATGAAAACATAACAACGAAGAAAAAAATTAGCTGTAAAAATGTTTATGTCATGGATGATGAAAATAAAGTTAAATTCACTGCTCAAGATTTATATGATAAGAAAGCAGACAAAACAGAGCTTCAAACATTAAAGACTGAAATATTGCAAGCTATATATCCTATAGGCTCTATTTATACGTCAATGAACTCAACAAATCCAGAAACAGTTCTG
Source organism: Trichomonas vaginalis G3 (assembly GCF_026262505.1). Taxonomy (NCBI): domain Eukaryota; phylum Parabasalia; order Trichomonadida; family Trichomonadidae; genus Trichomonas; species Trichomonas vaginalis. Next base: position 25,680,048 of record NC_067206.1, on the reverse strand, counting down.
GGTTTTGGTACGTGGGAACAGATTGTAGATAAATTCCTCTATTGTGCGAACTCTTCAAAGCAAACAGGTGGTTCGAAGAAAATTAAAGAAGCAAACCTTCCACCGCACACTCATACAGGAACTACAAACTTTTCTGGTGACCATAGTCACTCATTAAGAGACCATCCATTATACAACTCAGAATATTATGCTGGCAATGACGTTTTATCTCCAGATTATAACCATTCGGCAAAAAAGACTTTTTGACCAACTGAACCAGGAGGAAATCATTCACACACTTTCACAACAAATCCAACAGGCTCGGGTGCAGATTATATGCCACCATTTGTGACTGTATTCGCATGGTACCGAGTTCAATGAACTCGCTTGAGACTTGACCCAAAGGGTTTAGGCTTACCGCGTTCAATGAAATCTTTAACTTTACATAAATGAGCTTGAAAGAAGTATTCGAACAACATCCATGGAGGTCTTTTAAGAAATTCAATGAAGCTGCAAAGAGTTCGGGATTTACTAACAGAGCTGAAGTGAAAAGGTTCTTTAACAAAAATGTTGTACATCAAACAAAAATAAATCCTTACGACTACTTTTTACCAATTTACTCCAACACTCCTGACGCATACCAATTTGACACTCTCATTCAAAGCAGAAAAGGAGGACATAAACCATTCCTCATCTTCATAAATGTTAACACTCGCAAAGCTTTTGCGTATATAATGAAAAATAAAGGAACTCGTGAAGTGTTAAGAGTTTTACAAAAGTTTGTAGCAGAACATAGCCCAAGTACTTTAACATCAGACCAAGACAGTGCATACCTCAGCAACGAAATCACAGAATTTCTCATTAAGCATAACATAACTCACTACACTACTGAAGACCATAACCATAACATACTCGGCATCATTAATCGCTTCATAAGAACGCTCAGAGATTTAAATCAAGAGCGAGACTTTACCGAAGAAACAATGAAACATTTTCTCGAAGTATATAATTCCTCAACACACTCTACAACAGGACATACACCAAATTCAATGACACAACAACAAGAAGAAAAGTATATACAAAAGAAACGAAGCCAAACACAAAATATCAGAAATTCAACACAATTTACCCTCATTCCTGGTACAAAAGTTCGTGTAGTTCTTGACGACAAACCGTTGACAAAGAAACGTTTAATGTTAAGTCGAAACTATTATATCGTAGACTCTACGCAAGGTAATGGATATCTTATAAAAGCTGCTGACGACTCCATTGCATTTTATCCTCGACATAAATTAGTTGAAAGTAGTAATGGCAAACTTGCTGAAACCATTGACGAAGCAAAGCGAGGAGTGGTTATTGAAATACTTGACTATAACATAAACGATGACACTTATAAAGTAAGATATGAAGGCGGCGTTGAAGATGTTATACCATCTAAGAACTTGAGAGAGTCAAAGCCAACACATCTGGGACCATTAGAGCGGGAGTACTGGAAAGACAAAAATATACCAGAAAGAATAAGAAAATTCTTCTAAACTTTTTCATTAGATGTAAATCAGACAAAAATATATTTTAGGTGAAGAGGTGAGATTTCACCTGTTTTCTCACCTGTTTTTTCACCTCCTTTTTCACCTGTTTTCTCACCTCCTTTCTCACCTGTTTTTTCACCCTCACCGCTTAGCGGCTCAGATTGCTTTTGCTTTCTCGTGAATTTTCATGAATTTCCTTAAGATAGAAAAAATAAAGTTAGTTTTATTTTTATTTATTTTTTTATTTTGTATAAAAGATATGATTTCAACAATCGGCACAACAACAATTCAAACAACTACAGCACCAAACTCGCTAGTCATGAATCCTACATCTATGTTAGTAGAGATGAAAAGCTTTATTCCTTCTTCATATACTTTTGAGACAGAAATACAAAGAATTAAGCAAGAACTTTTAACAAGTAATTTAGACTGTAGTGCGAAAGATGAAACAAATGAACAGTATCTTTATGACATGCAGGACATTATTGACCATTTACCCAAATTGCCTGAAATTCAGCAGCAAAAACTAACTATTCCTGAATTCGATGAAATAGAAGTGAAACCAACTGACTCAGTAGAAATAAAGAAGTTCATACGTAAAGTAAACTATGAATTCCTTGGTTTTCATTGCAACCATAAAGTTATGGACAAAGATTGCGACATGGTTTATAAAAATATTTCTGACCTTTACAAATCCGAAGAATTTAAGACATACGATAACTTTGTTTCATTAGTTGCAAAATGTGTTTGGGAAATAAGAGATAAAGATAGAAGAGGCAAAGTATGGAACGAACAAATAAGACCCGCTATGTTTGAGATGAAGAGAGCAATTGACGCTTTAGTTGTTTTAGCTGGTTTTATTTCAATGTATAACGCAAAAATGAATCCGCAATGTTCAAAATGTAAAGCAGCAATGAGGAAATATAACTACTCCGTCAAAGAGATAGAACGTATGCGAAACGACTATGCTGACTTAAAGAAAGAAGTAGAGAAACCAGCAGAAGATAAAATGGACATGTTAGCATTTCTGAACAAAAACTATCCAACAGCTGACGATTTCCTATTATCTGATGTCAAGAAGAAGTATAAAGAAACTTTCGGCATTGTTAAAACTTTTGACATACTGACAGAAGAAATAGAAGCTACGAAATTGTTTAGAATTTCAAATATACATCGTACAATTCATGTAAAACGCTTATAAAATAACTGGGGTGAAAAATTAGGTGAGAAAACAGGTGAAATCTCACCTCTTCACCTAAAATATATTTTTATTGAATTCAGCAACAAAATTCTGAGTAAAATAATTTTTAGGGCATGTGTCAAACCGTTGAGTTTTCACAAAATTTAAAAAATAACGTTTACCATGTAAAACACTTATAAAATAACTGGGGTGAAAAATTAGGTGAGAAAACAGGTGAAATCTCACCTCTTCACCTAAAATATATTTTTATTGAATTCAGCAACAAAAATAATGAATTTCATTAGTTAGAAAAATAAAGTTAGTTTTATTTTTATTTATTTTTTTATTTTGTATGTAAGAACAGTAATGTCAAACATTGAGTTTGAAACAGTTAGAAAGATTGACAATGACACCAAAGTGGTTAGAATAGGTGATTTAAACGTAAGATACTCAAAGAAATACAACAAATATTCTTTGTCAGACATTATATCTCCATCTGAAAAGAAAACAAACCACTGGGTTAGAAATGCTTCAACTCAGAAAATTTTGACAAGAAATCCTGAGCTTATGATATCAGTAAGATTCTATGGAACTACAGCATATCTCATTGACAAAAGTCTTATACCAATAGTTTTGTTATGGATTGACCCAGTTGTTGGATATAACTTCATAACTTATGGTTCATTCGATACGGAACGTTGCAGTGAAGGCTTACTTTACATCGTTCAGAAACCGAAGGACTTCAATACAAAGAGATATAAGATAGGAAGAACATATAATATAACTCAAAGATATGACAGTACAGTCAATAGAGTCAAGGTTGTGTTCGTTAATGATATGAGAGCTGCTGAAACAGAACTGCTTGAAGTTTTTGAGAAAAGGTATGGTGCTCCCATGAAAGGTAAAGAAACGTTTGAAGTAGATGAGATAGATAAAGCTATAAAATTATTTGACGAAGTTGCTGAAAAATACATGTAAAGCGTTTATTTTTGGTCTTTTGTGAAAGTCAGAAAAAATAAAGTTAGTTTTATTTTTATTTATTTTTTTATTTTGTATGTAAAGACAGTAATGTCAACATTAGAGAACACAACAACTGCTATCGTTCATGAAGCCATTAATGAAGAATACGAATACATACAATATAACAAACAACTTCGCCTCATTCGTTCGGTCAAAGATGACATGTACCAAATGCAAAGTATAATGAATGCTCTTCGTTCTACAAAGCAAGCATATCATTGGTTTGAAAACCAACAGACAAAAGAACTTTTAGAAGAATTTCCTCATATGATTGCTTCCCTCGGAAAACCGAGGGAAGAGATTCCATTCGAAAATCGCAAGAATTTGGCTCCTTGTTTGAAAGGTTATTATGTTCATAGACTTTTAGTAAATGCTGTAGCAATGTGGGTTCACCTCGTTATGCTTGTTATATTTTCATGATGTTAGATGAACTATATAAAGCAGAACGTGAAGATATGGAAAAGAAACTTCAAGCAAAAGATGAAGTCATTGAATCCAAAGACAAAAGCATACAGAAAAGAATACCACGTTCAGTACCAAAAGGAAAGGAAAAGAACTATAAGTATATGATTTACGCTGAAGAGTTGGAGAAAGAAGAAGATAGAGATATGGTTATGTTGCATTTAGTGAGAAGAAACAACAAGAGCTTTTATGACTTAGCTAAGATATATAAATCTGACAGAAACTGGTTCTATCGTGAAAACTTACCGATCTCAATGACACCGAATGAGCAAATAAAGGAAATTGTCAAAAATACTCTTCCTCAAACACACTATGACATCAAAGGTTGCACAATACTTACATTCAAAGAAGACTTAACATTACTGAAAGAAAAGATAACAGAATATTTCGACAACTTCAAGAGGAAGAATGAAAACTTACCGATTTCAATGAAAAACATTAACTTTTTGACGAAGTGAAGATTTGCACTTTGTCAAAATTTAATGAAAACTTACCGATTTCAATGAAAAACATTAACTTTTTGACGAAGTGAAGATTTGCACTTTGTCAAAATTTAATGAAAACTTACCGATTTCAATGAAAAACATTAACTTTTTGACGAAGTGAAGATTTGCACTTTGTCAAAATTTAATGAAAACTTACCGATTTCAATGAAAAACATTAACTTTTTGACGAAGTGAAGATTTGCACTTTGTCAAAATTTAATGAAAACTTACCGATTTCAATGAAAAACATTAACTTTTTGACGAAGTGAAGATTTGCACTTTGTCAAAATTTAATGAAAACTTACCGATTTCAATGAAAAACATTAACTTTTTGACGAAGTGAAGATTTGCACTTTGTCAAAATTTAATGAAAAACATTAACGTAAACATTAACGATAAAATTTATTTCCTGGACTGTTGTCAAAATGTCATGTTGTCATCATTTTTAAAAGAAGTTAATTAACCTGGTAGCACATGGTGACGTGGTGACACTTTCAGTTATTCAAAAATATATTTTTGCTTAAATAACTTCAGGGTCTATTTCTTCAACCATTTCACTTCCTTCGTCAATGTCAATAGAAGCTTCTTCAACCTTTGGTAAGAACTTTTGTATGACATCTTTGTTCGTTATTGTCTTCAGAGATGAAGGATAATATTTCACATTTGTTTCACCTTTCTTATATTCTTTCTGTTCGGAAAGATTCATAGCAATACTGAAGAAGTCAACGTTAGAGTTCTTTATGACAGTATAATGAGTATCTTTGACATTCACGAAGAAACTCTTTTGTTTCAAAACTACTGCTAACTCTTGTGAAGTATAACGTTTGCGGTCAATGACGATAGCTAATGGTCTGACATACTGACCAAACTTAGATTCTTTCACAAACTTCTTGTTAAAGATAACATTAACATTTGAAGCATTACTGAACTCATTCTTGATGGCATTAGCAAGAGCATTGTATGAAAAGAACTTGCAATCTTGCATGTGTTTCATTAAAATAAAAATATTAAATTATTTTGAAAAATAACTTAAAAAAATCTAATCTAATTTTTTCAAAAAAATATTTTTTTATTTCCTACTAAAGATGTATCGGAAGTTGTCTAAGTTAGAACACTCGGAAATAAAACAACTTCTTACAGAAGCTAACATAGATGTTGCAAAACATTACGCGACAAACAAAAAAGCACTCGCCGACTTCATTAAAGACTACAATGGTGAAATAACTTATGATAGAATTCATGAGTTCATAAAGCCGCAACGCGGTGAGGACGAAGTCCATGCAAGAACTTTTCCTTTAAATGACGTTGCTATTGACTTATATCATAGACGTTCAGTACCACATGAAGTAAGAAGAGAAATGTTTGACATAACAAATGCGAACGTTGGTCATACTCGTAAAGCTCTTTCGCATGATGTTCGTCAAGAGATGTTTGACATAACAAATGCAAACGTTGGTGAAACACGAAAGAGAGACGACACACTGAAACAACAGAGAAGAGAGATGTTTAAAAGTGCTATAGAACAAGTTCGCAAAGCTAATAATGTCATTCGTTCCATTGACGACAAACCAAAAGAAGGTGAGAGATGGTTAAAGAAAGATGAAGAGAATAGGAAGAGAAATGTGAAGTCAGGCAATAGACTCATTGACTTTAACATCGAAGCTTTAGATGAACCAAACAGAGACTACTTACACAAACATTTCGGTAAGGTTTTCATGAGACTCTTAGAGAAGATTAAAATAAACTCACAACAGAGATGGATGGTATGTTATAAACTTGGTGGAAAGTATGAATGTTCTACGTTAAACCTCAATAATATTGGAACATTACTACATCAGCTCTTGAAGGAGAACTTTATATCAGAGATAGAAGCAAATGCTGCAGGTATTGTTGAAATGCACTATGACTTCTTCTTGACAAACATAAAGAATCTTACTGAAATAAAGATGTATGATTTAACAGAATATGAAGGCTTAACGATGTCAGATGTAAAGAAAGGAAAGCCACAGAAGCGACCATATAGAGATGAAAGCACACTGACAGAAAGACAGAAAAGATTATTGAACAGACTTAAACAAACAGGAGATAAACAAGATATAGATGACTTCTGGAATGAAATCCTTGGTGAAAAGAAGTTTTATAAGAAGAGAAGCGGTCAGTTCTGGAAGTATCTTTGCACATTACCTATAAATCTTGAACGCTACCAAATCTTCAATGAACTGAACAAAAGAACTGCAACACTTATGACAGAAGACAATTGTTTCGTTTATGCTTGCATTCAGGCTGGAGTAAATGAAGAAACTATTGACCACATGAGAGAAGTCATTCGTGTTAGAGACTTTCCTCAAAGTAAAGTACAAGAAATTTCTGACGCAACTGGTATAGCATTTAATATTACCATTGGTTATTTCAATGACTCAAGACATAATGAAATAAAGAGATACATACCAAAAGAATGTAAAACTGTTCGAACTATTGACTTACTTCTTGTTGAAGACCACTACATGCTAAATGAAAGACTTCCAATGACAACATATTTCATTCGCAACTATATAGAAATCTTGAAGGAGTGTGGTGGAATGAACATTGAGAAACAGATGAAGATTTATACAAAGAGAGAAGATAAATATGTAGTTCGCATGGATAGAACTACACCGCTATGGGATGTTATGAAAACATTGTGGTAGTGCAAATATTTCGAACCTATTTCTTATGGAGAACTTTTCACATATACGACTGACTTATATAAACAGAACCTTGCACCATTTAAAGATTTGACATATGCTCCAAAGTATTGTGTACAACTGAAGAAGAAAGCAGAGTCAAAAGAAGTAAATAAAAATAAGTGCAAGTTCATTCCTGAGCATGTTTTCTTTGCTGACTTTGAGTGTAGTACGGATGGCTTTCATAAAGCTTTTAACATCTGTTATGACAGTGAAGATGGTTCAGTGAGTGAAAGCATATGGGGTCAAAACTGTGCAACAGAATTTTTGGAACGACTTCCTGACAAGAGTTTAATATATTTCCATAACCTCAGTTATGATATAAACTTCATCTTAAGACACATGACAGAAGTGAAAGGAACTCCCATCATTAAAGGTTCACGAACAATGCAAATAACTGGTTTATATAAAGGACGGGCAATTATTATAAAAGACTCTTACAGTGTTATAAATAAGAAGCTTAAACTATTTCCTGCTATGTTTAACTTACAAACAGGACCGAAAGAAGTATTTCCATATAACTACTACAGCAGTACTTTGTTAGCAAATGACAACAGAACTGGTGTCATTTCTGAAGCGTGTAAGTTTATCCGGGATGCAGATACATTCATGAAAAACATAGATTCCATCAAAGGTTGCAGAATAGATGAAAACCACTTCGACTTAGAAAAATATAGCACATTTTACTGCAAACAAGATGTAAGAATTTTAAGAGAAGGTTTTGTAAAGTTCCGCAATGACTTATTGAAAGAGTTTGGTTTAAACGTTTATGACTACGTTAGTATTTGTTCTATTGCTAACAAATTGTTTGAGAACAGAGTATACTTCCCGAATGGAAATCTTTATGACCTTTCAAATAAACCAAGAGAATTTATTTCGAGATGCATTCAAGGTGGAAGATGTATGTTGTCAGATAACATTAAACAAAAGAGCAAAAAGAAACTCATTGCTGACTTCGACGCTGTTTCATTATATCCATCAGCAATTGCAAGACTTTATACTTTAGAAGGAATTCCAAAAGTATTGAAGGATGAGATGTTAAGCACAGAGTATCTCATGAGACATTTATTTGATGACGACCAAAAGGAACCCATTGGTGAAAAGTTTATGTCTGGCTTCTTTGTTCTCATTAAGATAACAGAGATTGGAATACATAGACACTTTCCTTTAATAGTTTGTGACCCTGAACTAAATCCAGAACTTAACGTTCCCAGAAGTTCAAACACTTGCTGTTTAATGTATGTTGACCATATAACATTACAAGACCTCATAAAATATCAAGGTGTCAAATGTGAAGTGTTGCAAGGATACTATTACGATGGAAACAGAGATATTAGAATAAGAGATGAAGTAAAGAAGTTGTTTGAGTTAAGGTTAAAGTATAAGAAAGAAGGAAATCCTTTGCAAGAAAATATAAAGCTCATTCTGAACAGTATTTATGGCAAAACTATTCTATCTCCTATTGAGTCAAAAATAACCATAGTAAATGACAAAGATGCTATAAGATATGCCATCAGAAACTACAACCATATAGTGAAGTTCGAAGGTTTGGATGGTTCAGATAAAACTATTTTCAAGCTAACGAAAAGCATTTGCAGACACTTTAACTTCTGTCCACTTGGTGTTAATATTCTATCTATGTCGAAGAGAATAATGTGTGAAGTATTCTGTACTGCTGAGGATATGGGACTTCAAATATTTTACCAGGACTGTGATAGCATGCATATTTTCAATGAAGACATACCAAAGCTTGCAGCAGAGTTTAAGAAGAGATACGGTCGCGAACTTATAGGAAAGAACCTTGGTCAATTTCATTCTGACTTCGCAGAAATAACACCTGGAAAACAAAGTTTAGCATACAAGTCAATATTTTGTGGAAAGAAGACCTACATAGACTTACTCACTAACGATTTAAATGAAGTTGCATTCCATGCACGTTGCAAAGGTGTCAAACAAGACGTCCTTGCTTTAACAGCAAATGAAATGTTTCCTGAAGCTATACAATGCTATTACAATGAAGATAAGAACATTCACATACCTGTTGGAACATATGACAAAGACTCTGAGTTCAGTGTTATGAAGTTATATAAAGCACTTCATGATGGTCAAGAGATTGGATTTGACTTATGTAAGTCTTTAGTCCTAGTCCTTGCTTTGCTGAAAAGTTTAACTTCTCAATAACGACTAAAACAAGCTTTATTCGTAAGTTGAAGTTCTGAGGTCATTTATTTTTGTCAGCAATGAGGTCATGAATGAGGTCAGCAATGAGGTCATGAATGAGGTCATGAATGAGGTCATTTATTTTTGTCAGCAATGAGGTCATTCGTGATAAAAATAAAGCTAGCGTAGATTTTACAATACTGCGATGGTAGAGTTTAAGAGTTGTGCTTCAATGTAGAGACAGTCCTTATGGTCTGGAGGTAGCAAAACAGGTGCTTTATGGTCATGAGTGGAGAACATGTCTATCCAAAACTCACGATTGAAGCCAGTTAATTTATAGTATTTAGGGTTAGGAAGTGGTGAAGTTCTTGTATGACCAATGAACTCATTTTCAACTCCCTTACTTAAGTTTGAATATAATATAGCTTGCTTTCTATCCCAAATGCCAGGTGTTACAATCTTTGAAAATTCATTTTTCCTCGGAAGCATTGCATCATAATTGAAAACATTCTTGAAGTCTTCATTGGGTTCAGAGATTTGAAATCTTATACGTAATGGATTTTCTTTCTCTTTAGCGACTTCATTGAATGGTGAGAATACAACAAACTGACAGTCATGTGTTCCATCTTCATTTTCATTAAATTCATAATGAAAGTCTATAAGTTGTGGCTGACTACCTTCTTCTTTCAGTTGTGCAAGAAACTCACGTAAAGGCTGTAAAGTTTGTACTTCAATGTTAAACTTTTTCTCGAACATCTCATTAAATGAAATCATACATTGTTGCAATGTTGTATCGTCTTTAAAGTATTTGTATATGTGAATGTTTTGGGCGCTTAAAGACTGTTCGTCATTTTCTATCTCGACTTGAAGTATAAAGTCAACCTTTCTGAAAGCACGTGTTATATACATAGATGTTATGCCAATATATTTTTCTTCATTTATGTTCACAATCCAGTCTGTTGGAAACTTAAACGTTACTCTGTTCCCCTTTATTTTGACGTCAGGGTTTTCACTACTGAACGCAACAGATAAAGGTATTTGTCTATACATTTAGTTCCGATAAAAATAAACCATTTACTCTTTCTTCACTTCAGCTTCTTTAGCTTTTTGTTCTTCCTTTGCTTTTGCTTCTTCTCTAGCTTTCTTCGCCAGCAAACGTGGGTTCTTTTGTCTTCCAGCAGCTAATGCAGCAAGTTGTTTTTCACTAAGTTTTCTCTTTGGTCTCTCTGGCTTTTGTTCTTGTTTTTGTTCCTTCAGTTCGGATAAAATTTGCTCACGAATTTCTTTCTTCAATGCTTCAACATCTATGACCCCTTGGGTCTTGTCCGTACGGCTTGTCTGAGTCATTTGACTGCAGATAAAAAACAAAATTAAAACTTTAACCGATGTAAAATGAGCTTGTCAAAATCAGAGCGAGAGTCTATTATATTAAATGACGCCAGAGGAATACAACATCCTTTCTATTACGTAAGTCAGAGTAAAGATGGTAAAATATATGTAAGAAAAAGAAAGGTTCCATTAGCGAATGCAGAGAGCGACAACATTAAGGTGCATGGCACCGAGGGTGAAGCCCACGAAGCCCATATAAAACCTTCTGTTCAAACTGAAAAGTCAATAGAACCAGAAGAAAAGAAGCCAGATGTACTTTCAATAACGAACCAAGAGCTTATTGCAAAGTTCGTGAATTTCATTGAAAAGCAAACCGAGTCAAAGAACCCTGACCCACCAGTGAAAGAAGTTGAGACAAAAGAGAATGTACAGTTCATTGAAAATGTCAAGAAACAACTTCCACCACGAATTCCAAGAAGAAGAGTGAGAATAATGAAGTAAATAGATATTTTTATCTGAAGTAAATACATGCAGAACGAACAGCTAAACGAATTTACTCCAGCAGAGCATATTCATCAGATTCGCTCATATTTCGATATCATAGACAATGCAGTTCAAATTGGTGACACTAATAGAAAATATTCTGACGCAAAGATTCCATCACAACCTGGAACTGCTAAAGATAACACATGGGTAACATTCAATCTCTCACCTCCTGGTGAAAATATGTTGGACCTTTACAATACATTCATTACGTATAAAATGGAAGGTCAATTTATTGTAGATAAAGAAATTGGTTTAGGTTCTAATAAAACAAACCCACCAGGATTTTGGATTGGTTTCGATGACGCTTTCTATGCAGTTGCTGGATATCAAATCCTTGCAAATGGTCGTATCGTATATTCTCAAGACAATGCAAGAGAAGAAGCATATATAACTTCAAACTCACAAACTACCGAACAAATAAAGAAAGTAGATGTTTTCTCAAAGACTCGACATGAAGATGTATGGAGTCATTCGGGAACATGCAGAACAGGACAAATTGTTAGTGGTCCAATTACAGCAGGAAAATCATTTGATTTTAAGCTTCGTTTAAGAATTCCTGTTAGAAAGTTTTTACCATTAGAAGCTATAAGATTTATTCCTGCATTTGCTGGTAACATTCAGCTTAAAGTAAAGTTCAGTAGCGACGCCTTACAATGCACATCTATATCTGTAAATGATATCATTGCTTTCAATCCAACTCTTAAAGTTGCATTTGCTTCAGATTCAAATCCACCGACAAATAAATTTGTTCCATGGAATGAACCATTCACTATGATAACGAAGGCAATAGAAGCTAGTGGAACAGTTACTATTACAACTGTAACCCAGCAACTATTTCGAACAAAGATGGATTTTAATGAATGTTTCATTCATCCAAAATCATTCTCTTTAGACCCTAACATTTATACAGAACTTGTAGAACATTATACAAACGAGGCTTTATGTTTTCCTGTTAAAGTTATGGATTGGATTCCTATGGACGGTTCATTCTCAAAGAATACAGATAGTTCAAGTGCAACATTTACAGCAGCTTATACGCCTATTAATGTTAAAAGTATTTGGGCACTATTTAGAAAGAAAGACAACTATTATGTTAATTTTGAGAACCCTAAGTTTAAATATCTTCAGCTTTCCATGGGAGCTTATGGAAATATGCCTGCAGAACCTGAAAAATCATATGGACCTGTATTTTATGAAATGGTTGCGAACGCTTGCAATACAAACAATGATATGATTGGATTTAATGAAGATGTTATGAGGTCATTGGTGGATGATGGTAGTGTGGAACATAAATGGGATAGCTATGACAACACACATTTCTTATGTGGTTTTCCAACAGAAGTGGACTTTTGCTTCCAGCAAGGTCAAACATCTACTGCTCCAATAACATACAAATTGTCTGTTAAAGGACCTATTGAACTAGCAACTGAAAATGTACCAAAGCCACTTATTGGATTTATGAGGGATTGTTGCTTTGCCATACAAGTGCGTGCTAATGGAATCCCAATAATAAGATTAGATGACTATAACTTAGCAGCTGACGACAGTGAGGAATAAAGGATGAACGTTTATTTTTAAAGCTTATAAATGAGTTCTTCATCAAGCTCTCGTGAACCTTCACCATCTATGAAACAAACTTTACCAAACGATTATGGAGCACCTATTGAATATTTCTTACGAGCTGCACAATGGCAAAGAGCAGTCTCACCAAGGTTAGGTGTTCCACCAGCTCCTGTCAAAAATAGCATTTGGTCAAGTCCCTATATAATATATGGTCTCCCACTAGGTTTGCTAGCTACAGCAGGAGCAGTTATGATGTTGAAAAGAAATAAAGCAAATGTTGTAAATAATACTGAAGTAGCTGAAGTTAAACAAACTCCAACACATTCGCCAAAACCAACGTCAAAACCAACGCCTTCACAAGCAAAACCTTCAATGACTCCTGAACCTATGGAAGTACAAACTCCTGTTCAAAAGTCAACTCCTAAACCGACTCCAACATTTAAACCAGAACCTACTCCTCAAATAAATCGTAAAACTCCTGCGTTTCCTTACTGAAAAAAAATAACGTTATTTTTATTTAATATTAAAATTTTTATTTGATTGAAATGACAAATAAAGTCACTGAAGCAATGAAACAAAAGTTTTTGGTAGAATACATTAAATCAGGAACTATTCCAGAAGGTTTTTACATTCATACTATGAAGGATGGTAGAGTTCAGTTTAGAAAGATAAAGCAACCATTAGATAGAGAAGGTATATTAAGGAAGATTAAACTTCATGAGGACAACATTGCTGAACTTAAGAAGAAGTTAGAAGAGTTGGAGAAAGGAAGAGAGTTATAAAGCAATGAATTCAACAGGGTAGAAATGAGGTGAAAAAAGAGGTGAGATTTCACCACTTCACCTAAATTTATTTTTTCACCTCTGACAACGTTTATTTTTCATTAGTGAGTTCGTTAGTGAAGTCGTTAGTGGTTGGCGGTTTTGTAAATATTTAAGGTTAAGTTAGTGTTGTCGTTTGTGTTATAAAGCAATGAATTCAAGTGGGTGAAAAACCAGGTGAAAAAAGAGGTGAGATTTCACCACTTCACCTAAATTTATTTTTGTGCTATGTTTTCATACGCGTGAAGGTAGTAATATCATTTATTTTTAAGTTTATTTTTTATTTTATTTTTATGTAAATGACAGAACAAAAGCAACTCATTCGAATTCCACAGTATAACAAACATACATTTAAACATTTATTCTTCCTTCCTGAGCATAACATGTTCTTTCAAATACATCCGAGACCAGTTGACTTTTCATTGACTGTGTATAAAGATAGAAATAGTTATATCATTAAACCATACGATGACGAAGGTAAGTTATGTAAATTGTACGTTAAGAAGTTAGAGAAAGTTTATGGCTTCAAGTATGACTACAATAGGGTTAACACTGATGATGAAGATATTGAGGAAAATTTATGAGAACATTAGTGAAGTCGTTAGTGAGAACGATAGTGAGAACGTTTATTTTTTACATTAGTGAGTTCGTTAGTGAAGTGGTTGGCGGCTTTGTAAAGTGTCAAATTCACAAGTATTGGGTAAGGTGGAACGCAGTGCCGCCGTACCCATGACTTGTATACTAACTCATATTGTCACCCAAACTATCAGTCTTATTCTCACTAAAATCGTCAGTCATATTGTCACTCAAACCGTCAGTCATATTGTCACTCAAACTATCAGTCTTATTCTCACTAAAACCATCAGTCATACACTCTCTTAAACTATGAGTCATATTGTCACCCAAACTCTCAGTCATATTCTAAATAAAACCGTAAGTCATAGAGGCTGTCAAACCGTCAGTTATATTGTCGGTCAAACCGTCAGTCATATTGTCGGTCAAACCGTCAGTCATATTGTCAGTCAAACTGTCAGTTTTACTCTCAATAAAAAGCTAATTCATAGTGTCTGTCAAACCGTCAGTCATATTGTCAGTCAAATTGTCAGTCTTATTCTCACTAAAACCATCAGTCATACACTCTCTTAAACTATGAGTCATATTGTCACCCAAACTCTCAATCATACACTCACTCAAATCAACAGTCATATTGTCAGTCAAACCGTCAGTTATATTGTCACTCAAACTGTCAGTCTTATTCTAACTAAAACCGTAAGTCAAAGTGTCTGTCAAACCGTCAGTCATATTCTCAGTCATACTGTAGTTCATACTATCACCCAAACTGTTGTTCATACTGTCACTCAAACTCTAAGTCATATTGTCAGTCAAACTGTGAGTCATATTCTCTCTCAAACCTTGAGTTATACTGACAACCAAACCCTCATTCAAAATGTCACTCAAACTGTCAGTTATATTCCTAGACACATTCAAACTTTCAGGCATATTGTCAGCCAGATACTCAGTTATAGAGTCACTTTTTTGTCATTAATGAATTCAGTTATAGATTCAAACATACATTCGGTCCAATATTGGATCATGCAGTTAATTCTACATTTTTTTAACTTGTAAGTCATTATTTATGAAAATATTTAAAATAGTGTAATTGCACAATGATGTGCAGTATTATCTTTAATATTAATATTGTAATATGCAATGTTATATTCTAATTTGAATGTTCCTTTTTAACCTCATGATTTCTTCTCACTGATCTGCCTTTTTATGCAGCATTTTGTATTTAATCTCTCTTATCCTTTAGATTCTCTATGCTTTCCATCTTTCTAAACCAGATTCCATTGTTAATTCTTAAATTAACACAAATCTTAAATTTCATATTAGTCATTGATCTGAAGTTATTGAAACATCTGACGTCTTTAGATTATCTTATCTAATATTAAAATGATTGATCTATTTACATTTTTAAAATAGTCCTAAAAAGTCTCAATATTTATAAAAGCATAATAAAATTAAATTTTTTAATATCATTTTGTAAATTATTCGTTTACTTTATGGCATAGTCTTGAAAAAGTATCAAAAACATTATCTTAATGGTCTCTAAAGAGGTTAAGTAGCATACACACAGATATGCTAATGTGGTAAAAAGAGATTTATTGCAAAAAGTCCAAAATAGTATATTTATTATCAAGATTCGCGTGGAAACGTACGAGTTTGGGACGAATAACTAACATTCTTAAACATTTAGTAATACTCTGATAAGTACAAGTCCTTAGATGCGACATATGGCTTCTTTTGTTCTAACTTACCAAATTCAAGAACTCATGTTGGCAGTAACTCTGTACTAAACATACTCTAAGAGCTTGTCATTATTCCGTGTATGACAAATCATACTTTAATGTTTTACTCGTTGAATAAAGAATGCTTGATTTTGAAATCGAATGTTTTTGCTTAAATAGTTCCAGATTTTTGAACTAGGGACGGAATTAGAGGACACGTCTTTGCTGGTTAGTCGCGTGCTTGATGACAATATGCTACAATTATAATAAACGTACAAAAGGGACGAAAATTGAGAGCTTGTAACTTTCAACCGAATCAGATTACGCGGGGAAAATAGGTTTTGAACGCTTAGATAGGGGTAAAATCAGACTTTATGAGGTATGTTGTATAATTATAGTTTGTGCTGTAATATGTCATGAGATCAGAATATGAAGGGAGTATATATGTGTTATTGTCACAGGTATATATGTGAGGATAGCTCAGTAGAGTCTGTAAAATAGTTTAGTAGAAGAAAAAGTTATATAAAGAACAAAAAATTAAAAATAAACACTATTAAGTGAAAAGCAAAGTTTACCTATTTTATGTAAGGTTTTGTCTTTGTGGGTTGAGGTATATGACAAAAATGATTGGATAATGCACTCTTGTCGGTAAACTTCCGCGTTCAAGTTATCAATGCGGAACATTGTTCCATTCTGGGAGACATGCAGAGGCAATGTCTCCCAGAATGAGACACTGCGACCGACAAGAGTGCACAATACACTCTTGTCGGTCAAAGTTTTGGAATCACATTCTGATTGCGGAACATTGTTCCATTCTGGGAGATATGCAGAGGCAATGTCTCCCAGAATGAGACACTGCGACCGACAAGAGTGCACAATACACTCTTGTCGGTCAAACTTCCGCGTTCAAGTTATCAATGCGGAACATTGTTCCATTCTGGGAGACATGCAGAGGCAATGTCTCCCAGAATGAGACACTGCGACCGACAAGAGTGCACAATACACTCTTGTCGGTCAAAGTTTTGGAATCACATTCTGATTGCGGAACATTGTTCCATTCTGGGAGACATGCAGAGGCAATGTCTCCCAGAATGAGACACTGCGACCGACAAGAGTGCACAATACACTCTTGTCGGTCAAAGTTTTGGAATCACATTCTGATTGCGGAACATTGTTCCATTCTGGGAGACATGCAGAGGCAATGTCTCCCAGAATGAGACACTGCGACCGACAAGAGTGCACAATACACTCTTGTCGGTCAAACTTCCGCGTTCAAGTTATCAATGCGGAACATTGTTCCATTCTGGGAGACATGCAGAGGCAATGTCTCCCAGAATGAGACACTGCGACCGACAAGAGTGCACAATACACTCTTGTCGGTCAAACTTCCGCGTTCAAGTTATCAATGCGGAACATTGTTCCATTCTGGGAGACATGCAGAGGCAATGTCTCCCAGAATGAGACACTGCGACCGACAAGAGTGCACAATACACTCTTGTCGGTCAAACTTCCGCGTTCAAGTTATCAATGCGGAACATTGTTCCATTCTGGGAGACATGCAGAGGCAATGTCTCCCAGAATGAGACACTGCGACCGACAAGAGTGCACAATACACTCTTGTCGGTCAAACTTCCGCGTTCAAGTTATCAATGCGGAACATTGTTCCATTCTGGGAGACATGCAGAGGCAATGTCTCCCAGAATGAGACACTGCGACCGACAAGAGTGCACAATGCACTCTTGTCGGTCAAACTTCCGCATTCAAGTTATGAATGCGGAACAGTGTCTCATTCGAGGAGCCCTCGAAAAGAACCTCACATCGACTCTCTCTTTCCGGCATCTTTACCGCATAGAAAACTGCTCGTTCGCAACTTTGTGTGCAATCTAAGAGATGATTGCGGTAAAGATGCCGGGAAAATTGATGCTGCAGCCCCAGGCCGCACTCAGATTTCATCCCGCTACACAATTGTTCATCCAACAACTGTCATAGAGGTTGAAATTTTCGACCAGAAGTGAAACATATCATTTTTAAGACTGCGGCGCGCAAGCAAGTTTGAACCTTTCAAGGGTGATCAGTCCTTTACTCATTTCAAGACCTCTTGTTGCCTGATAAAACGATACTTCCTTCCTTGTGGGCCATTGAAAACCGCCCAAACCGTCACAACTTGCTTCCTAAATTTTATTTGCGGAGTAATTATCATGCATATTTTATCGGATAATAATATCAAAGCTAAATTTCATATTATTTTTTAAAGATATGCATTTTCTGTCTAAATTTATTTTTTCTGTTTCCAATTCACGGAATAATATTCTTACAAGCATATACATAGCTAATATATATCATTTTAATAATAATAAAACCAAAATGATGTATTCTTCATATAGTTATTTAAAATTCATTAACTAGAATTGTATTCAGAACGAGGCAAAGTTAGGAGATACATAAAAACCAATAACTTGATAAGTGATACTTTTTTTCCTGATATATCTATATGTGTTAATGTCAAACACGATTTGGAAAAATTAATTCTTTAAATCGGCTTAAGAATAAGACCAACATCAAAAGCATGGCTAATAAATTAATAAATCAATGTTTAATTACCGATTCATGCATTTTTTCAAAATTTCAAATTTCAAATTTTTGTTTCTCCAAAATATTAATTGTTTCCACTAGATTAACAAATAAACAATAAATTGGATTAATGTAATGCCCAATCATTCATTTTAAATTTTAGATTCAAAACAATATTTTTCTCCATATTATTATAACATGAATCGCTATGATATAAGAAATATATTTTCAATATTGAAATTGAAAAATTCTAAAATTTTTGAAATTCAATTTGAGTGTGATGATCGATAACATATATTTTTTAATTAAAATCTTGTGTCGCTATCATATAAATATACTATTTCTAAATTAAAAATAGAAAAAAAGTACTATTTAATGATGAAATTGCAAATAATATCAATATATATATATTCATGCTGATATATTTTGGGAACAGATTGGCAATCACATAAATAGGATTGTGTTAGTTTGTCATGGATATAAAACAAATTTTCGAGCTAATTGAGCGAATTTAAATCACAAACACTTATATTTTCTATTACAATGTATATTTGTAATATACAACCAGTAAATAGCTTTCTCTAACTTTTACCAGCTTAGATGATAGCAAATTAGATACGAATTTCATGACCCCTCACCAAATTCCACTAAAACATATACAAATAAAAGTACTAAGTGGGTATCATCTAACCCTAGAATTATAGCTCCTAGGACTCATCCTAGATGGTAGTTCTGGAAAAACACCTGGTTTTTGGAGTTGCAAAAGTTAAAAATTGAGGGTATCTCATTATTAAATCTATGTCGAATTTTTGAACTAATCATACCTCCCAGATCGCATACATATGGGGACAATATCTTTCCTACTTTTAGCCCTAAAGATTTAAGGTTTACGCCTTTTTGCCTGGTTTACACGTTTTTCTCCTTACTACTTGGAAATAATTTTATCGCAAAAAATGTATAATAGTCATTTATAGGGTGTCCAAAGGTGTGTTTAGCACAAACCTGAATACTGCGAATAGAAATAAACAAGTTACATATATATAAAGTTTATTTAAATATAATCACCATTGGATTCAATCACGCGTTCGCAGCGATCGATCCAGGCTTGAAAGACACGCTTTAAATCATCATGAGAAAATTGCTCAAATTGCTCTCTTACAAAATTTTCAAGATCATCTGGACTCGCGAATTCGCGTCCTTCAGCTCTCTTTTTTAGCGTGCCGAATAAATAAAAGTCAGAGGGTGCAATATCAGGTGAATAAATTGGGTTTGGAACAACTTTGACATTGTTTTCCACCAAGTAATTCATTACCTTATGACTTTTGTGAACTCTTGAATTATCAAAATGAATTGCAAACTTTTGTTTTTGTTGTTTGGATTTCTCAAACTCATCAGAATTGATAATTTGAGTAAGAACATTGTCAATTAGATACTGAGCATTCATCGTATTAGGTTTTTGAAGAATATCAATTGCGATGATACCATTCACGCCCCAAAAAACCGATAACATCATCATTGGTGTGTCAATTTTTTTCTTCGGGAATGTTTGCGGATTTTCATCCTTCGGGATCCACATGATTTTGGCTTCTGTTGCATATTGAAACCAAGACTCGTCCCCTGTTACTAAAAAGCGAAACTTCTTGGATTGATACGCACCCAATATAGAGAGGAGCTCTTTCGAAGATTGGACTCTAGATTTTTTTTGAACTGAATTAAGGTTGTGCGGACCCCAACGTGTATACGCTAGTTTGTTGTAAACGAAAACGATAAAAACGGTTTGACAGAAAAAGTGACACTTTACATGGCAAAAAATAGAGCCTTACTTTTGAGATACTTGAGATTGAAACAGAATCTTATGAGGCGGTGATCTTGAATCACTACCTCATAAGGTTCAGTTTCATATAAAATTTGTTGCAATTTGTTATTCTTTTGCAATTATTTCTTATAAGATTTTACATCTTTTAGCGGGGAATGTTTGTTATCATGTATATATTATAAATATCTACACGATAACGAACATTCCTCGCTAAATTGCTGAGAAACTTTGAGGAAATGTCGAACAATTTCCTCAAAGTTTCTCAGATTTATATAGATCACTAGAGTCCCCTAGGCACTGATTCTGGTTCAGTACCTAGGAGGCTCTAGTTCTCTAACAAACTGATAAAATGTTTTTAAATTTTGGATATTGCTACCTGTGAAGCACTGACTTCAAGTCAGTACCTCACAGGTAGCAATTACATTGAAAGATGGGAGAAACTTTGTCCGAATGTTAAACTATTCGGACAAAGTTTCTCCCATTTGTAGTGGAGATGGAAGGCTTTGAGGTATATTGTATTAATATATACCCCAAAGCCTTCCATCTCCACTTGAAAGTGTCCAAACTTTGGGTTAATAGTTTGCAATTAACCCAAAGTTTGGACACTTTCTAGAAGGAATTGGAGGGTAAGAGATATACATTCATATGGTATATCTCTTACCCTCCAATTCCTTCTTAAAATGGGAGAAACTTTGTCCGAATGTTAAACTATTCGGACAAAGTTTCTCCCATTTTTTGAAGGAATTGGAGGCTATGAGATACTGATGCAATGTCAGTAACTCATGGCTTCCAATTCCTTCCTAAAACTCATAAAAGTGGACATTACATGCATATAAAATTTGACATGTAAAGTCCACTTTTTGTGAGCGGGGATTTGACTCCGTCAAATCCCCTTTTTCGTTTACGAGAAGTTTGTAGTTCAAATAATTGTGCAGATAATAACTGACTGTTGTACGTGGTATCTTTGTCATCTCCTCTATCCTTCTGAGTGATGCTCTTGGGTCTTCATCTAGCGCTTGAAGAATTGCTTTGATTTTTCTTTGATCCGGCGATTTTTTGTCAATTTTTATGATGGGCGCCTTTTTGTTCATGAAGTGATACATCCTAACATGATACGTTACAGTGGAATAGCTAGGAGCATCCATACCGAAGCATTTTACCAATGTCTCGTAGATTTTTTTACAGTCTTTGCATTTTTTTGCAAGAGCGAGGATGTTTTCTTTATGATTCATTAAAAAAATGAAAAAAATCCCGCCAAAATTTCCCGCGAAACCGCCTCTTGTCTCAAAATTCATTTTATATCCCGGCATGGCGCCAAAATACAACATACTCATCATATACATATATTCATATTTTTTATTATATATTTATAATCAGCATATATCTCCTTTAATAGTCTCATATAGAGTGCTGTGCTAAACGCACCTTTGGACATCCTATATTTACTACTTGGAAATAATTTTATCGCAAAAATTTATTTTATTTAAATATGGATGTTAGAAAGTGCTATGGTAAAATTATTTTGAAGCGCCGTGCTCAATTAATAATTTGATAATTTCAGGTGTATTTTGTTTAATTGCAATGCTAAGTGGACATTCGTTAATATAAAAAGAATAAAATAAAACGATGATTGATATTAAAAGAAAGAGAATGATATAACACAATGATTGATATTAAAAGAAAGAGAATGTTATAAAACGATGATTGATATTAAAAGAAAGAGAATGCTATAAAATGATGATTGATAATAAAAGAAAGAGAATGCTATAAAACGATGATTGATAATAAAAGAAAGAGAATGTTATAAAACGATGATTGATATTAAAAGAAAGAGAATGCTATAAAACGATGATTGATAATAAAAGAAAGAGAATGCTATAAAACGATGATTGATATTAAAAGAAAGAGAATGATATAACACAATGATTGATATTAAAAGAAAGAGAATGTCATAAAACGATGATTGATATTAAAGAAAAGTTGATAAGTTTAGTATTGACGTCTGCTCCATTTTCAATTAATAATTTGATAATTTCAGGTGTATTTTGTTTAATTGCAATGCTAAGTGGACATTCGTTAATATAAAAAGAATAAAATAAAACGATGATTGATATTAAAGGAAAGAGAATTCTATAAAACAATGATTGATATTAAAAGAAAGAGAATGATATAAAACGATGATTGATAATAAATAGAAATGGCATAAAAGATGATGATATAAATAGAAAGAGAATGCTATAAAACGATGATTGATATTAAAAGAAAGAGAATTCTATAAAACGATGATTGATATTAAAAGAAAGAGAATTTCATAAAAATATGATTGATATTAAAAGAAAGAGAATAAATTTATTGTTCACGCTATTTCCATTTTGCATTAGATATGATGCAGTATCAAAATTCCCATAATACAAAAATTTTGCTATTTCTGAAGAAGGATGTTGATCAAAACGTGTTGAAAGATAATTCACAAGTTCGTAATTTCGGTGAATCAATGCAATGTCGATTAAACCGTTAAATGATTGACCGTCGTTTAGCATTTGTGAGAAAATTTTTTTATTTCCGCCTTTAGAAGCAAATTTTGCAGTATTTTCAGTATATTTTGCACCTTGATTTTTCAGGTATTTGAAACATAACTCTGATCCAAATTTGCATGCGCACTCAAGAGGTGTTAAATCATGGCATTTCTCATTAGCATCTAGGTTTGGGAATTCACTTTTAAGATCATCGATTTTATCCCAAGCGATAAAATATAAAAGGCTACCTATTTCATAGATATTTAGAATGTCTTCTTCTGTTTTGTAAGGTTTGAAATCTTTAAAATTGAAACCTTTATAGGATAATAATGTTGCTAAATCTTCATTTTCTGGTTTGATAATTAAAGAAAACTCTTTTGAAATATCTTGATAAAATTTTGCATATTCAGCAATATTCTTGACGCGAAGTGTTGAAATGGTATCAATTAAATAAAGAGCCATTTTGACATGAATTTTTTGGATTTTAGTGAGTTCAATTATCTGTTTTGTGGATTCTGTGATATTGTTAGTATTGATATTCCAAATAATTTTTGAAGCTTGATTTGGATATTTGAATTCTTTAAGTAGATTCGAATCGGTGGAATTTTCTTCATTAATTTGAGACATTATAGTTTCTTTTTCTTTGAGTTCGGATTTAAGAAATTGTATTTCGTTGTCACTTTTTTGTTTTGCTTTTTGAATGGAATTTAACTCTGCTTGAAGTTTTTGGATTTTTACTGTTGATTCTGAAATAATTTTATCAGTTTCATCTAAAAAACCAATAATTCCATCTAATATAGTTAATTTCATGTATTTTCGAACAGATTTAAGTGTTGAAATAACTTCTTGGTAATTGCGAATTGAAACTTTAGTGTTTCGAGCGCATTCATATAACTCATTTTCATCAAGGGTAGATTCAGATTGTTTAAGAAGAGTAATGAAATCTTCTGATGTAAAGTTCGCTAAACTTAGGATTTTCTTTAAACCTTCGAGTTCAAAAACATCAAAAAGCTTTTCCTCTTGAATGTAATCTTTGATATGTGCAGCTATATATTCATAATTCTGGATGAGCTTATGACTCATCTAAAAAAATTTTCGAAACTGTATCAGAATTTTTTTCTCCCAAATCTTTGATATGGACAAATAAATATCAATTTCTCAAATTAGCTTTAAACGAAGTATAAAAAGTTGTAAATAAATGTCTTTCAAAAAAAATTTATATGTCTTTATTTTTAATTAGAAAAATATGGAATGGGTATTGTAAGAAAATGCTTTTTCTCAAGAAATTATTTTTGAAATTCTTTTTCTTGAAAAGCAAATGTATTACAGTGTGAATAAAAGTAAGCTAAATCAGTAAAGAATTCTGATGAAAAGAGTGTAAATCAAGCTTTGAGTCTAAATTAACTTCAATTAATAAGTTTGAGTGGATTTATGAGTACAGTATATATTGTGCGTTGCCTGTAGCCTACAGCTACAGGCACCGGCACAATGAAAAAGTGACACTATACGGGCGCACATATGTACGCATATATGTGTAAAAATAAACGTTCATATGTAAACTAACCTTTATTCACTAGCAGGGGCTGATAAATCATAATCTTCTGACTTGGAGTAACTAACTTAAGAATAAACACCTTACATTTATAACTTTATACCCTTTTTTTCCCTTTTTATGTGTTTGATCACGATCGAAAGATCGTGATCTGAGTGACAATGAACTATAAGTTATATGCGGATATATGTGAGTAATATGAGTAAAAATAAGAGTTATATGAATGAAATTAAGCGTTTATTCTTAACTTATGTGTGGGATCAGAAGTCAGTGGCTAAGTTCCTTATGGCGCGCTTTAATTCATGGTAGGATGCGTCAGTCATAAGGAACCTTTCATGCCAGCTGTCTGACTCATGTCCCACACGGTTGAGACGAGATCGAAGATCGCAGATCTCGTTGGCATAAGAGTCAACTTTATGCTCAAGCTGGCTGATGTAGAGCTCTTTACCTTTCGCTTCCTCTACTTTTTCAGCCAGCTTGAGCTTTAGTTCCTCGAGAGCTACGTTTGACTCCTCCAGCTGCTTCAAATACTTGTGGCTGGTCTTAATTAAACGTAGCTCTCGAGGAGTAGCTTGAGGACCTTTCCTTCTAGCGGTCTGTTTTGAAGGATCGAGATCTGGGATCTTGATCTCGGTCTTCGGACTCTCGCCACCCATCAATATTTCCTCGTCGCCAGAGGTGACTGAAGAACAGTCCTCTGGCTTCTGGATGGCAAGAGGATTAGCAGGAGCTGTGTTGTTCGCTTCCATTAAAATGTAAACTTTACGTGTCAAAAAATTTCTGTCACGTAAACTATTTATGTTGAGATTGAGTACCAGACATTAATATAAGTTCAACCATTATATTAGAGTCTTTAGGAATTTCATATGGTTCTTTTACATAATATTCCTTTTTTTGACCATCAGTTGATTCTTCAACTCTTTTGAATGAAAAGCGCTTATAAAACTCAAACACGAGTGCATCTTTATAACCAGTGATATCGTAAAATTTTGGTGGCACAAGCTGTTCATTCACATTACATATAAATTGTTTGTTATCATGAGCAATGTTACTCAACGTTACTAAAGGCTCAAGGAGAGGATTTATTTTTATCTGATAACCGACAAATTTATATGTTGGTTTGCCCTTTCGCTCAAGGATAAACCTGATATTCGCTATAGTTATGAAAAGCTCATCAAAGTACTTATATGTTTTTTTATCTTTATCATTTTCGTCAGTGAAATCTGCTATGGTAAAACTATAATATACATGCATTCGCGAGATATATTTTTTTTCCCATAAGTCTAAAAATTTTGCTTTCGATGGAATTACTTTTTGCGTGAATGTTCTACCATGGTCATCTTCCCAAACAAGCTCTGGTTTTCTTGATGTTGTGTCTGTTTCAGTGGTTTCTAATAACGCAGTGATGAAATCCAACACATCTCCTAGGGACATGTCATATTTATAATTCAAGGCATTTTTTTCTATACTACTGTATGAAGGTAATGTTATGATTGGTGATGTACCTTTTCTTAATACATTCAATTTATTTTCATTTGAATCATAGTAACAATCAACAAATTCTCTACTTGCCTCAGTCATTTTTTCCATAAGACCTTCATTCAACTCCTGTGTAGTCATGTTGGGTTTTATGTAATATCTCATGTCAAACCTTTTTTTCACTGATTTTGATGAATCTGTCATTTCTAATGGAATAGCAAGAAACTCAAAGTCTGGATGCTCAAGACTTATCTTTCTTATCTCAAGAGCTTTTGACGCAGGATATTCAATGAAGTCTCTCGGTAATTTATATGAGACTGTATTACCACTTATCGTGCCATCATTCATAACATGTTCATAGTATAATCCATCATATTTAGACATTTTATATGTAACTAAAAGATGGAGAAAGTTATTAATCAAGTAGATAAGATTCTTCATGATGGAGCACGTAAGAATAGTAAAGAACTAAACAATGCACTCATTATGCCATTTTCTGATGATTATCCATTTTGTACTAATGGTGTTTATTTCTACTGCGGTAAGATGGGTTCAGGTAAGACATATGGTGTTATTCGTCATATAATGATAACAGACCGCTTCACTAATACTCCATATTATGACTCAATAGTTATCTCAGCAACATCAGGAACAATGGATAAAACAGCGAAGACATTTATGAGTCAAGTTAAAGCACCAGTACTGAAAAAGGATGATAAAGAACTTATGCCTTATTTAATGAAGAACGTTAAGATGAAAGCAAAGTATTACGCTATTGTTGAGTTCGTTCAAAGTAAGTTCGAAAAAATTTCAGAGGAGATGGAACACATCTTAACAAAGCATCAACTAAGGAAACCTGATGGAAAGTTTGAGTATAAGAAGATTGCAATATATGTTGTAAAGAAGTTGAACAAATATCCTTTCACAAAGTATCCCAGTAATTCTCTATTAGTGTTAGACGATTATGGTGGTCATGACTTATTGAATGACCCACGTTCACCATTAGCGAACTTCATCACTAAGGTCAGACATTATAACTATACTGTTGTCATCATGTGTCAAACATGGAGACATATATGTTTAAACATTAAGAGACTATGCACTGACTTCGTTATCTTTCAAGGTTATTCTATGAGAGACTTTCAGTCAATGATTGAACAGTCAGGAGCAACAGAAGATTGGGAAGAGTTATGGAACAAATACAAAGAGCTACCAACACCTCGTTCATATATGGAAGTTCATATAGTTGCAGGAAAGACGGACTTTAAAGAAGTTAAGCAACAAAAGATGACATTATTTTAAGAAGAAATAAATGGGTTTTGGCGATTATGTTAAAGCTGGATGGGGTATGGTGAAAAAAAATCCTGGTCTTGTAATAGGTGCTGGATTTAACATTGCTAACAAACTTTTCCCTCAAGTTGGTCAAGTCGGTGGTGTTATCGGTAGTCTTGGTGAAAGAATTGCAAAAACTACATTAGGTGAAGATAATGCATTAACGAAGAATCTTAAAGCATTCAATAAAGCTCTTGGTGGTGACTTCAGTAGAGACAAGCCTGTTGAAACACCTATAGTTCAACCTCAACAAACTATTGACAACAATAAGTATAACGCATACATTGGAGGAGCTATTTGGAACAATCATAAGCCATTAGTTCAGTCAGTACGTGTACTATCAGACATGCCTTGGATTAATGCTATTAGTGGCACTATACGCAGATAATATATTTTTATGAGGTTTAAATGAGTGAACAAGAGAGGAAACTCATTGATGAACGAGTTAAGAAATGGAGAATGAACGTCCGATGATTCGTACATAATTAGCGATCAAAAGTTCAAGCAGCAAACATTTGATTTTTTGCGCGATATATATAATGATCTTGCTTTTAATTACAATGCTAGGCAATACTTTGAGAAAGAATATGTCCAAAAAGGTGAGATCGTTTTCCCAAAAAGACAAAATGGATTTTTGATTGCAACGGATTATGCACCAACTAGTAAAATCCCTTTTAAAGGCTTTGTTCGTAAGACAAAAGAAGCAATTTCTATTAATGATGATCCAGATTTCAACATACCTTATTTTCGTCCACCTTCACGTCCTTTACAAACTAGTGATCCTGGATATGACATTAAACGAAGATATATAGAGACGAAATTAGCTAAATACAAGGATCCAAAGACTGGTAAAATAAAGGAATCACATGTCAAGATAAATAAGCTTTACAAAGTAGTTGAAGAATTGGAGAAACGATCTAGAGAGATTAACGCTGAGAGGAAAAAGGAAGTACCAAATATGAACAAACTAGATAAGATGATTAAGGAATATAGAGGATTGGCGAATACATCGAGTGTTCTAATGAAGGAGTTAGAATACACAACAAAGCTGCAGAAAATGATTCATGATGAATTACTGTTAGGTGAATTTTCTATAAAACAAAGACAGAGTAACTTAATGGGTGAGGCTTATTATTTGGAGAATTGGTATAAGGAGAGGTTAAAACAAATGTCGACTCCAACACCAACTCCTACACCTACTCCTACAGTAGCTCCAACGCCAACTCTGACACCAACTGCTCACGCAGGTCCTCCACCAATGTCGAGTAGTCATGGTATAACATTAAATAAACCAACACCTACACCAAAAATAACTCCTGTATCACATCCTAGTACAACTAACCCAGTATCTGATTCAAATCAAGCGGAAAGATCACAGGTTCTTAAAAGAGCTAATACACCACCTGCTTCGCCTATTAGAACACCAGAGCCAACTCCAAGAATCACAAAGGCACCAACACCTTTACCGACTGTTGAACCAACTCCAGAACCTACAGTAGCTCCGACACCAGAGCCAACACCAACAGTACCTCCAACTCCATCACCGACACCTACAAAAGCTCCGACACCGTCTCCAACTCCAACTAAAGCTCCGACACCGTCTCCAACTCCAGCTGAACCAACTGATGCAGAATCTATTCAAAATTGGTTAGACGAAGAAAAGCGAAAAGAAAAGGCTGCAATTGATGTTGCACTAGATAAAAACACACCACCACAGACACTTGGTGGTTACATGTTAAAGAAAGACAACATTCAAAGACAAGAACGTGCATTGAGTGTTGCCAGAGAACAAGCACAAGAAGAGAAGAAAATAGTTGAAGGAGAAGCTTCAAATAGAGGTGGTCCAGGAACTTACCAAGGATCAAACTATCCAGCAGAGAAAGCCTCGAGTGATAATGTTGTCTCAAGAGCTACTGATTTAGTTACCCATGGTATTCTAACTGGTGCAACAACTGTTGGTAGTGCTATTGGAACCGGTGTTGACACTGTTGTTGATACTGTAAGAACTGTTACAAATCCTACACCTGAAGATAGGAAGGAAGAATTTCTTACTCTTAATACAAAGGCAAAACCAGGGATATGGATTGGTCGTGGAATTTTAAATGCTGGTAGTGCTATTGGCAATGGTGCTTCAGCGGTAGGGGGATGGCTCGGAAGAACAGCAACATCAACCGCAAATGGAATACTAACAGGTGCCAAATCACTTGGTAATTGGGCTGATGATAAGTATACAAAATATTATGAAGAAAAAGCTCGTAAGGCTAAGGAAGAAGCTGAACGAAAGGCGAAAGAAGAAGCTGAACGTAAAGAACTAGAGGAGCTTAAGAAGAAAGAAGAAGCAGATAGAAAGGCTAAGGAAGAAGCTGATAGAAAGGCGAAAGCAGCAGCAACATCATCGCCATCGCCATCTCCATCTCCTTCACCAACACCATCAATAGCGGTTCCTGTGAGACGATTTGGTGCATGGGGTGCTGATTTAGTCAAAGATGCTGCACAAGGAATTGGAAAGGAACTGAAGAACGCAACATTAGGTACAATAGAGCGTTTTGGTAATCTTACGGATTACACAATTAGATCAGCTGCTAATCTTTTATATAACCAGACTACTGATAACGGTACTGATGAATTGGCTGTAAACGGACTAGCATCAATTAAGAAATCAGTAGAAGATAAATACGATGAATGGAAAAAGAATATTAAGGGTGAATATAATAAGTATGCATATCCTGAAGAACATATGAAGTTAGAGCTTACCAGACTAAGAGCAAAATATGGTAATGAAACAACAAATACTACAACGCAAACGACGAAAGCTGACAGAAAGATTGATGACACTCCAACACCAACTCCTGCAATGGCGAACATCACAACAATTGCTCCAAGAGTTCCAACAGGAGAAGGTATATCAGGAAATGTTTCAACTACTCATAACATTACTGAAGCAGCTAATGTTTCAGCAGTTGAGCAACCTGTTGTTAATGTAACTCAGGAAAACGCTACTGAAACATCAACACCAAGACAGGATGTAAATAATGAACGTCCAGAAGTTAAGGAGGTTGCAAAAGCATACCTGGAGAAAAATACTACACATGTTCTTGAAGCAGAAAAGCATCTCAATTCAGACAAAACTCCAACACCAACTCCTGAAGCAACTCCAACACCATCTCCAACTCCTGAAGCATCAGTTCCTCCAGCAATTGGTGGAAATATACCTTCAGTACCACCACGGCAGAAATTTTATGGATTGTTTAAAGGAGCGAATAAGGTAATGGATGCTGCTGAGAATCTCCAAAAGTTCAAGAATGAAGTCGCAACTGGTGCAAAGGAAATAGAAGAGAATGATAAACAAGCTGCTGAATTAGCTAAGCAACAAGCTGCAGAACAAGCTAAACAACAAGCTGAAGCAACTAAACAAGCAGCAGCTCCTAAACAATCTATATCTAAGTCTCAGAGACAAGGTCCTGACCCAAGTGCTAAAGTCAAACAGAATCCAACACCACCTGCAGCAGAGAAGTCCAAGAAGGATAAATCAAAGAAGGACAAAGACAAAAAGAAAGATAAGGACAAGAAGAAAGATAAGGATAAGAAAAAATCGTCAAAAGATAAAAAACATAAAAATTTATCCAGTAAGAAATGAGTCAAGTCATTAAAGCATCAACTAAACAAAAGTGGTTAACTAAATATATAAAAGATGGTAAGGTTCCTGATGGATATTATGTACATACAATGAAAGACGGACGTGTACAGTTCCGTAAAGTCAAGCAACCTCTCAATGATGAACAGATCAGAAGGAAGATCTCATTGTATGAAACAAAAATAAAGGACTTACAAGCTAAACTCGAAACCCACGATACTTCTCAAGAAAACTAGGCATATCTTTAACATGACCTTCATTAATATTTTTCCTCCAATACTGTACTTCCATTTGTGACAACCTGTTTGGATTACCTTCACGCATACCTCTACCTGTCACTTTTCCTGTATTTTCGTTCTCAAACGTAACATCATACTTTACATCATTACCGACAAGTTCATGACCATCAATACTTTTAACAGCACCGTGTCTTCCTTGATCTAAAGTTTCTCCTTGCTTTAATCCATGCTCTATTTTTGTCCATATCTGATAACGTGGATATCTTGCAACACTTCCATCTTTTGCTCTTAACAAGTATGCACTTGTATCAACTGAATCAACTGTATAATAAGAAGGATCAAGATGTCTTCTTTGTTGGTTACCTTTACCCCATGTTCTTGGTTCAACTATGACTTGAACTTTTTGACCAGGTCTTAAGTTATAAAGGTTATTTTTTCTGACATACTCTTCTTTCAATCTTTGCTTCTTTATATATTCCTCATTATCCTTTTCTGTGAAATCATCAGGCTTTTGTTGTGTGCTTGAATGATATTCAGTGTTGTAGTCATTAATGATTTGTCTCATTGTATCAGCAGTGAAAGGTGGTGTTTTTTCACCTTCTTTGAGGTTTAACTTCATATGTAACATAGTTCTAATAGTTCTACAGAACCTATTAATAATACCTAGTATGTTATGATTGTATTTCTGTGTCGTCATGTGTTCAATGTTATGACTGACCAACAGATCTCGAACATTTTGTGTCGTATAAGCTGGGTCTTCATCACTAGTAAGTATTGTAGGCTTCATTTCACCTGTAGCTTGTGAAAGGAACTTCTGCATTGCACTTAGAACATTGTTTGAGTTCTTTTCACTCATCGGGAACACATAACCTTTTCTACTGTTTACATTGATGAACAAAAGAAAATATGGTGGTGTTCCACCAGGATTCTCAAATGTATCGAATTGATAAGCTCCCATATCAGTTGAATATATTGGTAGCATCAAATCCTCTTGTATTAAAGTTTTTTCTTGTTTACCAACAGTCATTTTTTATTAACGTTAAAGTCTTACAAGCATTGAGTAATCGCTATAACCATCATGGTCTGCGAATTCATGTAATCTTGAAGCATCAGGTTCTTTCTTCGTTGGTGCATGAAACATTGCTTCATCATAAAGGTTCATATAATGGTTTGTCACGTTTAGGGTAGACCCAATTTTTGCATATTGAGGATATGAGTAATGATACACTAAGTTGAACCCATTACTTCCATCATCAACATATATCTTTGGTGGTGGTTGTCTTATTAAATTCCTTCCTCTTGGAGCTTTGAGTTGGACGATCTGATCTAGATCATTGTAAACAACTCCTGTTGCAGTATATTCTGTGTTGTTCTCTGGGTTAATGTTTGTCATTTATAAGAGAATAAAACAATTTTTACTCATAACAAATGAGATCGAAGTCAATACTTTATGGTGCAGCTAATGTTCCAA
Source organism: Trichomonas vaginalis G3 (assembly GCF_026262505.1). Classification (NCBI taxonomy): domain Eukaryota; phylum Parabasalia; order Trichomonadida; family Trichomonadidae; genus Trichomonas; species Trichomonas vaginalis. The sequence continues at coordinate 25,647,353 of NC_067206.1, read as the reverse complement.
TTGAACCAACAAGTAATGTTGATTCAAGAACAACTAATAACATTGTGATAAAGAACTATCCATCTGGTACTGTCAGTGATGCTCCAACAGAGATAAAAAAAGAGGAAACAACTACGAACTCAGAAGCACCAATGTATCCTCCTCCTTTAAGTCCATTAACTTCCAACCTGACCTCATCGAGATCTGTGGAGACTTCATCGAGGATTGGTGTAGAAGAGTATTTACTTAGTATATACCAGAAGATATTGTTAGATCAAGACAAAGAGCTCTTTTCTAACTTAGTGAGCAAAGATCAGATCTTACTACCTAAGCCAGACTTGGAAGAAGTTGTTCACAGAATGACTGGGTTCAAGTGTGAAATAGATTTATTGGACCCAGACATTACATGCTGTGGTATTCCACCACCTTTCTCAAAAATAGCTCAGATCAGAATCATTGATGAGAACAATATTGCTCAAGAGTTTAAGTATGCATATAATGCTCAATATACTGAGTTAATAAGTAGGTATAATTTATGTCTTAAGTATGTTATCGTTTAGTCAAAATTTTTTTATCTAATGTTAAATATGGTTGTTCAAACAAGAACAAAAGCACAAATGTTTCAAGACTTACTCAATAAATTTGAAACAATGAATAAAACTTATCGTTTACTCAAAATTATTTTACTTTTCGACGTACTCCTTGATCATATCAAGAGCTTCGAGCATCCGCTTCTTTGCATTGTGCTTGGCGAAGATGGCTTGCTCAATGGTGAACTCGAAGGCTTCTTTACCGATCGGCTGGTGATCGCGAAGATCTTTGAGTGCATCAAGGGTTGCAGTGTACTCTGATGGTAAATGGGAGCCATCAATGAGTGTATAAAGGATGAGCATGTACTCCTGCAGTAAGTTCTCCTGTTTCAAGCGGGACTTGAACTCTTCGCGGAGATCTTGAAGCTTTTCGAGCTTCTCAGTTGCTTGAAGGTATTCAATGATGACCTTCTCTTGTTCCTCAAGTGCTTGTGGGAGGAAGTGGACATAAACTGTTGACTTCATGAAAAATGAAGTGGTCATGACACTTTTTAAGTTAATGTCCGAGCCATACAGTGATGTCGAAGCAGCACATGAACCAAAGAAGAAGTCTTGCTGGGAAAAGACAAAGATTGTTGGTAACGCAATCCTAGCCATTTGTGTTGTTTTGAACTTGATCGTACTTCTGATCTTGTTCTACAAACTCAACAGAGGTTATTGTCTCAAGTAAACACTTATTTTTATTACCATATAAATGATTTTTACCAAACCTCCTTTACCTTTCATAGGTAATAAGTCTAAGATCAGGAAAGATCTTATAGACATACTCAAAGACATCAAAGGAGATTATGTCTTCGTTGACCTCTTTGGTGGCTCTCTCTTTATCTCTCATCTGTTGCATACCTTGTTTCCAAAAGCAACGATTATAGCTAATGACTATGATAACTACGTTGATAGACTGAAACACATTCATGATACGAATGAGATACTTAAGGAACTTAAGGAGAGAATAAATGTTAAGCTAGATGAGAAAATTCCTACTGATCAGAAAGAGATCATAAGAGAAGTTATAAGTAAAGCTCCATACATAGACTGGGATACATTATGTTCACGTCTTCTCTATTCTGGAGCATACAAATACTATGATCTTGTCACATTAATGAAGAAAGTGTTATACCTCAGATATACTCACTTATTTGATGAAAACATAGATGACTATCTTGAAGGTTTAACAATAGTTCATAAAGATTGGAGAATACTCTTCAATGAGTACAAAGATCTTCCCAATGTTTTCTTTATATGTGATCCTCCATACTTCCATACTTATTCTATACAGTATGGAGATGAATGGACTCTTAAAGATACTGTAGAAACCTTTGATGTCCTTAATTATCCATCTATTTACTTCAGTAGTGACAAATCTTATACAGAAGAACTTATAGAGATCTTGTCAAAAAGATATGGAGAGAAATTTTCTGTGACAAAACATGTTATAGGTAGAGGTTTAATTAATCCTAACACTCAGAAAAACAATGAAGTAATATATGTCACTTTTTCCATTAATGGAGAAGAGTAAGATAAAGAGGATAATAGTTGATGAAGGAACTGAATTTGAGAAGATATTCAACTTTGACGGTAATGGTTGGTTCACAACTATTACTGATAAAGATGGAGAACATTTAAGACCCAGAAAGAGACCAAGAAAATTTTTAGATCTCCCAAAAGCTAGGAAACCAAAGGAACCATTTCCGGTACCAGACGTCCAAGAACCAGAGAGACTTTTGATACCAAAACCTGTGGATGACAAATATGATCCAGATCAGTTCTTCCCAAAAATACCTAAGTCAGAATAAAAACTCCTTTATTTCTTTAGTATTATATAATAAGTCTATTAGTAAGCTCTGTTCTCGTTCTGTTCTGGTGTTTTGTCTACCTTTCATGGTCTCGCAAAGTAAGATCATGAACTTCTTCTTGAGATACTCAAAGAGCTGTGGTAAGTTATCATATTCTGGGTATGTAGGAAGCATCCCTGCTATCGTAAGTGTTGTATCAATAAGGATTGGACTTATATCGGAAAAGTCGAGATCTGGAGTAGAATAAGAAGGTAAGTCTCTTACATGTAGGTAGTCATTATATGCTTTACGCATGAGACTGAGTTTCTGGAGCACAACTATGAGACTTTGGTTCTGACGTTCAAGTTTGCTTAAAGTTCTCTCCAAGCTTCTGTAATAAACGTCAACCTCTTTAAGTGTTGATATTTTTGCATTGATCTCGGAGATTTTTTCTTGAACTTCACCAAGTTTGACCTTAACTGACGTTTGAGCTCCCATCATGTTTTCATCAAGGTCATTCTCTATGTCATCAATGATATCTTCCCATGGAGTCTTGTTTTCATCATTGATCTTAACGTGAACACTCATGAAAAAAATTCAAAAAGTGACGTTTGTAAATGAATGTGTTTACTCTTGAGCTTCTTCTTTCTCAACCTGCTTGTCTGTAGGGTTTAATGTGCCATCACGTTCGACCAGAAGGTTCTGCTCAGGTCTGTCAAGGAGTTGTCTGTAAATCGTGAAGGTTTCAACGAGTCCTTGGTAAGGAGTTTGGAGATCAACATCGACCCATGGGTGTTTGCGTAAGAAAGCAGCAAGGCTTTCACGCTTGGAGTCAATGACATCTTTCTTATTGGTTAATCCTTCTTCAAAGCTTAGGATTACTCCTGCAGTTGCTTCAAGTCTTTGGATCTGGCGTCTGGAAACCTTGGTGAGTTGTCTTCTCTTCTCGTTTCCAAATACATGCAGGAGATATGCAGAAACTACTTCATTAAGTTCGATTAAACAAATTGGATGAAGATCAGTCATGGCTTTTGTAAAGCAAGCTTTTTCAAAGCAGTCTTTTGTAAAGCAGTCTTTTGTAAAGCAAGCTTTTGTAAAGCTGTCTTTTGTAAAGCAGACTTTTGTCAAGACGTCTTTTGTAAAGCAATCTTTTGTAAAGCAATCTTTTGTAAAGCAAGCTTTTGTCAAGCAAAAGTATTCAATTTTGTGAGAAAATGCTATTGTAAAGCAAGCTTTTGTAAAGCAGACTTTTGTAAAGCAAGCTTTTGTAAAGCAGACTTTTGTCAAGACGTCTTTTGTAAAGCAATCTTTTGTAAAGACATCACCGACGACCAAATGTCCCAAGACGGTACAACACCAGCTCCAGCATCACCAACACCAGATATGATGGCAATGATGATGCAGATGATGCAACAGCAAACCCAGCTTATACAGCAAATGCAGGAAAAGAAAACTTTCAATAAACCTGCAAAGAACTCACAAGATCTTGAAGCTGGACTCAATGCTCTCAGGAACGACTACAAGAGAGAGCAGATGACGTTTAGGAAGAAGGGTGATGAAGATTATGAGAATGATCCGATCGAGGAAGACGAGATCAAGTCCACAGTATCCACAAAGACCCTCCAGGATGAAAGAGATGATGAGGGATTCCTTACCAAGTCTCAAAGACTCTTTGTCCTTGAGTTCTTCACGCTCTCTGCCTTGAGATCTATGAGGAATTGGAAAGGTCGTGTTCCAATGGGCTCCAACAAGCGTGAAATACTGATGAGTGCAGTACCACTCATTAAGACAAAAGTCCAACTCATGGACTTTATCCTTTCCGCTTATCCCGACGAGATCTAAGATCTGATCAAAGTAAAAACTTACATTTATGAGCTTAGCTCAGTAATAATTAGTTGTTTATTCTTTCTTTTCATACTTCTGTGCAAGGTTTCCACGGAAGAACTCAAGCAACATTTGGATCTTTCCAAGCTTTCGACCTTCTTTTTCGAGGTCATCCTGGTAAGCATGGAATGCGTCAACGTGTGAGCTCGCATAGAATGCAGCAACAACAACCTCTTCTGCATCTTCTTTGCTGTCAAGTGGCATGAACTCAAATCCTTCCATAAGACCAAATAAAAAGTGACAAAAATGTCAATGAGACTCACTCGTTGCATAAATGACAAACCTGGTCCGGAGATGCAAATGTTCTTCTTAACACTCATGTCTGACCATAGGGAGTACGGTCATGAAGAGGTCATACAGATCTTCGATCAGTGTGTACCAAAACCGGAGAAGCCAGACGAACTCTTCATGAAAATTTACTTGCTTCAATGGAGAGATGAGAGACCAGATATGAAACTCAGACCAATACCAATCTTTCTAGGTTTCTGCAATTACCTAGAACAAGCATACCAGATCAAAGGGTCTGACACCATCTTCCTCCAAAAATAAACTTTATCGTTTATAACGCTTCAGGATCTACATCTATTTCTTCTGCTTCATCCTCAATGTCGATCTCTTCGACAGGTTTGATAGCAGCTTTGAGTAAGTTCTTACCCATTGTTTTAAGTTCAACTGGGTTATATTTTTTGTCTTTTCTCTTTGTTGTTTTCGTGAGATCTACATATAAACAATAACTTTTAGTCTTGTCAAGGTTTATTCTCGCTGAGAAATGGTCAGGGATGTTTATAGCTATCTTTTCAAACTTAAGTAAATTAGCTAAACCTTCATTTGTGTATTTCTGCTTATCGACAAAGATCATGATCGGACTTGCACTATAACCATACTTTCCTTGACGTAATGTTTGTGGTAAGCATATAAGTAGTCTCTTTGCTGTTTTATTTTGCTTCTTCACATCATCTACAAACTGTTGGATCTTAAAGAACTTCAAATGATGTTCAGACATCTTTATATACCTGATAAAAAGTTCAGATAAAAAATAATTAGCTATATTTTTATTAGTGCATAAATGAGTCTTTCTTTGAGATTTTCTGATGAAGATCTAACTTTGGTAAGATCTTTAAAAGATGATGAAAACATTCTTTCTGTCATTGATGAAGAAAAGAAATACTTCAGTAATGATGTAAAAATAGAGCTACTCATTCATACTGAGAAACAGTTTGTGATCGTGATCTTGAGTTAAGCAGCTCTGAACCATGCGAATACAGTCATAAATGGTGGCATATAATCTTCACCCGAGCCTGTTGGATTTGTTGTGAAAGTGTGTGAATGATTTCCTCCTGGTTCAGTTGGTCGAAAAGTCTTTTTTGCTGAATTGTTATAAGATGGAGATAAAACGTCATTGCCAGCTTCATAGTCTGAGTTGTATAATGGGTGGTCTCTTAATGAGTGGCTATGGTCGCCAGAAAAGTTTGTAGTTCCTGTGTGCTTATGTGGTGGAAGGTTTGCTTCTAAAATTTTCTTTGAACCTCCTGTTTGCTTTGAAGAGTTAGCACAGTATAAGAATTTGTCTACAATCTGCTGCCATGTATCAAAACCTAAAACACTTGCCGGATTTGTTGAGTTCATTGACGTATATAAAGCACCGATAGGATATATAGCTTGCAATATTTCAGTCTTCATACTTGTAATTGCATTTGTTGCATCAGTTCTAAATTCATCGAAACCATCAAGAACCTTAGTAAGATTATTATATTCCACATTCTTTTGACCCGGTAACTGATGGTGTAATTGAATGTCATTAACTGTTATTGAATCTATGTTCGAAAATCTTTCATTTATTTTATCATTAACCGCCTCGTTTACTTCTGACTTCTTCACATAATTTTCATTGACCCATTCCTTTGCTTCTTCTGTATAACTCAATGCTTTTGTATCATAACGATTTAATTCTTCATCTACATATATTTTGTCGGTTTTATTGGCTAAATCAACAACCATATCTCTTAGGTTAGTGTGCATATCTTCATCACGCATGCTTGATGAAGCAATAGCCCAATTCAATATTATCTCATCAGCTCTAATAGTTGTGAAGAATTCATGTGTATGATTTTTGTCTGCTTTCTTATCTAACATTGCTGGTAGTTCATGTGTTTCAAAGTTTCTGACATGTCCTTCAATATTCGTACATTTACTATCTAAACTATTAAGTGTATCTCTTACACTAGTGCTTGGATTTGGTAAAGGAGCACTTGAGCCTAAAGTATAGTTCAAGATAATGTCATCAGCTCTTATTTTCTTGATTTGAACTGGTTGGTCATTATCAGCTCCTATTTTATTGATTATAACAGGTTTGTCTTCTCTTGAACGAATTGATTTAATTGTCAAAGGTTCAGTGAACTCATTATTTTTCAAAGGAATCAATGTTGTATTGATGTTTTCACCATTAATATATACTTCTTTTGCATCAATACCAGATGGGAATGAAACTCTTTCATTAACTTTAACTGTTGTACCATCACCTGGGTACATATCTTTCTCTGGACCTTTGATTGTCTTAAGTATGACAGACTGTGGTAAAGTATATTCTTTAGATACAACTTTACGTATCTCTTCGTCAACATAACTTTTGTCAGCTTTGCCTGCAATCTCAAGTGCAGTTCTTCCTCCATTATTTTTGTTCTCCTCAACTTTCTTCGCTAATTCAGCAAGCGAACAAAAGATGTAATCTATCCCTTGAAACTCTTTATCTAAAGTAATACTATTAGTACTGATTGAATCATTTACACTCTTGATGAATTCTACAAATGATGGATATAATTCACGAAGTTTAACAATAACAGTTGGAACATTAAGGTCAACTTGATCTTCTTTCTTATCATCTGCATCTCTTGGTATTGCACGTAACCAAGCAGTACCTAATTGCCAATACATTCTCGCGTTATGTATGGTAAAACCTACAGCAGATTTCGCGTTTGTCAATACAGTAGTAACAAGATTTTTGAAACTTAGAACAAAACCACCTTTACCACCAGGTATTAACTCTAAAGCTGCAGTGACTGTTTGAATACCATCTCTTGCACCAATAAAAGTCCATAATGCATCAATGTGACCTTGTAATGATATCCATGAGGCTGCAGTAGCTCCGGCATTTGCTATGTCAAAGATGAATGATAAAGGATTGAATTTAAGACCAGATTCTTTATCTTTGACAACTTCAACGAAGTCATTGATATTTTTCTTCAAGTATTCCTTAGTCAGAAGAACTCCATCGCCAGCTATACCAGTTGCTTTTGTCTTTCCTTCAACATCAAATGTGATTGGTTTCTTCAATAAAATAACTTCTGGTGTTGTACTGATGCTATCATTAGTGGAGAAAAATTCTCCGACATGACTTGCTAAGTATTCTTTCGTCAATAATGTTCCATCACCAACAATACCAGTTGCTTTTGGTCCATCTTCTGTGAATGTCAATGGTTTCTTTAACATAACTTTATCTAAGTATATTGCAATACCACTATTTTGTACTTGCTCATGACCTAATATATAAGCAAATGCTGCGTTTAAAGCATTATACAATGTATCTTCTTTAAATGTTAAATGACTATTTTCAATCATTGGTATATTGAACAGTGTAGACCTTGGGTCAAAATGAACTCCATGGTCAATCGATAATAACCGTTTGACATGATATATTATAGTCTCTAATGCTTCATTAATATTTACCTCACGAGTTTCTTGCAAACCATTACTCGCCATACATGAAAACATATAATCTCTATCAGTTGTGAAGAATGGAGCATCTAAGTAATTATTCTCTACTTTTGTCACACGATTCTGTAACGCTTGAAGGTATTGATTTAAGTCTGTTTCAACAATTGTACCATCTGGTTGCTCGATAGGTAATATACCAGGACCGATGGTAATGTCTTCATCAGCACCTTCTTTATGTATGACTAAAGCATTATCAGTAATTCTGAGAGTATATTCTTTATATTGAAGTACGCTAGACTTATAACATTCATATGCATATGGAACAACACTCATTCTTTTACTACATATAAAAATGATGTATTATCTACAATCGACTGATCCTAATAACTACGGGACAATACAGTTTCAAGCAGATCCTAACATGGGGCATCCAAGTAAGATAAAGATGAGAGTAAAAAGTGTCAGTACTATGGCGAACTTTATTGTTTGTGACGAAACAGATTATTTTGTCTTACAGTTAGACGAAGATGGAGAAGAAAAGGTGTGTACATTTAAGTCAGCTCTTTCATTTGATATGGATACTATTGTATCAAAACTACAAGAGATTGTAACAAAACAGTTTGATTATTATAACAAGAAAAAAGGTCAACATAATGTAACAGTTTCACTGAGTGCTACGAATCAACTTATATTTACGTCACAGGACAAAGGACATAAAGTCTATTTAAAAGATGCTTCACATAGAGCAAATCTTATTTTAGGTGCATATGGAATAGAACTACCTATTGTACATAATTATTATCTACAAATGCCAAAACCACCTATGCTCAACTTCGGGTATCAGTTATACCTTCGTTCATCAATGTCTGTCATCTCTGGGTTCAATAATATTGACCAAGTTGATGATCGAAGAAAGATCATGTACAGATCTACATGTTATAACATCAATGAGTTCTGGATATCTGGTAAACCACTTATATGTAAGGAATCCTCACCATGGATAGATGCATTTCCATGGGAACTAACTAATGTTACGTTTACCTTAGTTGACTTCCAAGATCAGCCTGTTCGATTATTGTCACCAATGTTTATGGTGATAGAGATTAAACCAGATAAGCCAGAAGTTAGAGAAACCAATGATGTCAGTGATGATGATACAGAATCTTCGTACGATTATGATTACGATGACGATTAAAAAAAATAACGTATATTTTTTTATCGGTTATAAAAGACCAACATGCTCAATGCTATAAAAGGATTAGTTAATAACCTTTCACCAGAAGATAAGAAAGGTATGCTTGATATGTTTGGGATCAAAATGCCTAAGAAAGCTAAAGACATTACCAATAAATTAGCTCTGGCAATTAAGAATCAAGGAGGTACAGGAAGTGTAGCAGATATTTTCAAGAATGCTAAGAGCTTCTATGATGACTACAATGGTATCATGAATGTTCCAGCTTCAAATTCCCCAGTTGCTTTAGATCACGATCAGAGATCTCATAATAGAGCGTTAATGGAGATGCAACCAATATACTCAGACCCTCCACCAAAGATTGATGAGAGCGAATTAGCATACAAAGAAATACAGAATGCCTTTTACGTTGTTAAGAACATTAATGGTCAAAAACTTCCTGATGAGAAATGGTTAGACCCAATAACTAAAGCAGGAGAAAGATTCATTATGTTTAACATTGACCAATACAGTCCAAGAGGAAAAGATTACTTCAACAAGATGTTTCCAAGAGTTATGGCAAAGTTCATTGGACAGATAGACCTTTTCAAACAGAAGTGGACATTCTATTACGACTTTGATGAGAAGAGAAACATTTTGCGTCATTTGAACATCAATACAATGGGATCATTAGTTCATCAGTTACTTAATGAAGCTCCAATAGCAGAAGTACAAGAATTAGCATCTAAAGTCCTTGAATCAAACTATGACTTCTTCCTTTGTAGTATTCCTTCGTTAAGGAAGATCGAGATCTTTGACTATACAGCTTATTCAGATGTTGATGCTTCTGCTTTGAGAAAAGGAACGTACACACCATATAAACTCACAGCTGAAGAACAAGTTATGTTAGATACGATGAGAGCAGCAGGTCAAGAAAAGATCGCACTCAAGATCATCAAACAAAACCATTCAAAGAAGAGAAACAGGTCACGTAATGGTCAGCTTTGGACATGGACATGCAAATTACCTATTAACTTAGAGAGGTATCAGATCTTCAACGAACTTAATGCAGAGACAGCAAAGAAGATGATGAAAGATTCATGTTTCATCTACGCTTGTATTCAAGCTGGTGTTGACGAAGCAACAATTAATCATATGAGGGAAATCATTCGTGTCAAAGATTTTCCAATGTCAAAGATTAAGGTTATTGCCAAAGAAACAGGAATAAGGTTCCATGTCATCAAATACAACGAGAAGTATTCAAATCATTCATATACTTATGAACCAGATGAAGAACCAAAGATGACAGTAGAACTTTTATTAATGTATGACCACTACATGTTGAACGAAAAGCTTCCAATAAGTTCAATGTTCATCAAGAACTATGAAGATGTTTGTAAGTTGTGCAAGGATTGGACTTTAGAGAAGAAGATGTTAGTTAACAGAAGATATGAAACAAGGTATGCAATTAACTCAAAGTTAGTTACACCACTTGCAAAAGTCATTGAACTCTTGTTTGCTAACAATTATTTCGAACCAATTAGAACAGGAGAACTTTGCACATACTTCACAACGATGTATAATGAGAACCTTGAAGAAATGATTGACCTCACATACAATGAGCGTTATTGCGCAAGGATGAAGAAAGATTGGAGTTCAGAGACGAAGAAAGACATGAAGTTCCCAAGAGAACATGTTTTCTTTGCTGACTTCGAAGCATCAACTGATGGAAACATTCACAAAGCATACAACATTTGTTTCATGGAAGATGACGATGATGGTTATACATCAATTTGGGGAAGTGACTGTGCGTCAAAATTCCTCGAAGCTTTACCAGATAAGAGTTTAGTTTATTTCCACAACTTATCGTACGATGTCACTTTTCTCATGTCTCAGTTAGAAGAGATTACAGGAACTCCAATCATCAAAGGTTCACAAACGATGCAGATACAAGGAAAGTACAAAGGAAAACTTCTCTGCTTCAAAGACTCTTATGCAATCATCTCAACTAAGTTGGAAAGATTCCCTGAAATGTTTCACCTCACTAGTGGTGAAAAAGAAGTTTTCCCATATAATTACTACACGGAAGAGTTAGTTAATACAACTAAAGTTGGTAACATCGATGATGCCATGAATCATGTCAAAGATATTGAAGCTTTTAATGAGAACATTGAGAAGATTGAAGATTGCAAGATTGATGATGAACACTTTGACATGGAAGTTTATTCGTCATTCTATTGCGGTCAAGATGTACGCATTTTACGAGATGGCTTTCTTAAGTTCCGCAATGACCTCATGACTGAGTTTGAAATAGATGCTTATGATTATGTTTCAATAAGTTCTATCTCAAACAAACTCTTTGAGAAGAGAGTATATTGGAAGAACGGTAATCTCTTTGATCTTGCAGGAAAACCTCGTGAATATATTTCCAAGTGTATTCAAGGAGGAAGATGCATGCTAGCTGAGAACAAGAAGCAATACAATGAAGGAGAACTCATCACTGACTTCGATGCTGTATCATTGTATCCATCAGCAATTGCTAGACTTTACTGTTTAGAAGGAATTCCAAAAGTTATGACAGAAGAGATGAAGAGCAGTGAATACTTGTTGGAGCATCTCTTTGATGATGACCAAGCTGAACCAACAAAGGAAAAGTTCATCTCAGGATTTTACTGTCAGATCGAGATCTTGTCGATCGGTAAGAACTCAGCATTCCCATTGATTGTCGTCAATCCTGACATCAACCCTGACTTACATGTTGCCAGAAGTTCCAATACATGCTGCAAGATGTTCGTAGACCACATTACGCTTCAAGATCTGATCAAGTTCCAAGAGATCTCATGCAAAGTCATTGATGGATACTATTATGATGGAAAAAGGGACATGACAATAAGGAATGAAGTTAAGAAGCTCTTCGAATTACGTGCTAAGTATAAGAAGGAAGGTAATCCGATACAAGAGATCATCAAACTTCTTTTGAACAGTATCTATGGTAAGACGATATTAAAGCCCATTGACAAAAAGATTCGTTTCATCAAGGACAATAAGCTCACTGACTATATCATTAAGAACTATAATGACATACAGACAATAGAGTTCATCCCCGATTCCGAACTTTCATGTGTAAAGTCATTTAAACCTATCGTTCGTCACTTTAACTATTGTCCATTAGGTGTTTCAATCCTTTCTATGTCCAAACGAATCATGAATGAAGTATTCTTCACAGCAGAAGATTTGGGCTTGAAGTTGTTCTATCAGGATACAGATAGTTTACACTTGTATGAGAAGGACTTAGATAAGTTAGCAGAAGAATACAAGAGAAGGTATAACAGAGAACTCATTGGAAAAGCACTGGGTCAATTTCATTCAGACTTTGCAGAGATTACTGCAGGACATATGTCTAAGGCACAAAGATCTATATTCGTTGGAAAGAAGACTTACCTCGACGAATTAACCAATGACCTCAAGGAAATTGCTTTCCACTGTCGAATGAAGGGAATCACACAGGACGTAATTGCACTTACTGCAAACCAAATGTTCCCAGATGCGATACAAGTACATTATGACGAGAAGAAAGGTTTGTTCTTCCCTGAGAAAGTTGGGGAAAAATATAGCATCGTGGAATTGTACAAATCTCTTTATGAAGGTGATGAGATAACCTTTGACTTGTGCATTGGTTCGAAACCATGCTTCAACAAAAATAAGGACTTCACTATTTCAACGAAGTCATCTTTTGAACGTAAGTTAAAGTTCTAAACACTTACTTATTATTTTTCTTAGCTTCTTCCTCTTCTCTCAATTTCTTTGCAATCATTCGTGGATTCTTTGCGCGTCCAGCTGCTAATGCAGCTAATTGTTTCTCTGTGAGTTTACGCTTTGGTTTAGCTGGTTTCTTTCTCTTTTGTGTTTGTTCTTTTGGTTTGAGTTCATTAAGTATTTCTTCACGAAGTTCATTCTTGAGTGCTTCTCTGTCGAAAGTATTCTCAGTCATTTTGTTAGGAGTAAAAAATTTTATTAGGATAGAAATGACGTCAAAACTTTCACCAAGTGAAAAGCAATCAATCATATTGAATGAAGCTAAAGGAATACAACATCCATTATATTATGTTTGTCATATGAAGAATGGTTCAGTTCAAGTTAGAAAGAGAAAGGCACCATTGAATTCACCAGCTCCTGCCCCAGCTCCTGTTGTTCAAGAAGCTCCTAAAGTTGATGAGAAGAAAGAAGAAGAACAAGCATATACTAATAAAATGTTGTTAGAGATGATGACAAAGATATTAGAACGTAACAGTGTAGTTAATGAACCAAACATGGACCCAATTGAACGTGAGAAGGAAACTAAAGAGAATCAAGAATATGTTCAATCAATGGAAGAGAAAAGAATACACTTCGATGATGAACCAGAGCCTGAACCAGAACCTCCTAAACCTCAGCCACAAATAAGACGAATAATCCCAAGAATAAGAAGATTGTAAATTTTTTATAGCTGAGAAAGATGTTGAACGATAACCTCAATACATACAGTATTGCTGATTCCATCAGACAAGTAAGATATTATTTCGATCAAGTTGATGGGGCAGTTCCTATTGGAGATACTAACCATAGATATGTCCCAACAAAAGTGCCAGCTATGCCGACAAATACTATTGATAACGGTTATATTACATTTAACATATCACCACCTGGTGAGAACATGATTGACTTATATAATACGTTCATTAGTGGTTATGTCGATGGTGAGTGCATAATTACAACAGAAACTGAACCAGCTGATGAAAAAGTTCCTAAATATGATGGTGAAGTATATAAAGAAAGAGCTGCTGTTGAGACGCTCCTACAGGATCAAATGTTACAGCAATTAAAGCAATTGATACTAAATATGCTGGTGGCAAATCATGTGCACATCTTCCAGCAATTTGGTTGGGATACATTGATTCATTCTATGCTGTTGAATCATATCAATTAATCGCTAATGGTAAAAGTGTTTATACACAAGATAATGCTAGAGAAGAAGGTTACATTACTTCTACTGCATCTACAACAGAAGCTATTAAGAAAGTTGATGTATTTAGTAAGGCTAGACATAAAGATGTTTTCAATAGATGTGATACAGTTCGTTCTGGACAGATTATTGAGTTCAATAAACCAATTAGTGGTGCAACTACATTAAAGTTCCACATACCAATCAAGATTGACCTAAGAAGATTCCTAATACTTAATAACATTAGATTCCTTCCAGCGTTTGCTGGTAACTTACAACTTAAGGTTAAGTTCAGTATTGCTGGTATGGTTTGGACACCATTAAGTTATCAGGATATTCTACCATTACCGAACATGCAAGCCAATGTTACAAGCTATATTCCAATCACTAATCACTTCACTCCTATCTATGAAGGTATCAAAGTTATTGATACTGTAACTTGGATGCCGATAAGAGTACGATATCATTTGGTACCAAGTTTATTAAGTTCACTAAGAAGAATGCAAACTTCTTTGAAATGATTACATACTGTAACTCATTCTCTTTGGACCCTAACATCTATAGTGATTTGGTGGCAAGATATTCGGCAAAGACTCTAAACTTCCCAATCAAAAGAATTGACTGCATTACTATGGATGGTTCAATGGCTAAAGGTGCAGGAACTCCTTGCACATTCACGGCAGCATTTACTCCATTATATGTGAACACCATTTATACACTATTTAAGAAAACACCTAATTATAACACTACCTATGAAAATCCACTGTTTGAACAAATTCAACTGAATTGTGGTGCATATGGTAACATACCCGCTGAGGCTCAAGCATCTAATGATCCAATCTTCTATGAGATGCAGGCAAATGCTACTAACAATAATAACGATACTGTTGGCTTCAACTATGATGTCATGAGGTCTATCACAACCACATCAGTCCCTCAATTTGGAATCGAGTCAAATGACTTAGGTCATTACCTATGTGGATTCCCTTGCGAAACTGATTATACATTCCAACAGGGTCAGTTATCTAACTCACCTATTACATATAAGCTTACAGTTAAGCCAACAGCAGAGTCTATTAAATATACTGAGAAACCAGTGTTATGCTTCTTACGTCACGTTTGCCTCTCCATACAGATTAAACCGGTGGGACCAGCTATCGTACTTCTCGACGATTATGATTTATCAGCCCCTGCTAGTGAATAAAGGTTAGTTTACATATGAACGTTTATTTTTACACATATATGCGTACATATGCGCGCCTGTATAGTGTCACTTTTCTGTCACTTTTTCATTGTGCCGGTGACTGTAGCTGTAGGCTACAGGCGACGCACAATGTATACTGTACTTTTATGAGATCCATAAACAAACGTTTATTAAGTTCAGGATGTAATATGTTTCCATTTTCTTTTTTCTAATGCGAAAGGCAAATGTTTTCTCTTATCAGCAGAAATCAAGAAATGATTCCAACGGATCTAGCACCGATCTGTGTTCGGTTTCAACATAAACATTTTGAACCAAAAATTCTGCACGGTAGATATAAATTCTTTTTTTTAGAATATGGAAGAAGGTTCTTTCAAATCTTCTTCTTCCAATTCCCTAATAGATATTCAAATTGAAGAATCGTTAAATAGGTAATCCTTAAGGATTAATGACAATTGATTCTGCAAACCTCAAAGAAGATATTTATAGTATTTTTGGATTCGCACTTATATTGATTTTAGCCGTTTTGATATGAGTATTTAAAAAAAAATAAAAATATCAGACCCTTTTACATGGTTTCGAAATAGGGATTTAAAAAAAGTTCGCAAAATGGCGAATTGCGCCACTTCTAATTTTTTGGCGAATTCGCCATTTTTCAATTTCGAAACCATGTAAAAGGGTCTGATATTTTTATTTTGTGGAATTTTCGTTTTTTATTAATAAAGGGTCTAACATTTTTATTGGGTGGTAATCTTCATGATTTTAAGATAGGGGCTATTATTTTTATTTTGGGATTATCGTTTTCCTCTTAATTTTACTTTACAAAATGGCGAAGACGTTAAGCACAATATTATATTTCCAATTTTCTTATCAATTTGCAAAATATATTGAATGAATATATATATTATGACAATAAAGTTCATATTTGTTCATGATTAAAAATTATTTATGCTGATTGCAAAATTAGCTTCTATTGATGTTAGTTTGTTTAAATCATAACAATTTATTCTCATACTAACTAAACAGAATAAATTTGAATTCAAAATAAGAACTTTATGATTAAGTTTGTTATAAATTATTACTCACAACATAAACAGTTTTTATGTGCGCTTTAAGAAATGGTATGGTTTTAATATGAAAAATTTGAATGAAATAAATTGTTGCCTTTTCCGTACACTCATACTTAATAATATTAATATTATTTGGGATCTATTCCTTTATGATATTGTGGAGGAATATATCTAAAATTAGATAATATTTGCAAATATTTAGGTTTTTCTCAATTATTCAGCATTTCTAATAATATAATTTACTTGTATAAAAAGATAATTGAAAAGAAGAAGAAATTATTCAATATTATGAGATAAATAAAAGATATGACCGAGATTATCTAAAAAACACGAGAAGTCATTACAGTATTTGCATTGTACTGTATTAATATATTTGAAGTTATATGATAAGTTTCCAAAAATAAGTATTGACGCCAATAATCTGTCAATTATTTACTTAAATTCAAAATAGTTATCATGAACATCATGACTATACGTAATAAAGTTATTAGCATACTGTAACTATTTGACATATGCAAAAATTATGAATGATTATAGCGAGAGTATGCATAATTTATGTCACTTTTTGAGTTCGCCGAATTCGAAAAAATCAGGCCGAGTTAGCGAATTTTCAGTAATTCGCCATTTGGCGAAACCGTTTTTAAATCCCTATTCGAAATTGAAAAATGGCGAATTCGCCAAAAAATTAGAAGTGGCGTAATTCGCCATTTTGCGAACTTTTTTTAAAATCCCTAATTTACACACTTGATAACAAAGCAGTATCTCACTATAATTCATAATTTTAATTCAGGATGCACAACAAAAAGTGACGTTTTGACGGTTTTGGTCTTTCTTTATCATAAATGTGCGCTAACAAGCTCAACGAAATTCGTGTTGCAAAGCTTTGCATCAACATCAACCCAGGTGCTGTCGGTGATCAGGTTACACGTGCCTCCCGTGTTATTGAACAGCTCACAAAGCAACAAGCCATGCTTGCCCGTTCTCATCGTACAATTCCAAAGTTCGGCATTCGTCGTAACGATAAGATTGCTGCTTACGCAACAATCCGTGGTCCAAAGGCCCTTGAAATCCTCAACCGTGCTCTCCAAGTCCACGATTACGAAATCTCCGGCCGCTGCTTCTCAATCGAAGGCAACTTCGGCTTCGGCATCAAGGAGCACATCGATCTTGGTCTCAAGTACGATCGTGATATCGGCATTCACGGCATGGATCTTTACGTTGTTCTTGAACGCCCAGGCAACCGTATCTCTCGCCGCAAGCACTGCCAGTCCCGCATTGGTCCAAACCAGCGTGTAAAGCGTGAGGAAGCTAAGGAATGGTTCGTCCAGAAGTTCAATGGCACACTCCTTAAGTAAATGTTTGCATATGATTAGGAAATGTCAAATAAACAATAAATACTAACGAAATCCTCAAACTCTTTGAATAATTAAAATAATTTTTTAATGATTTTTTTGATTTTATGAATTTGTTTCATTTTGCATAGATAAATGTGGTCTTTATTCCGACTCTCTTTCTTTCCCTCCTCAAAAATGCCCAAAAAACATATGATCAAAAATTTGATATCTGATTATTTAAAATAATGGACTTTGTTTATGAGAAAAATTATTCCACTCGATTAGTCTATTATGTATTTGAAAATGAAAATCCCTAGTTAAATTTTTTACAAAACGTACGGAATTGGCACTTTTTATTCATACATATGAGTTTAACTCCAGAAGCCTTGCAATTGCTTCCGAAGAAAGCATTAGAAGATGCTGAAAAGTCTCGTCTCAAACAAGAAACATTAAACTCTGTTTATAGTAGCCAACGCGCAATTCTTGAAGAGTTGACAAATGCTCTCCCTGATTTTGAAGCTATGGCTACTGAATCAGAAGCAAAGGATAAAGAAATCAAAGAATTAGATGCTCAAATTCTTGAAATGCAAAAATTACTTCTCAAAGAAATGAATGAACAGCCAAAAGAGGAATTGAACTGCAGTGACGTACTTATTAGCACAATTCTTGGAATTCAGGATAAGCTTTTCGGCTTATGTGAAAAAGCTGCTGAAGAAGGTCGTTCTTCTGCAAAAATTACAGAAGTTATTACACTTGAAAACGAAATCACTCATATTATTTCTGACCTCGTAAGCAGTGGCAAATTCCCACTTACACCAGAGTTATCTCAAGAAAGAAGCGATGCAGTTACACTTCATAAAGATAAAGTAATACCATACTTAAAGCAGCTTAGCAGTGAGGCTTCTGTTATTTAAGATATTAATTATATTAATAGTATTTGTTGCTCTCAATAAAATTACTTCATATTATTATGATATATTTTACAACTCGCTTAAATTTAAAGCAATTCTTTTTCACCCTCTTTATTGGTATTCGGTTATCTATATAATGATTCATGAAATATGATAATGTCGTTAATATTTAAAAAGAAATATCTGTAATTAGTACATATAATACAGTTTTTCCACTTTTAATGAATGATATATAAATCAGACTATGAGATTTCCTCTTTATTACAAGCATTTCAACTTAATTTTCGGTGATAAAAGTATAATTATTGAATAACAGTGTCTTATTCTATATTTACCATCAAATTAGCTTGTTATACCTAATCTATTAGGAATTTGAAATAAATCAGAATGAAAAATTTCCAAAAAAAATTTAAAAATTAAAAACTGAAATTAAATTTTATGAATTTGTAATGAAAAACATAATTTCAGAAAAAATTTTGAAGATAAATCAGATTTTAATTTAATGCATTATTAAATTTTATGCTCATTTTAGCTCAAATATTTGGAAAATACAAAAAATTATTTTATAATAGATCAAAATTCTTACGAACATGGGACAAAGTCATAGTTTCTAGCTACTGTATTGATATGCCATTCTTTTAAAAAGATATAATGAACAGATAAATCAAAATAAGAGGTTGTCACTTTTACGCTAGAGTTTTCCTTCTGAAATATTTAAGGATGTCGCTTGGGGGACAATTGGGGACCCGACCAAATAATTTTGGAGTAGGGGTAATTTTAGCTAAAAGTGACACGCCTGTAAAAAGTGACACACCCGTGAAGGGTGTGATTACCGATCGGTAATTTCGACAGTTTAGAATTTAAAATTTTTTATGGAACTGTTGCGAGTTTCATAAAGAATTTAAGGAATATAAGCAAAGATTTGAATCAAAATCTTAGACCTAAGCCGCTCGATTCGCTCGCGGCTTCCGCGAATTACAGATCAGCAAAGATTTGAATCAAAATCTTCGAACTAAGCCGATCGCTTCGCTCGCGGCTTTCTTTATTATTTTAAATTTGCATATTTCTATCAAAAGTTCATAAGGTAAAAAATTTCGTTTATTTTTACTAAGAAAAAAAAAGGTTTTTGATAATAAATTTATTTTATTTCGAAAAAGTAGCAATAATCGTAAAAGGGTATTGATAGGCTTGCTAAAGTAACTAATTTTAGCTGTCAAATACTTTTGTATTTTGAAGTAAATTAGTATAAATTTGTTTTTACTTTTATTTCGAAAAAGTAGCAATAATCGTAAAAGGGTATTGATAGGCTTGCTAAAGTAACTAATTTTAGCTGTCAAATACTTTTGTATTTTGAAGTAAATTAGTATAAATTTGATATTATTTTAACTCCCTTTGAAAACCTCAATTTTCCATACAGAGGGAACGGGAATAGCATCCAATATTCCCTGAGAATGGTTGCGCATTCTCAGTTCCCTCTATATTTCGAACGAAGCTCTCATCGGTCTTTTTTTTTAATACTAAACGTTTTTTCCCCTGTCACTTTTAGCTAAAATTTGGGTTTGCCATAATTTTGGAGCTCTAGGGGACATGTAAAGTGTCAAATATTTTTGTAAATCGTCATAATCGTTAGACAAAGAATACAAGTATTTATTCTTAGGTACCAAAATATTATTTACGATTGCTAATATGCATAAATAGAGTGATTTTATATCATTGTTCCAAAGGATTAAAAAAAAAATTAAAAGTATGAAAAATTATGGATAATTATAAGTTAAATACAACTAACTTCCTAATAATCGATGCATTTATTTGGGTGCCAAAGGTTTTTAGTTAAAATCGAGAAATGATTTTTGAAAATATTAGCCTCATCTCCATTTTAATGAGTTGAATTATATTTTTATCAAAACATAAATATGATTGTATAAAAATATCCATATACCTATATGGGGAGTCACTTTTTTCCCCACCCATGGGGGACTGGGGGACATTCAAAATTGAATGGATTTTTGGCCCCCCACCCCATGGGTGGGGGACTGGGGGACAAAAAGTGACGCTTGATGATAGGATATCGATACGGATTTTATTATTGATTAATCTACTCCCATTAATTAAAATCAAAAATAGTCCATTAAAAAGCATCTATTGCAAAAAATTTAGGAAATTTAAATTTTCAAATCGCAGAAAACACACGAAAACTCAATGAAAGCCAAATAAATATATTTTAAATATTAACAAAAAGCTGTATCTATTATAATATTTGAACTTTATTCATCAATTATTATTTTGACACTTTACAATTATACTCTGACTCCATCAAACAAGTGGGGGACGCAATATTCCCCCTGGGGGACAAAACGACATCCTTAAAATATTACGAAAAAATACTTAGGAGTAGAAACAAGAAATAATGATTGAATTTCAATTGATTTTTTTTTGAAAGATTGAAAGTCACTTTAGATTTTAGATGTCTGTGACTGCCAAAGCACAACGTAAGGAGAAAGTCATTAAGGAGGCTGTTTCAAAGGCCCCACAAAAGATGAAAAAGACAGCAGCAAAGCAAGAAGTTATTCCAAAATCGAAGGATGGTCATAAGTCAGATACAACACAATTCGATTCAGAATACAATCCAATGAAGGTCGAAAATGCCTGGTATTCCTGGTGGGAAAACCAGAACTTCTTTGAGCCAAAGGCTGCTGACAAGAAGTTTGTTATGATTCTTCCTCCACCAAACGTCACAGGTGAGCTTCACCTTGGTCATGCCCTCACAGCATCCATTGAAGATGCTATCACCCGCTATCATAGAATGTGCGGCGAAGAATCCCTTTGGGTTCCAGGCACAGATCATGCTGGTATTGCCACACAGTTCCGTGTCGAAAAGAAGATCTACGATGAGAAGAAGCTCCACCGTGGCGAATACAGCCGCGAGTACTTCCTTGAAGAAGCTCACAAGTGGGTTGAATCCAAATCCGGCACAATTCTCTCTCAGCTTCGTGACATGGGCTCATCCCTTGCATGGAAGGACACATACTACACACTCGATGAGAAGCGCAGTGAATCAGTCATTGCTGCTTTCATCAAACTCTTCGATGAAGGCTTAGTCTACAGAAGCGAGCGCCTCGTTAACTGGGATTGCGCTCTCAAGACAGCCATTTCCGATGCAGAAGTCGAATACATTACACTTACAAAGCGTACAAAATTAAATGTTCCAAACCACAAATACCCACAATATCCATTCGGCGTAATGACACACTTCTACTACGAAATCTGCGACAAGGATGGAAAGAAGACCGGCGAAAAGGTCGAAATCGCTACAACACGTCTCGAGACAATGCTCGGTGATACAGCTGTTGCAATCAATCCAAAGGACGCTCGTTACAACCATCTCCACGGAATGTATGTCTGGCATCCAATCCGTGAAGTTCCAATTCCAATCATCCAAGATGAGATCCTTGTCGATATGAACTTCGGTACAGGCGTTGTCAAAGTCACACCAGGCCACGATCCAAACGATTACGAAGTTTACAAGCGCCATCCAGAGATTGGATTAATCTCAATCTTGACACCAGACGGCGCCATTGCTCCAGGCTATGGCCAATTCTCCGGCATGATGCGTTTCGATGCTCGTGTTGAGATGGTCAAGTGGATGAAGGAGCGCGGCCTCTACAAGGAAGAGAAGGACCACGAAATGAGATTAGGTATCACTCAGCGCGGCCACGACATTGTTGAACAAGTTATCACACCACAGTGGTTTGTCAACACAACAGACATGGCTGCCAGAGCCATCAAAGCAGTCGATGACGGCGAGTTGAAGATTGTTCCAGACGAATTCGTTGTTGACTGGAAGAAGTGGCACGAAAACATCCGTCCATGGTGCATTTCCAGACAGTTGATGTGGGGACACAGAATTCCAGCCTACAGAGTCCAAATCGACGGAAAGTGGGCAGAAGGAAATGGAGAGTGGGTTGCTGCAGCATCACAAGAAGAAGCCATCGCTAAAGGTGCAAAGGCAAACAACGTAGTACCATCAAGAGTCACTGTTGAACAAGATCCAGATGTTCTTGATACATGGTTCTCATCCGCTTTACTTCCATTCTCCGGCGTCGGCTGGCCAAGCAACGAAGAACGCCTCAACAGATACTTCCCGAACTCAATTCTCGAAACAGGCTGGGATATCTTAACATTCTGGGTATCAAGAATGGTCATGATGTCATTGACATTGACAAACAAAGTTCCATTCCACACAATTCTTCTTCACCCACTCGTCAGAGATGCACAGGGCAGAAAGATGTCAAAGTCTCTCGGAAACGTCATCGATCCACGCCACGTCATCAACGGTATCGAATTGGAAGATTTAGTTGCTGAAATCGAGAATTCCACATTCGATGACAAAGAAAAGAAGATCGCAATCGACGGCAGAAAGGCTGACTTCCCTAACGGTATCCCACAGTGCGGCGCTGATGCCATGCGTCTCGCTCTCTGCTCATTTGCAGGCGCAAACAGAACAGCCAACCTCAATGTCTCTGTCATTGTTTCATACAGAAACTTCTGCAACAAAATGTGGAACGCTGTTCGTTTCGCATTGCCAAACTTCGACAAGTTCAACCCAGAAGATTCCCACAAGGACCTCGATGCATCAAAGACAACACCATTGGACAAGTGGGCACTCAAGAAGTTGTCTCTCGCAATCAAGGCAGCAACAGCTGGTCTCCAGGACTTCAAGATGGCTGACGCTGTTAATGGAATGACACACTTCTTCCACGACGAGTTCTGCTCTGTCTACTTGGAAGGCATCAAGCCAATCGTTAACGGCGATGATGCAGCAGCCAAGGAAGTTGTCGCAGCTGTATTGTACGAGTGCATTGAGTCAACAATGAGAATGCTCCATCCATTCATGCCATACGTCACTGAAGAGTTGTGGCAGCACTTACCAAGAAGATTCAACGTCGAATCAATCATGTTGGCTCCTTATCCATTAGTTAACGAGGAGTGGCTCAACTACGATGTCTCCATTGTTGACACTGCTTTTGCTACAGCTTCTGCTGCTAGATCTATCAAGAAGCAGTACAACATCAACAACAATAACTTGGAGGCAATCATCGTTACTTCTCAGGATGAAATCAAGCCAACAATTCCATTCATCTCAGCTATTGGTGGACTTGGAAAGGTCGACGTTGTTGCTCCAGGAACACAGATCGCTGCTGGTTACGCTTCTTCTGTTGTCACAGAGACAGTTGAGTTGAGAATCAACTTGAAGGGTGTCGTAGATTTCGAGAAGGAACTCGAGAGATTGGAGAAGAAGTTAGGACCATTACAACAACAGTTCCAGAAATACGAAGAAAAGATTTCTAATCCTAACTACGCTACAAAGGTTAAACCAGAAGTCCAGGAACTCGAGAGATCTAAGATGGAAGCACTCAAGGTTCAGATCGAAGCTATCAACAAGAACATCCAGGAAGTTAAGCAGTTAATTGCTTAAATTTAATAATTTTTTTTTCTATAATAAAGATATTCCTATTAATTATACTCTTTTTTAACATATGAGTTTATTGATTTGAAAATACTCAATACTAAACGTATTTTTTGCTAAAATTTATGTAAGATCTATTTGAAATAACAAAATTACTTTGAAATTATATCTCAGCTCATGTAGGGATAAATACTATTCTTTGCATATTCAAAGTGCATATCCAATTGGAAGCTGTTCAAGCAATACAATATGAACAGTTCTTTGAAAAAAGATATAGTTTACTCGTTTTGTAGAATGAAGAGTACTCAGGATGGGTGATTCTTTAACAAAATCGATTCTGCTCATATCTTGAAAAAAGCAAAAAATTAATGAATCTTCATTGTAATTGCTTTCAATTTGAATATTTTAATTTTGAGTCAAGGTCATCAATCATTATTGGATATATGTTCAATTCGATCATTTTTTTGAGAATGGAAAAATTTGACGATAATTCAACCAGAAAGGTGTCAAATGAATAATCAATAATTCTCACTAGAAAGTGCATATTCTATTGTATTTCATCATTTCATTTTATTGATAATTTTGAATGACTATTGAAATTTTTTATAAGTAATATACATTCATTAATGATAACAATCAAAATTAATCATTTTTATGTCTTTTCACATATATCATCAAATTGAAAGATTCAATAATTATGATTAAGAGTTACTATAATACTGTTCATCTATGTATTTCTGTCATAGAGAAGATTAATCATATCAAATTTTTTTGAGTTCACATTTCATCAAAAGAAAATGGAATCGGAAAAGAACCAGAATGGTGTCCAGAGATATAAGAACATGGTTGAAAAATATTTAGTTCAACCAGAATCACAACTTTACCTGAACGCTATTCGTGGTTTTCGTAATTTTTGCGGAAGAGAAATTATTTCAGCACACGATCTTTCGAATGCGCAATACAAGATTGATGAAATATTTTCTTCAATCTCAATTACTCACATTAAAGATGGTTTGCTTTATGTAGTTCTTGTTAACGCCTTAACAGAAATTCCTAACATTGATAAGAACTATTTAGCCGATAAACTATCAAGAGATATAATTGCCATTCCTCCAGACAAGAACACAATCCTTTGGAAGTACTTTACATATATTTTACTTTGGATTTCGAAACCTTTGAAGAACTCTTTCAGCTTAATTCTCAATCCACTTAAGGATCACGCAATAAGTTGGATTACAGGTGAAGAAGCCGAACCACGATTTGCTGGCTTCCAGTTGATTACCATATTAATCAAAAATTTCCCAACTATCCTTGAGGGTGTCTATTCACATGTAATCAACATGATTGTTAAATCATTCAAAGGCCAAGAACATGAAATTTACGACACAGCTGCAGCTGCTTTGATCGCTGCTTTAGATCATGAGACTTCCGCCCTTAATAACGTCATCGAACTCCTCATGAAGAGCTTTGATAAGCAAAAGCACGAACAATATCCAGGTGTTTGCCGCGCATTAACGGAAATTTTGGATCATTATCCAAAAGCAGCTTATTTGATTAGATTCAAGTCTGTTCCACTAGAATTACTCTCTAATAAAGATCCAAGCATCCGAACTTACGGATATCCAGTTCTTCCTTTGATTTGGAGAACATCTCCTGAATTGTTCAAGCTAGAGACACAATTCCAGCTCTATTTACTCATGCATAGCAGTATCAAGAAGAAGACACCACATAGAGCCGAAGCTCTCGTTTCTTTGGGAAATTTCGTTTTTACAAAAGGAAGAATCTCTTCTGATAAAATCCCACTCATCCAGAAGTGCAGAAAGTCAGTAACAGAGGCTTTCGATTGCCCAGAAGCTGCTTATTGCTTACTCGCTCTCTCAATTTCAAATAATGATTATTTCAAACAAGATTCATCGAAGATCTACCATTATCTTGATAGCCCATTATTAACAATTGGATTTAAGCGTTATCTTGACATTGTTGAAGACGACGGATACGTAATTACCAAAGATTTGCTTTCTCATGCAAATCTCCACTTGTTATCAAACAATTGCCAAAGCGATATCGTACAAAACATGTTCGATCGTATCTTAACTCTCGATATTGACCCATCATTACTCTCTCTTCCTCTTATTTTGGAATATCTTTATCATATGAACAAAGAAAACACCGGCGTTAAGCTCAGTGCATCAAAGGTATGCATCAAATACCTCTCTGCATGCTATTCCATCGAATTAGCCCAGAGATTGATCGCATTTATCCCTACAGAAACAGATTCCAACTTAAGAGTATTCCTTCTCAAGAATATACCTCTCGAACAAGCTGATGATGGATTAGTCTTCACTCTCGAGTCATTACTTCACGATTCCCAGCAAGAAATCAGAATTTTATCTTTCGAGAGACTCGTACAGCTTTCCAAGCATCCAGGAGCAAAGCGCGCCATCGAAGCACTCCTCAAAGAGAAAGTTCGTAACTTACAAGTCTCAGAAGTCCTCAATAAAGAAGATATTCAGATTTTCATCATCGCGATGTCAGTTGCCTTCAAGCAAGATAACCAGGACTTCCTTATCAACCAGAGATCCAACATGCCATACATCCAATTCCTTATTAACCGAATTTTATCTTCCCAATTCCGCCTTTCTTCAACATCCTTGAAGCTTTTGGCCATTTTAATACCATTGCTACCGACAGAAGTCAACATTGACCTTCTTTCCAAGCACATTCGCCAATCATTGCAAATAAACTCAACTCCCAACCGCTTAAACTCAACACTCGACCTCTTATTCTCATCTCTCAAGTTTACGCAGATCAGAGATCATCTCCTCAGTAAGGACAGTGACTTATTTACGAAATTACTACAAATTGCCAAACTTCCGAAGAACGCAGTTGACAGAACTAAGTTACTTCATGTATTTGGCATCCTCGGTGCTTCGAATTCAGCGTTCATCAACGGACTTCTCGGAAATGGCGACCAAATTAACGTAAATGAGGAGATCAAGATCAATTCTGCCAACCACTTCATTTCTACCGCTGTCTCCAACGATCCCCTTAACGCTCTGACCGAAACAGCCATTGGTATCTCTTTAATCAACATTTTGGATATTCTTGGCAACGAATCCCTGGCAGCTCTCCATCCAGCGGCCATCGAAGCATTACTTATGTTCCTCAAGACCAACAGAATGCTAAACAACGAGCTAGAAGTCTACTTAATTCGTCGTATCAACGAATTACTTCAATCGAAAGGTACATCCACCATCACAGTCCTTCTTTCCAACATGGCCACACTCATCACAGCCATCGGACCTCGCTTTGTTCCACTAGTTCCATATGTCATTGACTTGATATGCGACAAATGGGGAACAACTGACCCAGTTATCCTCACGAGAACATGCGACTGGCTTGTTATATCCATTCCTGAGGCTTTCATTCCTCACATGCCAAGAATTGCCCAATTATTTGTGAAAGATTTCGATTTGTTACCGATGAAGACCATTGATACCATTCTTTCCTGCTTCGTCAGCTTCGGGTTATTGATTGGCTCCGTTTCACACATCATTTTACCTCCAATTTTGGACTGGGTCTGTGATAATGCGCTTGAAACATCAAATTGCAGACAAGCATTGATCAGACTCAAGTCAATCATCATGAATGGAGGCAGTGTGAAGCTCGCCAGCTACATTTTCAACGCAATGATCAAAGTCACAAGGATAAACAAAGAATTACACAATCCTTGTGCAGACATTGTTTTCATTGTAGCTGTAAACATTGGTCCATCATTTGTTCTCCACAAACAGAGGCTTGCGAAGACATTTGAATTCAGTTACAACCGCAATTTCGAAATGTACTCGAGTTTGATCGAAATTGGTGCAGCCATTCCAGGCGTTGTCATTGCAGAAACACAGCCAACATCAACTAGAAGAAAGAACACGACATCGCAACAGAAAGCTGTTCATTCTTCTGCACCATTTGTTTCTACAAAAGAACTTCTGACAAAAATAACCGCTCCATCATCAAACCACTCTGAATCCGCCTGGATTATTTGGTACAACGAAGTTGTCTCCACTGTTATCAGACAGTCCGCCTCTCGTGCTATTTCATCTTGTGCACAACTCGCTGAGAGACATCTCCCTGTCATGGATTCGATCTTTCCAATCGCTTTTGCAATGTTGTATTTCCAACATGAAAAAGTTGGATCCGACCAAATAACAGAAATAATGAAGATTATTTTCACTTCATCATCTGTTCCTCGCTACATCATGTTGAACTTCCTTGCAGTATTGGAACTGATCGAAGTACTTGGTGCTCCTCCACCTGTTCCTATGATGATTGCCAAACAAAGAGCTCTTTCCGTCAACAATTTAGCACAGGCATTGAGAGCTGCTGAATCTCTTTACGATGATGGTTACGATGCTGTCTCCGATGACTTGATTTCCATCAACCAGGAACTCGGTCTTCCACTGGCTGCACAAGGTATTTTGAGATCGACATCGTTGAGAGGAACAAGTACAACTAATGGAGAATTGGCAGAAAGACTTGGTTTGTGGGAAGACGCCCTCAAACAGTATAATGTCACATTGAAAGATGACAGTAAGAATGAGAAGATAATTCTAGGAAAACTCAACTGTTTGAACCAGCTTTCCAAATACCAAGAACTCAAAGAATTCTCAAAGATCGATGCCAAATACAAACACTACACTGCTGCAGCACTTTGGGGTTTGTTTGATTCAGAAGAGTTCGTGAAAGTCTCTAAAGAACTCGATAAAGAATCAGCAAATCACCTTGAAAGAATCTATGCTTTGTACGGTTTGTTGATGACAAGAGAATTCGGAAAAGCAAAAGAACTTATCGAAAAAATCGAAGAACACAAATTAGATAGAATCTTCCCAATGATCAGTGAAGACTACGAAAGAACATATCCTGAATACGAATCAATAGCTTTAATCAGACATATCGCGGAAGTTATTGATTACATCAAAGCATCAGATATTTCACAAACAGCTTCTACTCTCGAGAAACAAATTTCTCAACAAACAATTGAGAGAATTACAAATAGATGGGAGCAGAGATTCGATCTTTTGCCAAATGATTATCACGTGTTGTTCAGGAACTTACAAGTCCAGAACTTAGTGAAGTCATTCAAGGACATCAAACCAATGTGGATAAGATTCTTTGATGTCGCTGTCAAATCAAAAGCAACTGACATAATTTTGACAACTTTGAATCACTTCATGCAGAACAACAAAGATGATGAAGATCTCAAGATGTACTACGCGAAATACTTGAGATTGTCTGGTGACAAAGCAAACGCAATTGCAAAGATGAAAGAGATCGCAAATGATAAGAAATTGTCCATACAAATCCAAGGAAATTCAATGTTGAAAGTCGGTGAATGGCTCAAACTCGATGGAAAAATCAAAGAATCCGTTGAATACTTCAGAAAAGCAGCAGAAATGTTGGATAATTCAGTCGAAGCATTGACACAGTGGTCAGTCATAAATCTCGAGATGTTCGAGAAGACAAAGAATAAGTCCTACATCATGGATTCAATCACTTCATCCATCGCTGGTCTGTACATCGCAAATGACCACTTATCATTCACTTTGAGAGCTCTCTCAATTTTGTTTAGAAACGGTTCCCCAGAAATGTACAGTTTATTCAAATCTCGTGTTCCAACAATTCCTATCTATGTCTGGCTGGATGTTATGCCACAGATCATTGCAAGAGCATCTTCTGATGATGAGAACTTGAGACAGATCATTACAGACATCCTCTTGGCAACAGGAACATCATTCCCTCACACAACTCTTTATTCTTTGTCTGTACCACTTAAAAGTGACACAACCGTCAGACAAAAGATTGCCTCACAAATCTATGATCGTCTAAAGATCTTGTATCCAGAGACTGTTGGCCAATTCCTCACATTCACGAACGAGATCATCAGAATCGCAGTTTCATGGTGGGAATTGTGGTTCGGAGTCTTGGATGATGCTTCAAGAGCTTATTTGATCAAACAAGATGTAAATGAAATGTTGTCACTTTTATTACCTGCCCATGAAATCACTGAGAAAGAGCCAAAGACGTATTACGAGATTGCCTTTGTTGCACAGTTTGGCGAGAGTCTTCAGAGAGCTAAGAAGATGCTCATGGACTACAAGAAGACAAACGATGACATTCATTTGATACAAGCATGGGGAATTTACATTTCCATCTTCAACCAATTGAAGCCAGTCATTGCAGAGATTGACAAGATCAACCTCAAGGATGCTTCAGAGTATTTGAGTGAGACAACGAACTACGACATCTGTTTGCCAGGCTCATTCAAGTACAGCGAAGACATCATCAAGATTGACAAGATCGACCAGAAATTGTCAGTCATGAAGTCCAAACAAAGACCGCGAAGAATGGCAATTTACGGCACGGACGGTATCAGATACACATTCCTCCTCAAAGCTCACGAAGACACAAGACTCGATGAGAGAGTTATGCAGCTCTTCGGCTTCATCAACAGACTCGTCAACAACTCAACGATTCCTATGAAACAACACTTGGGAATCACAACATACAACGTCATCCCATTGACAGGACAGGTCGGATTCATTGGCTGGGTCACAAACTGTTCGACTGTTTACGAATTGATCAAACAAAGACGTGAAAAGAACAATGTTCCAGTCGAAATCGAGTACCAGACAACAATGAAAGCTTGTCCAAACTTCGAACAAATCGAAGGAGCAGATAAAATGTTCGCTTTCAAGAAAGGTTTGTCTGCAACGAAAGGCGATGATCTCAAGGCGATTTTGCTGTTGAATTCATCAGATTCAACACATTGGATCGAAAGAAGAACAGCATACACAACATCTCTTTCCATGACATCAATGGCTGGCTACATCTTGGGTTTGGGAGACAGACATCTTTCAAACATCATGATCAAGAACAAGACAGCGAAATTGGTTCACATCGATTTCGGTGACTGTTTCGAAGTGGCTCAGCACAGAGAGAAAGCACCAGAAAAAGTTCCTTTCAGACTCACAAGAATTCTTACAAACGCATTGGAAGTTTCAAGAATCGAAGGAACATTCAGATCTTGCTGCGAAAACGTCATGGAGTTGATCAGAAACAACGGTGAACAGATCAACGGAATCCTTGAAGTTTTCATCTACGATCCTCTCGCTCAGTGGTCTGAGAATGTTTCTGAAACTAACTCTGCACAGTTTGTAACAGACAGAATTCATTCTAAATTGGACGGAACTGATTTCGAAGGAGAGAAACTTGACGTCAAAGAACAGGTCGACAGATTGATCCATGAAGCAACAGACATGAAGAATTTGTGCCAGATGTGGAGAGGTTGGTTCCCATGGTGGTAATATAATTTTATTTATTTAATTTTTGTACGGACTTTTTATTTATTTTTTATACAAAACAAAAGGTAGTCTCACGAAAATACGTTATTTTCCCGATGCCTTGGAAGCAGCTTTGCAGGTTACCCGTAAGGTAACCAGTAGAAGTTTCTGAGCAAGGATGAAGAAGATTAAAGAGCCTTTTTATTGCAATCTTTTAAGTGTCTTTGTAGAACTTCTCATAAATTCAAAGATTTCCAAAAACGAATTTTTCGATTTTGATATAATAAATGATATTTAAACAAATTATAGATGTGTTTGCAATTAAAAAAATCCGAGTTAACTACAATATCTTCAATTTTTGTCGTTCACTTTTTCATGTCATACTGATAGCAAGAATACTCACCCAATTTGGTTACACTTCATGATAGTTTAAAGTAAAAAAATGCCACAGTTTTTTTTATTTGATATCGTTATCTAAATTTTGTACAGAAATGAAATAAATTATAACGTGAAACGTGTGTTATTATGCTTGTTGGGAAACAATCCAATACTTATGTCTGAATGAAATGATTATTTCTACGAGATTTTTCATATTCAGCTAATAATGCTATCAAAATCAAATAACAATAAAAAGTTATTTTGTACATAATGTAACTTAATCTTTAATACTATATAGAACTTCGAAATACGACTAAAAGGTGCGAGTTACGCGGTTAAATACCTTTTTTTCGATCGAAACTTGAAAGTGAGGATAACTCAATGGGTAGGGGTATGGGTTCGACTTTTTCTATTGGGCAACTATTTTTTTCTTTTCATTGTTTCAGCATTTTTTTATGCGATTATGCATAATTATTTGATTTCCTATATATTCAATAATAAATTTGTTCCGAACTCTTAACAAATAAATAAATTTTTAGAATATTTAAATTTATAGCTCCCTACATTAATATAAAGTGTTCGAATAGTTCATATATAGTTTCTTTAAAATAATTTGTTTCATTTTAAATTGGTTTGGCACAATGCTTGACATAACATGCACAAAGCTATGCCATTTTAAAATATGTATATCAATCAAGCCGATTAAGTCCATCCTAAACGAAAATCATCGATACTCATGAATTTATGATAGTCGTTCTTGATATAATTGCGCGTTTTAAAAAATGCTTACTTTTGAACACAGAACTTATCTATCCATATTTATCAATGAAAGTTTATAAGATGCATTAATGACAAAACCTTACTTTATCAATTATAATCTTATCGTAAATTTCAAACTACAATACTGTGGGGCAAATATTAAATAACCACTATGTTGCGGATTTTATGTAAGTCTGCAAACTGTAAAATGTAATTAAACACAAATAAAAAAAAAATGTAAATTTTAATCGAGAAATTTAGCAATCTTGAAAGCCTTGATCGGCATCTTTTACAAGATGTCAGTAATGCATATTCAATAACTATGAAAATCTAGCCAAGCATGGATTTTTTTCGAAAAAAAATTGTATTAAATTTCATTTTTCATTCTTTATACAAGTTTTAACCTTTGGTGCAATTATATCCTATCGCAAATGCATTATTGACGTTATTACTTGGATACTTCTTCATAACGCTAAATCTTCAAATTAGTTATGTATTTGTTACTAATAGAAGTTGGAAAGGTATTAAAAAAGGAAATGTTAATAAATATACATGTTTAATTAAAAAACAAACAAGAATAAATTAAATAATTTTATTTCTTAGGAAAGTCTAAGTTTTGTAATAGATAAATTGCTTTTTGTGTCTCTTCTTCATCAATTTCTGGATGTTGATTCTCAGGTGGCGGACTAATTAAAACATCATGGGCAATATCAAACCATTGTTTTAGTTCGTTGGCAGAAGGAAAATGATCTTCTTGTATTGGCGTTATTAATGATTGAAAATCATCAGTTGATTCTGCATTTTGGGAATTTTCCAAATTTTCATTTGGAAAATTTGAATTTTGAGATATTGTTTAAGCACTCAGATCTCATTTTTAAAATATCTGCACCAAATTCTTACATCTGATAATTTTCATGTGTAACCAATGTTTCCCAATCCATTTGCCATACCCTACTAATCGCAAATTCATTCCCTTTAATTTTGTATTAAATTTAAATTCCAATCTTAATTTCTACATTATTTATGCTAACCCTTTAAATTTTGTTCTTATTTATTCACCCTCAGATACAAATTTATTTAGAATGTATTCCTCTGAGGTCTATATTTGTATTCGAAAATAAAATCTTTAAAACTCTCTAAGTTATCATTTTCTCTTCAGATATCTAATATTTTTCTAATGACATAACTACTTTGGACGCATATCCAAATTCCAAAAAAAATATGGAAAAAATAAAAATGAAATTGAAAAATACAATTTTTGATATGTAAAAAGAGATTTTGAAAAAAATTGGGAAAAAGAGTATCTAATAAAATTGTTTGAGATCTATGTAGACATAGTTTTTACATTAAAAAATCAATAATATTGAAATTGATCTGAATATATCTTTTTTTTTAAGTTTGAATGCATTAATCTCAAAGCATTTGATAAAATACTGGTTTTATTTCAAAATTCTAAATAATTTGTAATTAGATCTTTATGATGTAATTTAATTTTAAACAAGTACAGATAAAGAGAATCATAATAAAGGTGATCTATATTGCTTAAGTAAAATTGAGTATAATAGATCGATCTTAGCAACAAGATCTGAGGAAGTAGATTTGAGAGTCGAGAGTTTAGATCTTAGCAACAAGATCTGAGGAAATAGATTTGAGAGTCGAGAGTTTAGATCTTAGCAACAAGATCTGAGGAAGTAGATTTGAGAGTCGAGAGTTTAGATCTTAGCAACAAGATCTGAGGAAGTAGATTTGAGATCGAGAGTAGATTTGAGATCTGAGAAGTAGATCTTAGCAACAAGATCTGAGGAAGTAGATCTTAGCAACAAGATCTGAGGAAATAGATTTGAGAGTCGAGAGTTTGATCTTAGCAACTAGATCTGAGAGTTTTATCATTTCCGGCATATTGGGCCGAAAAGGAGTGATCCGCGTAAGTATGAAAAAAAGTGAATTTTGTTGTATGGTGTTTTTATTATATCCGTTTCTCTCACAATTTTCAATAAATATTATTGTTCAAACGGAAATATAAATAAACAATTCAAAATAAAAATGTAAATGTAAATTGAAAATGTATTATAAACATGCTAAAAAAGCGTATATTTTAAACTTAAAGGAAAAATGAAATTCGTAAAAATGAGCATGATGTTGATAAGGGAGTTTTAATTTTTTTTTCAAAAAAAATTAAGGAACTTAAATTGAGATTATCAGGCTATGTAGTGGTATTTTTACGATCTGACTGCAGAAATCGAATCAGCGAGACCCGAAGATTCATATTCCGCCGGAAAAATAGGGTTTCGAGGCGTAGATAGGGATAAAAAGATGCTTTAAAGAAGATCTCAGTAGAAATATGGTTTATAAGAGGATATAGGTCAGGATATAATTATGAAAATTGAAGAAGTGAATTATCAAGATGTATTTATGAGTAAACTATATTGTTTTAAGCTATCTAAATCTGTTTTGATATAAATTAAAGCGTATACTTATGGCAAAATGCGAAATTTAAATTATACTTTTTTTTGCTATTTGGACACAAAGCTAACAATCCATCCAATAAATGACGTATACCTAGCGAGATGAAGCATTTTAACATGAAAGACAAGAAAGAAATCTGATTATTGTGTTTTGAAAGTTTCTGTATTTCGTCTTCTTCCAAACACAGCGTTCAGATGCAGAAGAAAATGCAGCCGTAATGACGCAAAAAGACACTAAAATAAATTGGAGAATTTCTGTAAAGTTTTTACTGAGCTTTGTTATTGAACCCGAATTTGTTGCTGAGTGACAGGATATTAAATCTACGACATTCATGAGTAATTGTTATCAATTTGTCAT
Source organism: Trichomonas vaginalis G3 (assembly GCF_026262505.1). NCBI lineage: Eukaryota > Parabasalia > Trichomonadida > Trichomonadidae > Trichomonas > Trichomonas vaginalis. The sequence continues at coordinate 25,611,985 of NC_067206.1, read as the reverse complement.
AAATTATGTTGAAGATGGTTTAAATGTCTTCGAAGGCATGAAATTAGATCCTAAATCTGTTTGAGTTAATAAAAGAGAACAAATGTTGAAAGAGTTGTCATATTGCCTACAAAATTTTCAAACATTTGCATTGAGACAATGTGAAAAAATGATGTCCAAAATACCTTTACTAAAATATTTTTAATTTGAATCATAACAAGGAAAAACAATAATGGCAGAATAAGAAAAAAAAACAAAGATGTTATGATTTGAACAGTTGCCTTTTAGATTCAAAAAGAGCATAGTGTTACCAACCACTACACTACCTTCCTTTCTGATAAAAAGCTGAATAATTAGTATGAGTAGGTGCCAAAAGTGCTTACTCTTAAACAACCGTCGGATTTCCGGGTGAAATCGTGACACACTTTCGTCTTTCGTAGGCAGTGGTGGTTGTTACAAAAGGTAACTTCGAATGTAGCGTGAAATCTGCAAAAAAAATTCTGAAATTTGAATGGAGAACACAAAAATTGAATAGTTTACGTCAATAAAAAAGAAAAAAATGAAGCCAATGTGTCTCGAACCTAGGACTTAGAGCAGCAATCCCACTGTTTATCCCATTACATATTACACTACATGCATCTCTCACCTCAGTGAATGAGATCAACTATATGATAACTTTTTCCCCATTATATTCTTGTGGAAAAGTGACAAATAGCAACTTTGACCCTCTCTCTAATTAGTATGTAATGAATTCTGCAGGCGCGGTTCAATTTTAACGACATTTTTTAACGCGATACGAGCGTAAGTCCATAGAATGTGTTTTGAGGGAAACTATAAAAATCCAAAATAGAGGTAAGTGCGCCATTATTACCTGCGAAGTTACATGGAATAAATCGAAGAGTAAGTACAAGATGATCTTGCATCTTTCCAAGTAAATGAAATTTATTAAAATTAAGATGATAATATTCATTTATAGTATGTGTATGATGTTTTTTCAAAATTTCTTCAAATAAAATGCAATGATAATTTTTGAATAATTTTTTTCTTGTGTATATTTCATTTTTTATTAGTGAAAATATCATTACATCAATAAGGAAAGCACAATCCAAATTCATATTAGTTAAATTAATATACGACCAAAAGTGCTTACTCTTAAACAACCGTCGGATTTCCGGGTGAAATCGTGACACACTTTCGTCTTTCGTAGGCAGTGGTGGTTGTTACAAAAGGTAACTTCGAATGTAGCGTGAAATCTGCAAAAAAAATTCTGAAATTTGAATGGAGAACACAAAAATTGAATAGTTTACGTCAATAAAAAAGAGAAAAATGAAGCCAATGTGTCTCGAACCTAGGACTTAGAGCAGCAATCCCACTGTTTATCCCATTACATATTACACTACACGCATCTCTCACCTCAGTGAATGAGATCAACTATATGATAACTTTGTCCCCATTATATTCTTGTGGAAAAGTGACAAATAGCAACTTTGACCCTCTCTCTGCATTTTATTTGAAGAAATTTTGAAAAAACATCATACACATACTATAAATGAATATTATCATCTTAATTTTAATAAATTTCATTTACTTGGAAAGATGCAAGATCATCTTGTACTTACTCTTCGATTTATTCCATGTAACTTCGCAGGTAATAATGGCGCACTTACCTCTATTTTGGATTTTTATAGTTTCCCTCAAAACACATTCTATGGACTTACGCTCGTATCGCGTTAAAAAATGTCGTTAAAATTGCCCACACGCAATTCTGCAACTTGGGGATTTGCGGCTTTTCCAAAATCTGTTATGATAGTTCTATATAGCAATTGATATATAATATGTTTTTTATAATCAAATAATTTTTTAGTCCAGATAAATTTTTTAAAATTTCAAAGTCTTTCCATTCTACTAACGCTCTTCACATCCATATTCTTTACCATATATGTAATATAACGCCTTATTTTAATTCCCATGTTTACGATTTATTTGTCGAAAAACTGTCTTGCCCATTAACATCTCGCGAAAATTTTCGACTTTTTGAATGGCCGTTTTCAAGATCTCAAAAACTGTGGGATATTTTTTACAAAGCTAATCGACATTTATTTACCACATATATGTACTATACAATGCACCTGGTTTCATCGAATTTTTACCGTCAGTTTTCTCGTGAGACTACCTTTACAAAACACAAAAAATATATTTTAATTTTTTAAAAAATCGTATTATTTTAGTTATTTTTTTCTCATTACAAACTTTTTTTGTTAAGTATCACTTAAGGCTGCACTTACGCCCACCTGACTTTAATTCAAATTTCTGACAACTGGCGTGAAGCGTCATTGAAATTTAACCTTAAACATCTGAATTGAAGGCCGTGTCATAGGGGCGTAAGTGTACCCTTAAATAAACCCTCTTTTAATGTTTTTTGCTTCCGTAACATCTCCTCCAGAAAATTGATATAATTTCACAGAAAAATAATGAATATTTCTATGTTGTTGAGCTCATACAGTAATGAGAAAAAAACATATAACTATTCTCAGATTTTTGTTTGAAATATAGGGAATCATTGAATTTATATGAAATAGTATTAAATTCCTTATATAAATGTTTCAATCAAATTGAAATCCATATTTTTTCAATCAATAGTTTATAAACTACTTGAAACCAAATAATTCTGATTAATACAAAACAAAACTTTATTAGTAAAAACAAGAAAGAATTTTTATGCATTCTGTATAATCATACTCTCTGGCACAGTCATAAGCTGATTTATTTTTCATATCTTTTGCATCGATTTCGATATCACTAACCGAACAAAGATATACGAGGACTTCAGTATCTTTATTTAGGATCGCGTAATGAAGAGCTGTCTTAAGCTCGTTATCCTTGGCATTAACATTAATATTCGGATGAGAACAAATAAATTTGACAGCATCAACATTATAAGATTCAGCAGCTAGTAACAAAGCTGTCTTATTGCATTTATCTCTTGCATTGATATCAAAATTAGGAATAGAGCTTAGATATTCTATAGCTTTAATATTTTTGTTTTGAACTGCGTAATGAAGAATACTCATACCATCTTTAATTTTTGCATTAATATCAACATTTGGATAAGTGCAAAGATACTTAAAGACTTCAATATTAGGATTCTGAATAGAATAAATCAGAGCTGTTGTAAGAATTCCGATATTAATGTTGGCATTAGGAAGGGAAAGGAGACATTTGATTACTTCCAAATTACTATTCTTAGCAGCATAAAAGATAGCAGTCATAATATATCCGTTCTTGACGTTGTTACTAATATTAGGAATTGTACAAATATAATTTATTGCTTCAAGATTACTATAATTAATGGCATAATGCAACGCTGTCATATAGCTTTTATCTTTAATGTTGATTTCAATCTTTGGATTAGAACAGAGGTATTTGATAGCTTGGCTATTATTATTTTGTGCGGCGTAAAGAAGTGGAGTCATGCTATAGATATCTTTGGTATTGACATCAATATATGGAAGAGAGCAAAGATATTCAATCACTTTGTTGTCATTATTTTGGGCTGAAAAAAGAAGTAGAGAGTTACATTTTTGAACAAAACTAATCGGATCACTGTCTTCAGAATCACTTTCTTTTAATAATATGGTATAAAGTTTTTCAAAATCGCTTGAATTTATGTTGAAATTTGATAATTCTTTTTTAATAATTTTGCTACTTTGGGATTTGATGAAAGAAGATATATCAAATATTATCTTGCTATTAAATAATTTAGCATAAAATTCTAAAATTTCAAGGCTTGATTCGATAGTGTCTAAGTTGTCTATTTTAACATGCTGAGAGAGAATGAACATATCTGAAGACCCAAATTCCCTATTGAGTATAGTAAATGTTTCCATGAATTGACTTTTTGTAAATTTGCAGAAATCAAAGATCTGAGAAAGCTCCTGAGCTGTCCTCAAACTAATAAATTGTTCATCATTATACCAACAATCAATTTCTTTAGCATAGGATTCGTAATCAATGGAAGTCATTAAAAAAAAACTGCTGGAAAATTTTATGAACGATATTTTAAGTACCATTCTTTATTCCATTTCAATTCAGCATCCCAAAATTATATTTGTTTAAAACTTAGATCAGATTTTTACGGAGAAGAATTTTATTTTTTATTCTCCAGTATAGAATCTCATTATATATAGACTTGATTTCATTTCATTCACTTTTTCTATATTAGCTCCATGAGATGTAGGAAATTTTATCACAAATTGGAAAATTTATGATTTTTTTCTGAAGTGGTAAGCAAAGGCGGCAAACCCAAATTTTAGCTAAAAGTGACAGGGGAAAAAAACGTTTAGTATGAAAAAAAAGACCGATGAGAGCTTCGTTCGAAATATAGAGGGAACTGAGAATGCGCAACCATTCTCAGGGAATATTGGATGCTATTCCCGTTCCCTCTGTATGGAAAATTGAGGTTTTCAAAGGGAGTTAAAATAATATCAAATTTATACTAATTTACTTCAAAATACAAAAGTATTTGACAGCTAAAATTAGTTACTTTAGCAAGCCTATCAATACCCTTTTACGATTATTGCTACTTTTTCGAAATAAAAGTAAAAACAAATTTATACTAATTTACTTCAAAATACAAAAGTATTTGACAGCTAAAATTAGTTACTTTAGCAAGCCTATCAATACCCTTTTACGATTATTGCTACTTTTTCGAAATAAAAGTAAAAACAAATTTATACTAATTTACTTCAAAATACAAAAGTATTTGACAGCTAAAATTAGTTACTTTAGCAAGCCTATCAATACCCTTTTACGATTATTGCTACTTTTTCGAAATAAAAGTAAAAACAAATTTATACTAATTTACTTCAAAATACAAAAGTATTTGACAGCTAAAATTAGTTACTTTAGCAAGCCTATCAATACCCTTTTACGATTATTGCTACTTTTTCGAAATAAAAGTAAAAACAAATTTATACTAATTTACTTCAAAATACAAAAGTATTTGACAGCTAAAATTAGTTACTTTAGCAAGCCTATCAATACCCTTTTACGATTATTGCTACTTTTTCGAAATAAAATAAATTTATTATCAAAAACCTTTTTTTTCTTAGTAAAAATAAACGAAATTTTTTACCTTATGAACTTTTGATGGAAATATGCAAATTTAAAATAATAAAGAAAGCCGCGAGCGAAGCGATCGGCTTAGTTCGAAGATTTTGATTCAAATCTTTGCTGATCTGTAATTCGCGGAAGCCGCGAGCGAATCGAGCGGCTTAGGTCTAAGATTTTGATTCAAATCTTTGCTTATATTCCTTAAATTCTTTATGAAACTCGCAACAGTTCCATAAAAAATTTGGAATTCTAAACTGTCGAAATTACCGATCGGTAATCACACCCTTCACGGGTGTGTCACTTTTAAAGGGGTGTCACTTTTAGCTAAAATTACCCCTACTCCAGAAAAAATCATTTTGGATATTGATAGCTATGGATTGCAAACAGCTTATGGACCTAAATAAGGATTATATTGATATTATGAATACCATATATTGACTGAAGACATCCAATGAAGACGAAATAAACAAAGTTTACGAGGAAATTATAAACAAATTAATTACAACCCAAATACATTCCCCTTTTGAAGTATGTTCGATCCTTTCAAACGCAATGGTAATGAATAATCGTTTCATAGAGTCATATTCTGCAATTTACAAAAAAATATATGAAAAATACCATCCAACAGTACCTCAACTTAAACCATCATTAATTAACCATGTCAATCCTAAAGTTAATATTGAGGACCCAATATTTCGAGCAATTATGGATGATGATTTAAAAACATTTATTTTATTAACAGAAATGGAGTCATTTGATAAAAACAAAACATTATCAAGTGGAATCTATCCATATAATAACAAAAGATACACATTACTTGAAATATGTAGTTACCAAGGAGCAGCAAATTGTTTCAAATTTTTAAGAACAGAATATGAATCAAAGATTACAGATATCTGCCTTGGATTATCATTTTTAGGAGGAAATGCAGATATAATAAGCGAATGTTTGAAATACCAAAAGCCAAATGATATATGCATGAAGTATGCAATTGCTTCGCATAATATTGATTTTGTCACATTTTTGATGAATGAACATCAGCTAGGTATCAAAATAGATTCATGCTGCCATTACAACAATCTTTAAGCACTTTTAGTTGCGATAGATCAAACACGAGATCAGGAATTTTGGAGAAAACCTATTAATTTCAATGCCAATGTTGATATAATTAATATTGCAATTTGTCGTTCTATAGTATTGAATAGACCTTTTATTGCAAAAATACTCATATTAAATGGAAAGTTTCTCAATCCACATTTCAAAATTGAGTTTGATTTCGTTGCTGCTGCTGCCAAATACAGTAGGAAGGAAATACTAGAACTACTTATTGCACATGGTGCTGACATCACTAATACACTTCATTGTATTACACAAGGAAATAATTTGGAGATTGCAGAATTTCTTATTTCTCATGGAGCCGATGTCAACTCAAAAGATGAAAGAGGATCAACTCCACTGCTTGAATCCATTAAAAATGATAATATAGAATTGGCAGAATTTCTTATTTTTCATGGAGCAGATGTCAACATAAAAGATAAATGGGGATCAACACCAATTCTTCGAGCTCTCGATCGAAAATATTTCCATTTGGCTGAAATCATCGTTTCCCATGGAGGAGATATCAACTCAAAAGATGAAGATGGAAGAACTTCACTTCTTCAAGCTCTAAATAAAAAAGATTTCTATTTGGCCGTTATCCTCATTTCCCTTGGAGCAGATATTAATCTGAAAGATCGGAATGGTTCAATTCCACTTCATGAAGCTTCAAAACATAATGATTTCGATTTAGCAGAATTTCTTGTTTCCCATGGAGCGGATATCAATGGAAAAGACAATAATGGATCAACTCCACTTCTTGAGGCTCTCAAAAATAATCATCCCGATATGGCAAAATTTCTTGTTTCCCATGGAGCAGATATCAGTGTAGAAGACAATAAAGGATCAACTCCGCTTCTTGAAGCATCGAAACTTAATGATGCCAATATTGTAGAATTCCTTGTTTCTCACGGGGCATATGTTAATGCAAAAAGTCATTAGGCATTGACATCATTTGAAATGGCAATTTATTTCTCATGGAGAATAACTTAAGTCAGAGCAAAATAAATATTACTTATATTGAAATAGGCATATCCGCTTTTTGATGAGCAGTTTATTACAATTAATGAATTATGTTTATATAAAACTTGATCTAAGCAACAAAATATTAACTAAAGGCTTTTATTCAGTCTTGAAATATAACTAGTTATCATGGAATCAATGACTTGGATAGAGAGTTTGCACATATGCTATTTTAATTCTGAGGCTGTTGAAAAACGGATAATTGCACATAAATATTATCAAATTATATATTCAATAAAATGCCAATTCTGTGAAAATTTTACAAAAATTGAATAGTTGTAAATACAGACAGTTCACCCAAGGAGAAAGTAATGTTAAAACTCTTTTTAAACATGTAAAATGTCAATATTTACATTGGGCCTTTATGGAAATGTTATTTTTGCTGTATGTACCTTTCGGTAAAAATTCGGACAAACCAATTTTAGAGATTTCGATGTAATTTTGAGTACATAATATTAAAATGCCAGAAATATTGTGTTAATAATAGATAACATGAATTATTCCTTTCATTAATCTTTCATAAATCCGAATGGTCAAATCTAATAAAATTTCATTACCAAAAACAATAGCCAAGGAGATTTAAATTTAACTTCTAATTAAAAATACAAAATTTCTCAAATTTGATTTTTGAATAAAAATTGTGAGCACCTATAAACAACTTTATCTTCACTATACTAATTTGTCCACCATTTCCTTTCTAATTTCCGATTCTTGGGAATGCAAAAAGGCGTTTAGCGAACATTGAATAGAGTTTATTTTTTATGGGCTATCTGATGTATCGGAGTTTTCAAATTCCTCTTAGAAAATTTGAAATCATCCTATCAAAATTATTTTCATCATAAAAGCTGCATCTATTCAGTCTAAAGCAAAATTTCATTTCTGAGAATAAATAAAATAGAGGTAGGGCAACGATAGGTCAAAAAGGCTTCTCTGATAGATTTCCTTGCCTTTTGGATATGCTATAATATATAGCCTAGCATGATAGGATATGATGTCAAAAGTTAGAACATAACTTAGGATCTTGAGAAAAATGAAAAACAAAAATTACATAAAAAAAGAAAAATTTTATCTAATTTGTTTTTTTGGACCGAATAAGTAATTTTATTGAATTTCAATACGACACATAGATTTTATTATTAGTAATAAATATAATGGTTTACTATTAACAAGGAACCTAAACTAATGAAAATTTGATTTCAAATATTGTATATGATTATCATAGATTACCAAAATATATTGCTATTTATGAGGATATAATATTGATTATTAGTAAATCGTATAAATTTAATAAATATACCATGAATATTGAATGAATTTCTTGATTCATAGGGGTAAAACGCGCTTTTATATGATTTAGACAGAGAATTTATGAGATGTAAATAACACAATAAAGGTTTATATTGAATATTTTCTAAAAATAAATCGAAATTATAAAAAACAATACATTTATTCATTGAAACTACTTGGACAAATATGAAACAAGCATTCAGGCAATACTTTTGAGACTTCAACGCATCTGATAATTTTTATATAACTTCACCTCTTATGCTTAGAGTGGAGGTATTGAGATCGTATAAGTATAGATGAGCTCACATTCAGATATGATGTGTGAACTTCTGTTTTCACTGCAATTTTGAATCAGAATAAACTCAAAACAAGAATAAAATGATATACTCACTCTCTAAATGTGTTCGAGATTTAAAGTTGTATGAATAAAACGATTCATCTTTCGAAGCCTCCATTTAATGAGAGACTTCGAAAGATGAATGTATTCATGTAGATGAAATACTATATATGACCATGTGTGATACTAAAGATATCAAAATGTTCATTTTTAAGTGCAATAGAAGGGTTATCTCTCGTAAAATCTCAATTTAAGGAAGATTTAGAAAGAACTCCTTTCCTAAGTAGATAGTGTGTGGTTTCTGTCTTTTGGTTGATCAGGAACTATGAAATTAAGTCGGACAGAAAGAAGTTCTTTCCAAAACAGACTCCAAATGAGTTGTTCGAAAAGAACTTCCTTCTGTATATGGATAATTGTAGTTACCGCACTGAAGTATGTGATTGTGATGATGGAGTTCTCGATAAATCTAAAATCGGATTAAGATTAATTGAAAACTCAAGTAATTCTTTGAAATCTTGTGTTGTCTGGCACTATAATAACCAAAGAATGAGAATATTATGTTGAATGATGAGTACGTGTGCTCGGCATTCGCCGAGCGAATTGAGTTTAACGTACTATGAAAAGTGACAAATTTGGGCTTTTTTTCCTAGGGTTATGATCTCTTCCTTTCTGCTCAATACGACAGAAATGAAAGAATGAATTTGTACTCCCTAATTGATTACTACAATCTGTATCTATCTTTAACATAGAATTAGCTGCATTGTGATTTATACTCCAGAATTATTCAATTTAAGATCAACCTCGTAAATTTTAATCATATTGCACCAATACTCCTACGTTGAGATAAGAACATGATTATACATACCAAAGCCCCATATTAAAAATCAAAATTTAGCACCTCCATTATGCAACCACATTATTCGTCGCAAATAAGTATATTTACGCATATTATGATGCATATTCACACAACTCGTATACATGAAAAGTTATTAAAATCAGACAAAATTATTGCAATAAGGAAAAAAAACAACTTTATTATATATGTTAGTAATGAATTACAAATATTTCTACAAAGAATGCTCAATACTTCATATAATCTTCGAATATTTCTTATTACAAGTTAATACATTTTGACTCGAACATGATAAACAAAAGCTGACACGCTGATTACTACATTTATGAAAATATAGTACGTTTCCATTCATCTGTTTACTTGTTTTTGTTGGAATAAAATCATTTTTTTTTTCTTTCATGAAATAAGAATTTTGCTGCGAAAGCAATATCTCTAACAATAATTAATACATTACGTCAACTCTGGAATGAGTATTTATCAAATATGATATCAAAATCAAAAATTAGTTGTTTTTTATGAGTAAAAACGATGTAAATTGATTATTTGACTAATTATCAAATACTTTGATTTTCCAAATTTTTTTCGAAATTGATTTTTTCATGTGAAAATTCAAATTGTTTAATTTCATTTTTGAAATTTTGAATTTTTTTTGGAATTTTGAGTTGATCAATTCAGCAGAATTGATAATGCTATTGCTTTAGGGCATACCACAAGGTGATGAATAAAAGGTGAACATTAACAAATTATTTTAAATCACAAATATCATCCTCATCAACTTTAATTCTAAAAAGAACTGTACTGAATTATGAAAATGCATGATTTACATTATTAAAATCTTTGAATGAAAATAGTACAAGATAAGTTTTTATTCATTTTTAATTAGATTTAAACGAAAAACTACTCCATATTAAAATTTAAGTCGAGAAATCGTATTTTGTTCTTATTTGTTAGCATTTTGTAGACATTCTAATCTTGAATTAATTTGTTACATGATATTATTAACAAATTTAACTGAAAAAATATGTTAATATGGAATAAACCATGATTATATAAGCTATCAATGCTATATATACATATGTAAAAGATTCATATTAACTCAATTAACAAAAATGATAGATTTTCATAAAGGTTCAATCTAGGTTCGTCCGAAAATTTTGATTTTTATATAGAAGACATAGTTTCATATACATAATTAAATTTTCAAACAAATTTGATCATACCATTTATTAAGCAGGATAGTATATTAATTACTATCAGTATAAAAATATAAAAATGATTATATTTAATTATTGCATAATTTAGTCAAAGAGTTATAAGCCTCAAGTGATTGTTATCACCTTCAATGCACGTATACTTTATTGATTCATAGATATTTAATCTATGTTTGACATGTTGTTGTCGTCATTCGTTTTGTTCCCATTCTTCCTAAGTTAGAATTAGAAAATACACCATCCACATCATCTAATTTGGTCCTCAGCGATAGATTGGTTCATTTTGGAGGAGTCCCATCAGACAGTTTTCGAGCACCAAATATCAAATTTTAATGTATACAAATCTTTAGTGATTTATCTCTTTTATGATGAGTAAAAGGTTTCTGCTCATCAACATTTGATTTCCGACATATATGATTTCTAATTGCAATTATTTACTTTCTTTTTATAATCTAACTCTGTGACTCATACCATAAATTAATTATTGGAAAGTGTTAATATGTTTGGCACAACGCATGGCGGAAGATACCAAACCATGCAGGGAATATGATACGTTTAAGATCTCCGAACTTTTTTTCCAAAAATTTTCTATCGTTGCCCTACCTCTATAAAATTTTATTTCATAATTTTTTTTTCAGTGATTTTTTTTTTAAAAATGAGTTTCGCTTATCATCCAGCACAAGAACCTTGCATTGGAAGTGCTTTACCGTCGAACTCATTTGTAAATAGATTAAAGAAAATAACAGAGCGACTTAACATGGATCAACCCATTTATCCAGATATAGACACAATTTATTCGTTTTGTTTGGAGTATGTTAATGCTATTACTGTTTATATGCTTCAAGGATTTCCAAAAGACTATGAACCGCTCCCAGATTTCGTTGCTTTTATTGATATTCTTATTTATTATCTTGATCAGTATGATACAAAGCCCGAAATCGACAAAGATGTCTTTTTACAATGCTTGTATATCACCACAAAGGGGTTAAATGCAGACATTGTCTTTAAAGATGAGCCTTCGTTATTAAACGTCTTAAAGTTAATTGCAGATTCAAACTCTAAAGCTGTGCAGGATGATTTCAAGAACACTCTTTTCAGGGCAATACTTAAAAGCCCCCAAAACAAAAAAGTAATTTTAACAAATACTTTCTTCTTACTTACTTGCAAGCGATTCTTCAATCACGTCGAATATTCAAAGTTTATTGATGATAATTTAAAGCAAATAATAAGTTTATTCGTACTGGATTCAATCGATTTAGATACATCATACGTATGTACATTCTTTTTCAATATGATATCAAACAATTCAATACCAAACGAAAATGCTTATTCCGCAATAAAATTTTTAACAAGTTACTTGAAAATGAATACTCTACATGCCAAAAAGGCGATTAATGAGATATTTCCATCTTTAAATGGTTTTTCATTGATACTTAATTTACTTATTCAGGCAAATCCTCAAAAAATCAAACTTGTTTTTTATGATTTATGTACTTTGACCAAAAAGGCCGAAGAATCAACATTAAACTTCATAATGGCAGAAATAGGAAATTCTAATCAGAAATTAAATGTCATTGTTCAACTTTACAGCACAATTTCAATGGTAATTACTCAAAAAGGCTTTTCTTCACACGATATCGAGTTTATTACAGATCCATCAGTATTCATGAGACCACATCAATCAATGGATGAAGAAATGAAGACTTGTACCTGCTTTTTATTCAACAGATTTTGCGCGTTAGGCTATAAATACGTAAAACTCTGTTTATCACCATTATTAGATAACTTTCTTGATGGAATTAGCGATCAACATTGCGAGTGGATCTCAGAAGGCTTAGATTTAGCAGGGAGAGGCTTAATTTCTCCTACAGATTTGAAAAACGGAAACTTATTGGAATTATTCATTGTTTTACAAAGTCCTGATTTCATTGCTCATATTTTAGAGATTTTCACCAAACTTACACCATGTTTAGCATCAGCTTACGGTGCTGAGAACGATCCGAACAAGAAATTCATCATTATTACACAAATTTTACATTCTCAGCAATATTTCAAAGATCAAAACAAGTTTTTGAACTCATTTTCCATGTTTATCATCGAAGACAAAGAGAAACACATTGTTTTAACAAGGCTCATGGAAATGTGCTTTAAGTCTATGACAGATGAAATCATGCTTGCAATTTCATATGTTTTTATGCAAGACGAAAACACATGTTTAGTTTTCTTGAACAAATGCAATGGTTTACAAGTTTTAGACGACATCATTAACTCGGTAGAGATCACAGAAGAGAACAAATCATTGTTCTTGGAATCATTGACAACAGGAGATACAGCAATGATCATTTCCGATTGGATTTTATCTCTCAATCCAAACCACAATTTGTTCAAAATCGAACCAAGGAATTTATGGAACATTATTTTCTTCGACGATGGAAAAACATTGTGCATCAGAGTTCCTTCTTTGATTCCTTTCGTTCCTCTACCTCCTGATGTCGTATTAAGTCCTGCTGATATCTATTTGATCTACACGAAAGCTCTCAAAGATTTCACGACAAGAGAATACACTATTGAAATGTCTCAGATCATCTCAGCCATTACAAACAGATACATTTCATTTTCTGATTACAAGAAACTCATTTATTCCAAGAAGAAGATTTCTCCAATGTGCAATGAGAATTTAGATCACTTCCCTGTCTTCGAGTTACAGCCATTCAAGAAGGAATCATATATTCACATAATGAGATTCGCAAAGGCAATTTCTTTCTGGGTCAAATTGGAAAATTACACTGACCAAACAATTACAATTTTGACAGCAAATAACTTAGAAATTACTTTACTAAATGATAATTTCACTGTTAAATACCATGGAACTATATATGGAATTGTTAAAGTAGAATCAACACATTGGGTATTGATGCATATAAATCTTGTAAATGAACTATTAAGATGCGTATTAAATGTTGGAATTGGAAATAAAACTGTTGAAATTGTTCTTCCAGATCCAATTGAACATTTCTCATCATTCACAATCGGAAAAGTCGATGAAACAACAAAGACAAGGTTCTTTATTGGCCCTGCAATCAGATTATTCTCCAAGCAAGTACAAGACAAGAAGAAGATCGAATCTTTAGGTGTTTCTTCGATGAAGATGACAACAGAAATCTTGTTGATAACTCCAAATTGGGGCGACGATGAAATGTTTGGAAAAGGATGCTTCAAAGTTCCTTACAAGAGCTTCTGCTCATTCTTACAAGAAAAAGAAAGACTTATTGAACTTTACAACATCATTTTAGATATGGATGATCCAATCTTGATCTCTGATTACATCAAATGTTTGATTTCATGTCACCAAATAAATAATTGCGGCGGAGAAACATTTTGGCCAATGATCAAATTACTATTCAAGAGGAAACACGAATATCTCAAGGATACAAGCACTTTAGATTTAATAACAACACTCTATTACAATAGTTGCATCCATTACATTGGAAATGATATCGAAATGTGGGAATTGTATCCAGATAAAATGTGCCAAATTTCACCATATAATGACACATTGCGAGCTTATATGGCAACATTGTGTTTCAGTCGTATGCTTCAGAAACAAGAATACAGCTCATTATTGCTTGCTTTGAATGATGTAGGCAATTACAACGCTGTTTATAACTTGTTCTGCATTTCAGATGAAACTATTCAACTTTCAATTTTGAATCACATTATAATGAAAAATAAAATGAACTTTGACAACAAATTATTGTCTGTTTTCCAGTTCAACAGATTAATAATGATCATGTTGACATCAACAATGACAGTTTCAAGAAGAATTTTGGATTTAATTTGCTTGATCAATTCAAATGAAAAAGATTATGTCAAACCAACAATAAGTTTCTCTTGCGCTGTAATGAGATTGATCGAATCAGAGAGCTTAAAGAATACTTTATTGTCCCTACTAACAGGTACATTCGAAGTAGAAGTCCTTATCAACGCCATTCAAGTTAATAGACCACATATAATTCCTGCACTTTTGTTCATCTTAATTTTGACAATTTCCGCTGATTTTGCAATGTGTGGAGATGAAAACAAGATTGATCAAGCAGTGAATTTCTTCGAGAACCAGTTATCAATGCTGATTGATTTGTTCACAAGTATTTGCGTCGGATACAGGACAAATCTTCTTGGAACTCCCGAAATCTTGGATTTGATTTCTTTCGTTTTTCCATGGATGTTTGACTTGAAAACACTCAAGGAAAACGAAGAAACAAAGGTTGATGGAATAATCGATCAATCAAAATTGAAACACATGTTGTTTGATTCATGGAATCTTCCAAGTTATTTGGAATCAGAAGTCAAAGATCCGGTTGAAATTAAATCCAACTTCGAAACACAAAACCATTTAATCTTGAATTCTGTTTTATCACTGATCAGGAAATGCTGTCCTGAATATGACGCAGAAAACTTACCAATTGGAATTTCTCCATTGGTTGACAAAGTTTCACAGTTTTTGTTCGATTTAATTACAAGTTTCACAGAGAAAAAGATGTTCTTCATTGCAGCAAGATGTTTAACATTTGTTGACTTGAGACCATCTCCTCAAATATGCTTAATCATGTTGAACAAGTTCTTTAGATCATACGACATCACAAATTGCGAAATATTCTTTGATTTGGCTGCAAGAGTTCATTTCAGACCAAGCATCAAAGAAATCAAACCAATTTCAACAGAAATCGCGAGAATTTTGGTGTCGAAAGAACTTGAAAATGTCTCAAAGAACCAATCATCAATCTATGCAATCAGAATGATTTTATATAATATCTTAGATGTCTTGAGTTTAGAAGAATCATGCAATTTGATATCAGATATTATAAACATTCGAAAATTTGCCGAACATGTCTTTTCTGATCCGAAATTCACACTTCTGATTCTTGAGAGATTATGCCAATTCGTTGGAACACAAAATGAATTACTTTGCCAAACTCTCAGCAAATTTACTTTGTTTGTTTCAACACTCAAAATAAGTGATAATTACATTGAAAATCTACTAACTTTGTTGCAAGGTTTATCCATTGCCGACTCTCCAAACTTCAAAGATTGGCTCACATCGAACAAAGAAATTTACATGATTGGCATGGAAAAAATGAAGAGATTCTTTGGAGAATTCGATGACAGCTGGCAAAAGAATTTCAAGAATTCTGATTATTTGCTCGAGTTCCATGATACATTGAATGAAATCTATAACGGAATGAACTTACATGTACAGTCTGTTAATAAGTTTCCTGCAATCTTGAAGACAATCACTGATATCTACAAGGATGATTCCCTTAGAAAGATCGAAGAAGATGAAATGAATTTGTTCTGGCAAATTAATTCGATCGAACTTTCAAGCGTTCAAAGGAACTGCTACATGATGGGAGAGCACACATGGCCAGGTGATTGTCCATTGATACAAACACCATCTCCAATTAAGCTTCCTAAATTTGGTGTAGGAACATCAAGACCTGAATTGTACACTCATCAATTACCTCAAACAATTTGTTTCACAACAGGAAACAACATTAAACTCTATAATGAGAAATACACAGTTTTCGCAACTTTGGAGAAATATTCAAAGAATAGTGCTTTCTTACCAATAAGATGCTCTTCTTCAATGTCGAACTCAACCAAGTCAATGTATTACAGCTTCGTCAGAAAGTTCTCGCAGATACCTCAAATTTACAATTGCAAATTCCTGAAATATTCAGATCCAATTCAATCTGTCACATTTGTTGACAATACGAAGATAACTGTATTAATTGGAGCTTCTTTCGAGAACACGAATGAACTGAAACTTATGAAAGATTACATTTCTCCAATCTGTTATTCAGCTCTTTCTCATCAAATGACTTTGGGAATGTTTGGAAAAGTTTCACTTTTCTGTGGACATTTCGCAGTCACTGTTAACAAATCCGACATTTTACTTGTCAGAAAGAGAACATACAACTATCAGAACAACTGTGCAGAGATACATACCTGGAATGGAACTGACTTTAATATCATTTTCCAAGGAAATAATGTTCCACATATTATTACAGCATTTAACTACGATTACAGGTTCATAAACAATAAAGTTTTTAACATGCCATTAGCAATGATGACCGAACAATGGCAGATAAGTGCATTGACAACTTTCAAGTATCTGCTTGGTGTCAATTTTGCTGCAGGAAGATCTTTCTCTGATTACTCACAATATTTTGTTTTCCCATGGGTAATTTCGAATTATTCAGATGCCACTCTTGATATTTCGAATCAAAATGATGTTAGAGATCTTCAAAAACCAATGGGAATGATAGGAGAAGAAAGAGCAAAGAACTTTATGAAACAGAGATTGGAGAAAAAGACAGAATACATTATTCCTAGCCATTATTCAATGTCTTCTGCTATTCATCATTTCTTGTTGAGATGCCCTCCACATACATTGATCGAATGGGATGTAAACAATGGCTGGGAAGTTTCTACAAAGACATTCCATGATTTGGGAGTTTCTTGGAGAAATGCAAGTGAATTACAGCCAAATGACTGCAAAGAATTGATTCCAGAATTCTTCTGTTTACCAGAAATGTTCGTCAACAGATCGAAACTTAACACAAGAGATGTTATGCTTCCGAAATGGTGCCAATCCGGACCTTGTCAATTCGTAATGGCAAATCGCGAAATCCTCAACAATTCAGAGAAAATCAATCTCTGGATTGACTTGATTTTCGGATACCTCCAGAGCGGATCCCAAGCAGAACATATTGGAAATATCTACGATCCGATTTGCTATCCTCATAAAATTTCATCTTCTGATGACAGATCAATTGTAGAGCTCCAAATTTCTACTTTAGGACAATGCCCACAACAGATATTCAGAAAACCACATCCAACAAAGATCCAGAAGACACCAGATGATGACAAAGAACAACAGAAAGCGCTTTTTAGACAGAAACATTCATCAATTAGACCAAAACCGAATTTCTCTCAATTAGAAGAAAGTTTTGATGGAGCATTTTGCAGAGGAAAGATTGCTGTTATGCCTCAAGAAAACTCTGTTGTTCTTCACATCAAAAAAGTCAACAGCATGAGATGCTATACAACATATTTCAATGACGCTACAGCAATGTCTTGTTCCGAAGATGGAAACTTAATTGTTGTTGATGACGCAAACTTTGTTTCATCAGTTTACTTCATAGATATTGTTGGTGACTTTTTAGGAGTAAGAAAAGTTGGATCAAAAGTTTTCGAAGACACAGTTAGATCCAGAATTGACAGTACAATGCAAATTGCTATTTCATTCATGAAGAATTACTATGTTTTATGGCATCCAATTCGAGGAACTACCTTAGATAAAGTTGAAATGGACGGAATCATTGATATTATCTTCATTGAGAAATATTTGGCATTTTGCATTTTGATGCCAAAGAGATTGGTAGTTAGGACATATTCCAACACTGATATTTGCGAGATGCAGATGCAGAAGGAAGCAACTTGCATGATCAAACATAATGATGGTATTTTTGTTGGATATAAAGATGGATCAATCGAAGTTGTTGCCATTGACAGAATGAGATTGATGCCAAAATCAATGAAGATTTTTGAAGATTCGACTGTAGGAATTGTGAAATTAGTTAGAAACGGAACATACATTTTTGCTTGGACAACTCAGGATAGAATTATCTCTATAATTTAATTTATTTTTTTTTATATTATAGATTAAATACTTTATATCTATTTCAGTATTTCAATTTATTTTTATTACTCTCTTATTTGAATCTATCAAGTGAAATTTTAATCGCAAAGTGTGATATACCTGAATAAAAGATGAAATATAGATTGTACATAACATTTTAGAAATAACATAGAAAGAATTATTATTATTTTACAGATAGATCAGTGAAAAGCATTGGTATTATAATTTTGCCGCAATTTTCCTTGGAGTAAGTTTTTCTCTAGTAGGAGTTTTAGGTCTTGCACTTGATGCTGGCAACTTAGGTGGAAGACGCCCTCTTGTAGGAGTTTTTCTTCCAGCTGATTTTTGCGCAAGTTGAGCTTTTTGGTTTAAAAGATCTAAAAGAGAAGCATTTTGATATAATGTATTCTTTGGAGATTTCTTTGGGGTAGTTTGTCTTTTCGTAGGAGTTTTTATTGGAGATTTCGGAATTAGCGCGCATGCTGCTTTTTGAATATCACCACCAAACTCCTCAACAAGCCGTTTCATCGGAATTTTTCGTACAGAATCAGGAATTGATAATAAAGATATTTCGAGAGCGTTGAGCATGTTATTTATTGCAGCTTCCATGTTTTTAAGAATGACTTCTTTCCTAGATGCAGCTTCTTGGTCGAATTCTTGTATTAGTTGAGCAGGATCACAATCAGACATACTATGTCTAAACGTACATATTCTCAAATTATAAAACTTATGATTCACATCAAGAATAGATATTAAGTACCATAATCGTAATGCTATAGTTTAACTTCTAATCCACAATCTACCTGTAGAATTATAAATTTTTCTCATTTATTTCTTGGAAAATTGATTTCATTCAATAATTAAATATGGAAGCTTGTCCATCATTATATATGTAAAATTTTTGACGAGTTTTCTATATGACAACAAGTCATGGAATAATGCTGTTGAAAAATATTAATTTCATAAATAAAAAATAAATTTTAATTATACAGGCCTAAATTGCGGGTAGGCATCAAAAAATCTGTTCAAAACATCATCAGAGACAGGATGGGGTTTCTCAATATACCTATACCAATCAGGAGGGAATTCCCAATGCCTACCAGGCGATCTTTCAACATTTTCTGTCTTACTCATATGATCATAGCATTCGTCACTTGTGTTAAATGGACCAGCGCCACAATAGTAGCAAAAATGTTTTCCACAGCTGCAAGAAATATGATTGCATGCACTCGTTTTTTCAACAAATTGACCACAATTTGGACACTTGCGAAATCCTGGAGGTACTTTGGTAAGTAATTCTTTGGCAGGACATTTATCATTTTTCGCATGCCACTGCTTGCAATATATACAGAGTATTTGATTGCATCCTTCAACCAAGCATCTACATTTTTTGATTGATGCATTATACAAGTATTTAGGATGAATTGGGCAAAACACAAACATTGGGGATTTGTGAATCATAATCGAAACTATAACAGTGAAGTATGCTCGAGCTGTTTGACTAGATATTGGAGATGACAATAATGTCCACATGAATTGACAAAACGGAATAATTGGCCAATAAATTTGCGTTGTTGTATCAATAGTGCAAGGATATAATGAGAATTCGTCAATAATTTCAGAAACTTCTAATAATTCATCAATTTTGATCTCATCATTTTGATCAATTAAATTTTTGAGTGATGAATATTTAATTGCATCTCTTGCACAGGTGAGACAAATTGGGCGTGAAACAACTGTTCCATCTTTGAAGAATATATTCACAGGATTCTTTGATTGTGTAGCTGGATTTTCGCAGCATCCAATTTCATCTGCAAGAACGCTAGGAATTTCATCATTGCCTAGTGTTTTGTCTGTTTTTGACTGAGTATCATTTTGGAATTGCTGGAGATACTCTAATATGTTTTCATCTGTTTCTGTGTCTGGTACAAATAGTTCTTTGGTAGCTTTGTTAACAAAATAGTACCTCTTTTTGCTCAAAGCTAATCTATTGATATCATATCCATGAGGAATTGGATATGCTTTGAATGGTATTTTTGGTTTATTGACTTTCATCAAATTCAAGGCATTTTCCACATCTTTTGTTTTACCAAAAATTGCACCGTTATCTAATTTTAGATTGAGTTTATTCTCTTTTACCCAATCGAAAACAGCTTTCATAACAATAGGAACTCTGACAATAATAGATGGAGCAACATCTGGTGGAATAATCAAACGCTTTGGAGCATTTTTATACAATTCTCCTTTAATTTCATTAATGAATGGATTAATGAATGCCGGAGACATCATAACAAGCTTCTTTTGGCATAAAATATCGTTGTTCTTTGAATTCACATCAATAGGACATTTCTCAATTATGATTTTTCCGAATTTGTTGCTGAAACTAGAAATGATTTTTTCGAATTCTATATTAGATAATCTATACTTTGATAGATTTGAAATGAAAACGTCATAAGAAGTAATGATTTCATATGAACGAAATCCAAACGGTTTCAATAATTTCATTGCATGCTCTGTAATTTCAATTGATTTTGATTGATTATTAATTAATAAAATAGGGACTCCATTATTATTGTTACTATTCCTATACAAAATTCCTTTATCATCAAAATAATTCATGAATTTCACTATTGTTCTAAGGTTAGTAATAATTTTGTGACTCTTGTAGCAGTTATCGACATTCAAATTATTAACTTGTATCTTGTCACCTTTGTTCAACTTCTTCTGTTATAAGATGATTGCTTTTAATACATCCAAGTTCGAACTTGTTAATAATTTTGACTAAAGGCGATTTCGATTGATCATGATCAATATTGAAATAATTCATGCGTGCCAATTGCCCGATATATTCTACGTTATTATTTTGAGAATATAATACTGCAATTGCAGTTTTATGAACATGCATTTCAACATATTTATTCCTTATTGAATCTTGATCTTGTAGTTTATCATTAAAATGATCGCCAACCCATTCTAATTCAACTTCATCTGGAATTAATTGATCTGATAATATTACAAGATGTGATTTCATTCCGAATACAGATTTACACCCATAAAACGTTGTTGGATTAGAAATATTTCCTCCATCTTCTTCGATTGGTTCATTAGGATCCAGCGAGAATATCATATCTTCACCAGTAAATGCAATTGATTTTGAATATCCAAATTTCGGAATTTCTTTAATATATTTCAACAGAAAAGAAATTGTGTTCTTATTGATATTATAAGGATGCAATTTTGTATCATCATATTTAATGATTTGGTTTTCATACTTATCAGTTCCATATGCTTTTAATGATATGCATGATTTGAGAGTTGGATGTTGAATTAAAATCGTTTGTCCGATATATGGAGCAAGGCATTTGAGATTATTAACAGCAGTGATAACTTCATCAGCAACATCTGAATTCCTCGGAAAGAAATTAAATGAACAGTGTTCAGAATCAATTTCACTTATATAGAAATAATTACTTGCATCTCCATTTGAACCGTTTATTTTGATTAATTCCTTCATTTCTTTTCCCAAATAGCCTTGGAGAACGGCTGTAAAGAATGGATTGTTAAGATATTGCTCAATAACAATGGACTGCGGATGAGGACCTTGATTTGGGCCATTATTGATATGAATGAAACTGCCGTCGATACGATGTAGACTTGTATTTCTTGTTATATTTACAATATATGCATTTGAAGGGAAATCAAGAGATACTTGCCCCGGTCTTTGTGATATTGTAATATATGAGTCATTCTTATCAAAATTCACAAGTTCATTACCATTGTAACTAGCGAAAAATTGGTTTCTGAACATGGAAATTGTGCTAAATGAACTAGTTCTTGCTCTACCCCATTCGCCATCAATGCTGTTATCACTTATCAATTTGAAGAGTTTTTGTGCAAATGTGTTAATATAATCGCATCTATCGTAAAATGCTTTCAGTTGTATCCAAATTCCCTCATAGTTTACGCCCAACTTATTAGCAATTTCTTTGAGAAATGTTTCAATTTGAGAAATCATTTTTTGTGTGAATTGGTTATCTAATGGATCAATTGTTTCACCATTGTTTATCATAACATCAAATAATGATTTTACGATTGTTGCAAAATCAGATTCCCTTTCGAAATTCTTGATTAATAGTTTCGAGGTTAATTTGGTTATTGTAATGTTTGGAATCAACATTGTAAGAGAAGCAAGAAGAGCTGCAATTTTTTCATCAACTCCATACTGCTCACTGAGAGTTGTAATTGCTAATGAAATGTAAGATGAAAATGGGAAATTTGCCACTTTTTCGCCAAGAGGAGTGAGAGTATATACACTTCTCTTCGAAGAAAATGGATTCAAAAATGAGTAGCATCCTTCTGTTTTTACAAGAATTTTTGATTTCACTAATTCATTATACATCAAATTCATTTTTTCTTGTGGAGTCTCATCAAAAAGTTTACAATCTTCTATATGTATTCCCATTCTCTTCAAATCTAGAAATTCATAAGATATACCTTTCACCAACAAATCAGACATTGATTCATAAGATTCATTTTTGATTAGCAGAATCAGACATTGATTAGCAGAATGACATGATTTTCAATGGACATTCTTTGGGAAATTAATGCCAATTTTGTGTTTAATACATCCATATAAACTGATCTTCTGGCAAAATCATGGACACAAAATCTTGTTTTATTGATAATATCAATTTTATCATTTTCGCATTTCATCATAATCAAAAGAAGGTCTCTTGGAGTAAAAATGCCAATAATTGGCTTGTCATGATTCTCTTGTTTGAATAATTCAGTCATTTTTGCTATATCAGTCTCAACTTCAGCTTCATTGCAAAGATTTTGAGTTAAGGATGTTGCTATTTCATCAAGTGAATCTTTTTTCTGTGTAATCATCATGATGAAAGGATTTTTCATATTGTTCTTCAAAGCAAGGATTGAGCAGATCATTGGAATAAAGGTGAAAACTTCCCGATTATTTTCATTAATATATATTACAGTATCCTTTGCATACAAAAGCTTTGATGAGGCAATGAAAAATTCGCTGAGTTTAACCGATGTTTTTGTTGGTTCAATAGCTAAACAGAACATTTTCTTGAAAATATTGGAAATTTGAGTATAATTTTGGTTTTCTTTGAAGGATGAAATGAAGGATAGAAATATTTCGATTGCTGATATTAGCGATTATAATTCATTCAATTTCTGATTATTTGATTCCTTGCAAAATACTTTAAAACATTTGAAAATATTATTAGCCTCTTGTGCATAGTCTGTGAAAAGTTCTGGAAAAGTTTTCCCGTATATATTATTTGAAAACCTATCCACAAGAGTTTGATCATTAACTTTTTTGAGCATTTCAAGGAATTCTGTTGATGCTTCCATGTATACTGTATTATTATTACAAACTATTTC
Source organism: Trichomonas vaginalis G3 (assembly GCF_026262505.1). Classification (NCBI taxonomy): domain Eukaryota; phylum Parabasalia; order Trichomonadida; family Trichomonadidae; genus Trichomonas; species Trichomonas vaginalis. The sequence continues at coordinate 25,587,980 of NC_067206.1, read as the reverse complement.
ATCTGGATTATCACTCATCATTTTAAAATGAATTAATATTCTTTTGCACTTTTGATTTGAATGAAAATATTTTGACTAGTCAAAAAAAAGTTATTGATCCGGATCTGATCACAATTTCGTTACAAAGGTTGAAAGAGAAAGGATTATTCAAATAAATTCTGCCCCTGCATCAAAATTACACAAGCTATTAAGCATGAAACACCTTTAGCGCTTACTTACCACAAACAATTTTAGAAAATACACATTTCCATAATGGAAGACCAATATCAGTAAATGATAATAGAAACTATCATCCATTTACAACAGAATCATCAACAACAGAAAGTGAAAGAGATTCTGATGGTAGATCAAAATATCGATCTGAAATCATCAGAACAATGCCCACACGTCGCATTTCTATCAAAAAGGAAGAGAACTTTTGGATTCTATGTCCAAATAAGAAATTAATGTATTATTATTGTTATACCATGTAAAAGTCATGTTTTTAATGAAATTAATACTTACGTAAAGCACTGAAACATAAATAACATTTAACAATTTTTCGGAATCAATAATTTTTAACGTTTTCAAATGCATATCTAATGCTAATTTATGTTAATTTATAAAACACCAATGAAAACAAGAAATGATTACTTTTTTATGGCATTTTTAAAGAAATCAATTAAAAACGATAGAATTTACAAATTCTCTCAAAATCTGATTTGAAAATTGAAAACTCTCCCAATTTGGAAACATTGTCATATATTAACAATTCATAAAATATCAAATGACATAAATAATGAAATCCAATGGATTACTAATGAACTTGAGTTAGTCGCCGTCTCAAGTAACTTTCCTGGAATGTTGTACTTCTTCACGTATTCAAGAGATAAAAGGGATGATGCGAAATGTGCCAATGCAAACATTGCACCACGAATATCATCGATGTTGACACTGTTATCGAGAATTTGGATCAAATATGGAACTTGTTCAGCAAGAATCTCAACACCCTTCTCATACTTTGACATCATTCCGAACAAATGAGGAGGAAGAACAATAGTCTTTTCGTCTAATGGTGTCAATCCTGGATAAGCATCAACGGCAGGTTTCGGTTTCTTGAGGAATGACTGTTCAACAGCTTTGTCGAATGCGAGGAAGTAATCATTGTTTCCGTCTTCCATCCACCAATCGACAACATCGCTGACTGTGCAGTTGCTCAGAGCTGTTGGAGTGGAGAAGATGTAAGAGTATCCAATGGGACCGTACTTGCAAAGGATGCTGTGAACTTCTTTGTCGTTTGCACAGTATTCTGTAGCTTTAGGATCGTCTTGAACAACTTCATATAAAAGTTGCAAGATTGGGGAAATTCGTTGATTGATCTGGTCTTGTTTGAATGTTGAAACAAGTTGTTTAAAGTATGGAATGATCAAGTTAACGAATGCTGTTTCGAAATAGTTCTTCACGAAACGTTTCTCTCGAAGAGATTGAATCGCAATGTGGGAGATTTCGACTTTTGGAGATAACATGAATTTCATGTAGACGGGAGATGCGAAATCGAACTCTGGATAAAGTTGAAGCATAGACATCGCAAATGTAGCGGAAGGAATGTTTGTGATTGCCGAGGAAAGAGTAATAAGGGCCGGTTGGATGTCCCACTTCTGAAGGATTCCAATTCCTTGTGACATAGTCATCATCATGCAGACAGTTCGGAAATGAGACCATGCGGTACTGTCATTACGTGGGGAATCGTGTTTCCTAAGCGAATGAACTGAAAGTGTAAGCGCGTTCTTGAAATTAACACAATTTTCAAGCATCTTCAAACCAGTGTCGTTGGAAAGAAGGAGTTTAACAAGAGCAACTAAGGAATCAGCAACATCGTGCGTGCGAGTAGGTTCGATCGTCATAAATGGGCCACTGAAATAATTTAATAAATCTTTGTAGAAAACGGTCTGTGGAGCTCCGTATGCTTCTTTAGGATTGTTTGGAAGAACAATAGTAAGGTAGTTGTAGATGTAGTTCCAGTCCCAGCCGGTATTATCTTGAGGTAATTCGGGACAATTGATTAAGATTCGGTTGTTTTGGACTGGTTTCATAGTAGCTCGTAATATTTCGGCATTGTTCGAGGATGAAATGAAGATTTCCTTGTTTTCTGTATAAGGAGCATCAAATGACTCGTAAGGTTCAAGTAAACGGATTGCAGGATCGTTTGTAGGAAGCTTCTGCTTGAGAATATCGTATAGGCCGCTTGAACGGAGCTGATAAAGTAAAAATCCGATATATCCTGTCAAAACAGTTGGTTTCTTGTGCCAAGCTTCGAGAGTATTTGCAAGAATGGTTGAAATAGATTTTGTATCATGCTCAATACAGATTGCAATGTCCTCAAAAGTTTTTGATGGAATAATGAAGCCTAAAAGGCCCGGCCACGATTGTAAAATGTATGTTAATGCTTTTACCGATGATGCTATTGTTTCTGGTTTAACTTCTTCGACAGAAATGATAGGTGAGATGATTCTTGATAAAGTGTGCTTCGGAATGAATGAATCAAATAAAAACTCCTACCAAAGATATTGTAAATTCAAAAATTTAATTTGAATGTCCTATCGTTCTAAAAACTGTAGTTTAATTCACGTTAGATGTCTTATGAACATGCTAATGATATGAATCAAATTGCTAACAATGTCCATTCATTTATCGAAGATGGAATTTTTTATGATGTCGTTGATAAAAGCATTTCCCAACAAGCTATCGAGAAAGCTAAGATTGATTCAATTAGCTATAATGAACTTCTTTCACTGGAAAAATCAAAACGAAAATCAGCCAAAGTTACTGTTAATAGCTTTGATGATGTTTTAGAGATTCTTCATTTCTACAAAAAATTTCTGAAACTTGAATCATCGCAATCTTTGATAGAGTTTTTAGAAAAATATAAATCAAATGGTACAAAAGATAATGAAATCAAACAATTAAAAAGCGATATTTCAACATTGCAAAATACAAATGAACAATTAATACGAGCATCTAATGATTTTACCACAATCTTTTCATTAAAGAATTCAAATAATTTTGATGCAGCATACAGTTTTCTGAAAACAATTTCAGATAATAAAGATAAAATGATGATTAGAAAGTCATGCTTGCTTGGATTAAGTGAAATTAGGGATGGAAATGAAAACACTCCACTTATTGCGGCATGTATTAATGGAGATTATCAATTAACTAAATCTCTTATTGAAGGAGGATGCAATCGCAAATGCACAAATGATAGGGAGGGAAATTGTTTATTTGAAGCATCACTTGCAGGACATCTTGAGATTGTCAGATATTTGATTTCAGTTGGCTTTGACAAAAATTGGCGTAAGAAAACCAGGCGTAGTACAGCAATTTTGGCTGCTTCATCTAACAGACATCTTAAAGTAGTGAAATATTTGATAAGTATTGGCTGTGATGCAAATTCATCAAATTTTAGAAATTTAAATTGCATTTATTTTGCATCACTAAATGGTCATCTTGAAACTGTCAAATATCTTATTTCTATGGGAGGAAATCCAGCTCAAATAACGCATGATGGATGTTCACCGTTAATGATCGCAGTAATACGGGGTCATTTTGCAATAGTTAAGTATCTCATTTCATTTGGATTAGACCTCCATGTCAAAAACATTTATGGAGAATCTCCAATAATTCTTGCATCAAAAAATGGTCATCTAAATATTGTCAAATAACTAATTAAATGCGGTTGCAATAAGAACGATAAAACATTAAATAAATATACATCTCTTCATTTGGTTGTAATTAATGGATTTCTTGATGTTGTTGAATATTTAGTTGAAATTCGTGTAAAACTCAATGAAGTAGATAATAATGGAAAAACGGCATTAGATTATGCACTTCAATATTCAAATAATAGTGAAAATGGCAAAATAATCCTGAAATTGCTTCGGTTTTCAGGATGCACTTCAGCTCCTGAGCCACACTGCTTTTTATTAAGAACGTTGGGATTATTCTTGAAATGGATACCAATTTTATTGATAATTTTTTATCTCCTTTATTGTTTTCTTTTTTAGATAAATCCATATTTCATGAAATAATTTTAATCGAAAAAAGGCCATGAAACGTTAAATGTATTATATATATATATATATATTTATCAATTGCTATCATAAAGTGATAAATCTACAATAATATTGTAAATTGTTGGAAATATATTCTTAGATTTCAATATGATTTCATTAATCTGAGGATTTTGCTGAATAATCTTATTAATTTCACCACTCATTGGACTAATGAATAAATAAACGCTTGAAGGAATAAGTTAAGCAAGATAAAGTAGTCAAAAATAAATGAATTTTTTCTTTTATATTTTTTGCATATGCAACTGTTGCTATTCTTTATTAATGGATTTGATTTTTAATAATGGCCAACTCCAATATTTTTCAAATACACAAAAATGTGCAAATTCAATTTTAAATAATCGTTTTTGCGCATTTTTTGCTCCCTCTGAAAAACCCTATTTTTCCAGTATAAACGCCACATTCAGCTAAATAAAGAGATATTATTTGCAGTGCCGATATAGAAAATTTATTAAATCCTCTAATTTAGCGTTAATACAACCGAAGCAATAAAACTGATTATTCATTAAAAAACCATATAATAAACTTTCAATTGTTTTATTAAATTACGTAGTTCAAATAAAATAAAAATTATTTCTTGTTGATATTCTTCCTAACCCTTGCAAATGCAAGTTCAAGATCAGTTGGTCCCTCCTTTGGCTGTTCTGGGAGCTGCTTTGGCGGAGGTTTTGTCTTAATTGCAGTAAGCATTGTGTTAATCATGCCTCTCTCAGCAATTGGAGAGGACTTTGGTCCCATATCATCAACCTTTTCGCTTGGAGATTGAGGAGCAGAGACCTTCTTCATGCCAAGCTTCTTCTCCTTCCTAGCTTTGGCAATATCGGCAGCTGCTGTAGCAATGGCAACAAACAATGTTTGTGCTCCAGGCAATCCGTAATCTAAGCCAAAGTTATATGTCATTTCAGCGAGATTATCTGTGAGAATTCCAACTTGTTTGATGACATTTGAAACTCTTCTTGCGGAAGCAACGACAAATGGAGAGATTTGTCTTCTTGCAAGAGAAGACTGAGCTGCTCTGAGTCTTCCTGTGATAGCGATGAGATCGATTGTTGCAATGACTTTAAGTTTATCGGCATCGACATCGATCTCGCTAACTGCAGGCTCGATTACATGGATTAAATCTCTTCCATCGTTTGTCTTCATTCCACGCAAGTTGAAGAGGGCTTGAAGTGAAAATGCAATTGAATCTTGACAGTTCAAGAAGTTTCCTGCTGCAAGAACTGTCTTAAGTAGTGTTGCAACGAACTTGGACTTAGCAATCTGTTTCATTGCTGTCTCAACCTTTGTAAGCTGTGACTGGATGATGACAATTTCATCATCGAACTTGTGATGCTCGAGCATATCTTCAACAGAAGAACGCCATCTTGGGACAGCTGCTAAAGCAACTGCAAGTTTTTCGGCATCAGTCGCGTCTTCTGGTAATTTGTCTTGTGTAAACAAAACAGATTCTGTTGGTTGAGATGGTAATCTGCGAAGGCACTCCAGTGTTGCAATAGAAACAGAGAACTGCTCGTTCTTAACATTGAGAGCGAGTTCTTCTGGTTTCAATCCTGCCTTCTCGAGAACTTCTTGATAAGCGGCTGCTGATTCTGGGGTGAGAATTCGGCCTTCTTGAGGTACTTGGCAAGCAAATTGTTCTGCAAGAACTCCTTTGATATCTGCTCCAGCTGGTGTCTGAGAAACTGTGGCCCAGATGCCTCTGTTGTCTTGTAATGTCTTCCATGGCATTCTTCTTGTCTTTCCACCAGTAACTGATGAGCGACGTTCTCCAGCATGAGCTTTGGAACGAGGAAGAAGTTTCTGGCCTGGTGATGTTGCTCTGAAGTTCTTTTCGCTGACGACCTTATAGTCCTTGTCAAGAGACTTCTCGACACTATATCCGTCCTTTGAAACCTTTCTTTCTGTGAATGTTCCATCTGGGTTGCGGATCCATTCTGAATAGCTTCCGTCTGTGAAGAAGGAAATTTCTTTCTGAACTTTTCCATCTGGAGAATATGTCTTTTCCGTGATTGTTCCATCCTTTGAGATAATCTTTTCTGTGTAAGATCCATCCTTCTCGTATCTCCTCTCTGTAACTGTTCCATCCTTAGCAACTGTTCTCTCGATGCATGTTCCGTCATCGTTGTTGATTCTCTCCTTGATTGAGCCATCAGGAAGAACATGCTTCGTCCTGACAACCTTTCCTTCTGGGTTGTAGAATGTTTTGTTGATTGAGCCGTCGTTGGAGATGACTAATTCGACCTGTAACTTGCCATCGCTTCCGTAGACTTTCTCGAGGATCTTTCCATCCTTTGTGACGACTTTTTCTGTTGCAGATCCATCGGCATTGACCAATCTCTGGCTGATGATTCCATCTGGTCTGATGGTCTTCTCGATGAACTTTCCGTCCTTTCCTCTGATTCTCTCCATGACTGTTCCATCTGGATTGAAGATCTTTGTTGGAACAGAGCCATCTGCATTGAGTAATCTTTCGATGATTGTTCCGTCCTTTCCAATGAGTTTCTCAGTGAGTGTTCCATCTTCGTTTTCAACTCTTTCTGGGACAGATCCATCAGCATTGAGTAATCTCTCTGACTTGACAGAGCCATCTGGATTAAGAACTCTCTCAACAATGATTCCATCCTTGTTGACAACTCTGATTGTTGTAGTTCCATCAGCATTAGTAGTAACTGTTGGCTCAGTTCCATTGGCGTTAAGAAGTGATTCTGATTCGATAGAACCATCTGGTCTGAGAATGCGCTTGATGATAATTCCGTCTGCTCTCTTTGCAGTGACAGTCATTCTGCCATCTTCGTGGATCAAAACAGGAGAAGTTGTTCCATCTGCATTCAGCAATCTCTCGAAGATCGATCCGTCTGCCTTCTTGATCTTCTCTGTGATTGTTCCATCCTGGTTTGTGATTCTCTGTGGAGCTGTTCCGTCAGCATTCAATAATCTCTCGGAAAGAACTGTTCCATCTGGGTTGAGGGTTCTCTCTACGATGACACCGTCAGCCTTCTTAAGCTTCTCTGTGATTGTGCCATCAGAATTAGTGATTCTCTCTGGATCTGATCCATCTTGGTTGAGTAATCTCTCTGAAACAATTGATCCGTCTGGGTTAACAATGCGCTCGATGATGATTCCATCCGCTCTTGTGATTCTCTCTGTGAATGTTCCATCTGGGTTTTGTGTTCTCTTTGGAGCAGTGCCATCGTGATTGAGAAGGATCTCGAGGATTGTTCCATCTGGACGTCTGATGAGCATTGTAATTGTTCCATCTTCGTTGATGGACTTTGTTGGATTTGTTCCATCGTGATTAATAATTCTCTGTGACAATAATTTGCCATCCTTGTCGTAGACACTTTCAAGGAGAGTTCCATTAGCTCTGATAACTCTTTCTGTGACAGAGCCATCAGCGTTGATGAATCTTTCTGGTGATGTTCCATTTGCGTTGACTGTCTTTGTGAAGAATGTTCCATCTGGTTTGATGATCTTTGCAGTGTAGATCTCATCTGGAGAAAGAGTTCTAACTGGAACTGTTCCATCATGATTGAGAACACGTTCAAGAATTGTTCCATCCCACTTGACAATCTTCTCTGTGATTGTCTCGTCTGGGTTGATAACATTCATTGGCTTCGTGCCATCGTGGTTGTAGAAGATTTCGAGAATTGATCCGTCGGATTTGATGACTTTGTTCAAAACAGTGCCATCTGGATTAACAACTCTTAATGGAACAGATCCATCGTGATTCAATAATCTCTCCTTCTTGACTGTTCCATCTTGGTTGTATGTTCTCTCGATGATGACACCATCAGCTCTGCGGATCTTCTCTGTGATTGTTCCATCCTCATTTGTGATTTGTTCTGGAGCAGTGTCATCAGCGTTTCTTGTAACATCTGATTTGATTGATCCATCTGGATTAAGTGTTCTCTCGAGAACAGTTCCATCAGCTCTCTTTACGATGATGACTGTTGATCCATCTTCCAACTTCTTCTCTTCTGGATTAGAGCCATCAGCATTCAACAATCTGTCTGATTTGATTGTTCCATCTGCGTTAGTTGTTCTCTCGATTATGATGCCATCAGCCTTGACAACAAGTTCTGTTGTTGTTCCGTCTTCCTCGTTTGGATAAGCTGTTGGATACATGCGAGTGAAATTGAGAGGTTTTTCGAGGGTTGTTCCATCTCCTTTGATGACCGTTTCTGTGAATGTTGAATCATCATTCTGTTTGCGAACTGGAACTGTACCATCAGCATTGAGTAATCTCTCACTGATGGAATTATCGCATCTGACGAGTCTCTCTTTGATTGTTCCATCCATGTTGTTTCTTCTTTCTGGAACGGAACCGTCGGCGTTGAGTAATCTCTCGGACTTGAGTGTTCCATCTGGATTAAGTGTTCTTTCGATGATGATTCCATCTGCTCTGATGACTTTCTCTGTGATTGTTCCGTCTTCGTTTGTTGTCCTCTCTGGAATTGTTCCGTTTGCGTTGAGCAATCTTGTGTAGGATGAACCATCAGACTTGACGATTTCTTCTGTAAGTGTTCCATCGAAGTTGACAGTTCTCTTTGGATATGTTCCGTCAGCATTCAACAATTTTTCAAGGATTGTTCCGTCAGCTCTCTTGACTTTCTCTAAGATTGTGCCGTCTGGATTGACAATTCTTTCTGGTTCAGAGCCATCAGCGTTGAGATATCTCTCAGATTTAATTGTTCCATCTGCATTGAGTGTTCTCTCAACGATGATTCCATCTGGTCTGACAATGACAGCTGTTGTTGTTCTGTCACTGAATGTCTTTCTTGATGGTTCAGTGCCATCAGGATTGAGCAATCTACCAACAGTTGTTCCATCAGGTCTGACAAGTAACTCGATGATTCTTCCATCTGAAATGACATGGCGTGTTGGAACAGTGCCATCCCAGTTGAGTAATCTCTCGTACTTGAGGGATCCATCTGGATTGAGAATGCGCTCGAAGATGATTTCATCATCTCTGACAATTCTCTCTGTTGTTGTTCCATTTGCGTTGAGGAGTTTATCTGGTGTTGTTCCGTTTCTGTTTACGATCTTTGCAGCTGTATTTCCATCTTTCTTGATGATCTTTGCTGTGTAAATACCAAGAGAGTTTGGTGTACGAGATGGAACAGAGCCATCATGGTTGAGAATGCGCTCGAGAATTGTTCCATCTGATCTGACAATCTTCTCTGCGATTGTTCCATCATGGAGATGAACTTTAGCTGTTGGCGTTCCATCTGCATTGTAGAAGACATCGAGAACAGAGCCATCCTTCTTTGAAACACTTGCAAGAATTGTTCCATCTAGATTGATAACTTTCTTTGGTTCTGTTCCATCGTGATTCAAGAGTCTCTCTGATTTGACAGAGTTATCCTTGTTGCATGTTCTTTCTAAGATTGTTCCATCGCCCTTGACAATCTTTTCGACATAAGATCCGTCTTCATTTGTAACTCTTTCTGGTGCAGAACCATCTTTATTGAGAGTAACTTCTGACTTAACAATTCCGTCTGGTGAAATTGTTCTCTCCAAAAGTGTTCCGTCAACTTTATTGTATAATTCCTTGGTGGAACCATCTGGAAGTGTTGTCTTCTTAGCTGGTGTTCCATCGGCACTGAACAATTGTTCTGATTTGAGAATTTCATCTGGAGTGAGAATTCTCTTGACAACAATTCCGTCATTGCGAGTGTATGTTTCAGTGATTGTTCTATCTGGGTTAGGAGTTCTGATGGAGTTAGTTCCATCGTGGGAAAGGTGGTATTCAACTGCTCTTCCATCCTTTCTTGTGACCTTTTCTGTTGTTGTTCCATCGTTGTTGAATGATCTGATTGGATTTGTTCCATCACCGTTGAGAATTCTTTCGTAGACTGAGCCATCTGGACGAAGAACCTTTTGTGTGATAGTTCCATTTGGATTCTGAGACTTTTCTGGATTAGATCCATCGTGGTTAAAGTATCTCTTGTACTTGAGAGCACCGTTTGGACCGATTGTTCTTTCGATCATGACGCCATCAGCTCTGAAGAGTTTCTCTTGCGATGTTCCATCAGGCTGAACATTCTTTTCAGGAACTGTTCCGTCAGCGTTGAGGAATCTCTCCTTTGTAGCGTTTGGTCCAACAGTAACTTTCTCAGAGATTGTGCCATCTTGTGTAACACTCTTCTGTGGAATTGTTCCATCGTGGTTCAAGATTCTCTCGAGGATTGATCCATCAGCTCTGATGACATTTTCTGTGATAGAACCGTCAGCGTTGTTAACTCTTTCTGGAACTGTTCCATCGGCGTTAAGCAATCTCTCGGACTGGATTGTTCCATCAGGATTAACTGTTCTCTCGAGAATTGTTCCATCAATTCTGACGAACTTCTCTGTGACAGAGCCATCTTCGTTGACAACTCTCTTTGTTGCTCCTGATGCAGCAATTTCCTGAATTGTTCCATCGGAGTTGACGGTTCTTTCTTGGATTGTTCCATCTGGCTTGATGATCTTCTCCTTGAATGATCCGTCCTTGTTGTACTTGCGTTCTGAAATTGTTCCATCTGAAGAAATTGTCTTCTGTGCAAGTAACTGTCCATCCTTTGAGAAGAGTTTTTCTGTGATTGTGCCATCTTTAGCAACAGATCTTTCGATGACAGATCCGTCTTCGTTTGTGATTCTCTGTTGTAATGTTCCATCTTTGTCTGCGTGCTTTTCGGCTGTTGATGACTTGTCACCGACTTTCTCATTGATGACACCATGTCTTGTCTCGTTTCTCTGTGATGATGAACCGTCTGGAGACTGAATCTTCTGAGACAATTCGCCTTCGTAGTTGAGAACTCTTTCTGCGATTGTTCCATCAGGATTGATGATTCTCTGGCCAGCAATTGTACCATCTGGATTGCGGATTCTCTCGATGATTGTTCCATCTGGATTTGTAATTCTTTCTGTGATTGTTCCATCAGAGTTGACGATCTTTGATGGCATGACAACGACGATTTCATTGAGTTCTTCCTTTTCTTCGGCATTCTCTGCGTTTTCACCACCTTCAAGATCTCTTGTGACATAGACATCTTCCATGAGTTCTGCAGCAGCGTAGAACTGCTTGAAGTTCTCGTTGAAAGACTTCATGAGATTGCCATGGATGTTTGAGAGCTGCTGGAATGACTGGTTTGTCAACTTGCGCTCACTTTCGATTTCTTCATCAGCTCTTTGTGCTTTTCTGATGATCTCTCCGAGCTTTCCTTTCATGCTCTCTGGAGATTCAGCCATCATTGACTGGAGTTCTTGGATGAGGCCAGGAATCTGGTTCTCCTTGTATTCTGGTGGCTGGAAGACGAGAGCTGATGCGAGTTCTTGTGCTTCTGCGAGCTGTGCCTGCATCTTTGCGTTCTCTTGGACGAGTTTGGCATTCTCTTGAACAGTCTTCTGATGTTCTTCTCTGAGATTCTCGAGTTCTGTTGATTCTGTGTTCTTCTCGGAAGAAAGTGTTGTAGCAGCCATCTTTGCAGCTGCAAGTTCTGTCTCCAACTCGCCAATTCTAGCGATAAGATCTTCATTCTGCTTCCTGATCTCGTCGTTCTGTGTAACTCTCTGCAATTCTGCCTTGAGGTTCTCGTTTTCAGCAACTTTGGCATCAAGTTCTTTTTGAACAGCGGCAGCATTTTCACTGGAAAGGCGAGAAATCTCTGCGCGAGCACTGGCGAGTTCTGCTTCGAGGCCACCTTCTGGGAGTGATGGCATTTTGGCTTCCTTTAACTCGAAATCAGATGTGAAATTGTATTTCTTAGCAAGTTCAATAGCAAATGTATTGTTGAGTCCTGTTGGAGTTGGAACTTGTAATCCTGCCATAGCAAATCTGTGTGCATCGCTTGCAGCACGTTCGAATTCCATTCCATTAAGAATGCAGTAACGAAGGTATTCGAAGAATGTAACGATGAACTTAATGACGATATCGAAATGCTTATCTGCTTGATTTCTCATGATTGAAAAGATCTGAGGAAGGATTTGTTCAGCTGTTGTGTCTTCCATTGCCTGAGCGAATTTATCTGCGTGGTAGAAGGCATCAACTGGGCCTTGGAATACTTGGTTGACTTCATTGATATCTGATTCGATAATATCTCTGAAATCTTTTTCGACATTACGTGTCTTGAAAGCATCAACGACACCAGATTTGTGGAAATCTACAGACAACTGGAGTCTTTGAGCGTAATCGCCCGAAATCGCATGATAAAGACCTGTGAGGAAGGAAACAAAAATTTGATCACTTCCTGCGCAAATTTCGTCCGAAAAGATTCTGAAAATGTTTTTAAGATTGTTCTTCTTTGCTAAATCATGAAGTGCATCGATAATAAATGCTGGGCCACGTTCCATAAAAACATATGGAAGTAAAATGTAGAGAATTGTTTCGAATTGCTGTGGTTGGAAGATTGAGATAGATTGAATGAGTAATTCGACTGCCTTGATGTGATTTGTCATTTGTTGAGATCCTTGGCGTGTGTCTACGACAGCTTTGAGTGTGCGCAATATCTTTCCTGTTGGTTCGGGAGGGAAATCAAGGGATCCCATGAAAAGCTGATGATAAGCTTGATATTTTGCTAATTCTCTTAATAATATAATCGGTCCTCCGTTCTTGCAGAACCTGTCAACCCAAACAAGGCGGGCAGTTCGTAAGTGGAGAGAAATTGATGCTAAATAACGCGTATCTAAATGTTCCTGCAACTTGATAATGAGCCATTCTGGTGTCGGAATTCTGCGCTCATGGCGTTCTTGTGCAAGAATGAATTCCCACTTCTCTTGTGCAGAAACTTTTGCAAATTGGTACTTTTTGGCCGTATCAAATTCAAGTTGTTTAATCAATTCTGTGAAAATCTCGTCAACTCGTTTGGCATCTGGCATTACCTTATTGGAAACGGCGACAGTAAACTGTTCCATTCCTGGATATGGCAATGGTTCTTCTTCTTCAGGAAAGAGCCAGTCCCAAAATCCCATTATGAAGCGAAATAAAAATTTTACATTGCCAATATTTTACACAAAGTTTTCAAAGATATAAAATAAGATTTAAAAAAAAAAAAAAAAAAAAAAAAAAAAAGGGAAGTGGGGCTTCCAGGCACTTCGTGCCCTCTAGCCCCCCCGTCACTTTTCTGTCACTTTTCGGGTAAAAACATTTTTATTATTATATATAAATGAATTTTACAAAACCACCGTTACCGTTCTTTGGAAATAAGAGTAAATGTAAAGATATTATATTGAGAGAACTTAAGAAACTACCGAATGGTCTAACATTTGTAGATTTGTTCGGTGGAAGTTTCTATATATCCCATTTGTGCCATATAATATTCCCAGACTCAAAGATTATATGCAATGACTTCGACAACTATATGGACCGTCTCAAACATATTCCAGACACAAACAATATATTGAAAGAGTTAAAAGAAAAGATACCTATAGGTAAGATGGAACGTATACCATTAGATAACAAAAATATTGTGAGAGAGGTTTTGAAAAAAGCAGAATATATAGACTGGGATAGTATATCTGCTAGACTATTATATAGTGGTTCTATAAGAGTTCATGACATTGAAACACTTATGTCAAAAGTTTTATATCTTAACTATACAAATGTTTTCAAAGAGGACATAGAAAAATATATTGAGGGTATAGAGTTTGTGAGATGTCATTGGACAGATTTGTATGAAAAATATAAAGACAAGGAAAATGTTTTCTTTATAGTGGACCCGCCGTTCTTTAACACATGGGATTTTCAATACCAAGTAGACTGGACTTTGAGAGACTCTTTAGAAACTTTAGACGTTTTACATAACCATCCATGCTTTTACTTTACATCCGATAAAAGTGGTTTGGAAACCGTTATGAGATGGTTAGAGGACATACATGACTATGAGTTTATATATGACAAGATAGAATATGAGAGAGGTCCTATAAACTGGAGAAAGTGTCACAATAAAGAAATTTTATTAGTAAGTAAATGTGGTTTGAAATAGGACTACTTGTTTTAGGTTTTTTCCATTGTGTCATTTATTTATTTGACGTGGCAGAAAAGTACAGAGAATATGAAGATGAACCAATGCCTGCAAATGTTCAGTATATGTACTCGTAAGAGATATTTTTATCTAATATTAAATGGACGCACAGAACTTAGCGAATGCACAGCAACCTGGACAACCAAACCCAGAGAATATTCCAAATGAAGTTAGAATACAAACTGCAATGGCAAACTATGGTCAAGTGCCAACAGATGTACAAATGCAAACTGCCATGTCAAATGACGCTGCGTTAGGTTTGCCACCATGGTATGCAAATATGAGATGGAAAGAGTTTTATACAAACCCTGAAGTGGGATATAAACAACTTTATGCAGATGACGCGAACACAGGAGTTGACCCAGAATATGTTTTCTACCAGAGGAGAAACAGAATGTATGAGCTCCAGTTAAAGAATGCTATGGAACTCAACAGGAAACGTAAGAGACTAGGACATTAGATTTTTACATATAGTAAAATGGGTTTCTTCAGTAAGATAGGAAACTTCTTCAGAAGAGTTGGAAGAGGTATATGGAATGGAATAAAAACCGTAGGAAGAGGAATTTGGAACGGAGTCAAAAATATTGGTAAAAGAGTAGGTCAGTTCGTTGGTATTATACCTAAAGACCCTGAACCAGAAGAACAAGCTCCTGTTATACAACAGCCTGAACCTGCACCACAGTCTAGTTGGCAACCAAATCCAACACCTCAACCGTATTAAAAAATTATATTTTTACCGTTCGATAGTAGTTGTATATGAAACTAAGTTCTAAGTAAAACGCATGGTATAATGGAATTATTCTTTTTCTTCCATCTGTAGTAAACCATACTTGAAAGTCTGAAATACTTCCACTTGGTGGTTCGTATAACTTTGTAGGTTTTTCGTAAAAGTCATTTGCCAAGCATAAGAAAGAGTTTTGGGCGCCAGAAAATGAAGCATGAACAATAATAGCAGCTGGGTCGAAAACATCTTTAAATAAATATGGTTCATCTCTTGCATATCGACTGTAAATATTTGCTAAAGGAAGTTCGACTTTCTGATTTAACATTCTTTGCAAATAATACCATGACATTGCAGTGAATTCTGTATATATTTGTTCGTCTTTCTTTGGATTGTCTTCGTAGATTTGAAATGACACTTGTGAATTTTGTTTGTCATATACAATTCTCACATAAAGTGTGCTCTCGGTATTTGCATATTCATCAGCATATTTTGCATAACATGAATTTATTTTATCTTCTATATTTTTTAACGCAGTCTGTAGAGAAGATGAAAGGTCAACTTGTATTAGCTCAATTTCTTCCCACATTTTTCGTTTCCCTTCAGATATATAATCTATATGAAACCTTACAATAAATGGAAAACTTTTATCTTCTACAGACACAAACTTCATTCTACGAAAGCCAATAGCTTTTGTGACAGATGGGTCTCTTAGCCATCTTAATGGGTAGTCAAAACGATAGCCTTCATGCTTTACGGTCTCTGTCTCAAACTTTTGACCGACATTAGTAAAAAGTTCATCTAATGGTTTAGTTGTAGCAACTCTTGAATTTTCTTTTTCTATTGGAAGCATATTTTATCTAGAATAAAAATGTCGAAAGAAACAGCGTCTATGAGAGAAATACAACACAACCGACAACTCATTATGCAAGCTCTAAATAAGAACACAACAAACTTTTCAAACTATTCTAAGATATCTGAGTCATTGAAAGAAGGAAACTTAAAACTGACATTAAACCCAATGACAGATGAGTTTCTATTTCAAGACAATAAGAACCATACTGTCTGTATAAATCCAACAAAAGGAACTTTAAACGAGAAACCTATATCTGAACTTCTTTTGAAAGCAGATGTTGGCAACAAAGCTGACAAAGAATATGTCATTGAAAAAGTTCAAGAAGAACATGACAGAGCAGATGCAACATATGCAACAAAAGAGGATGTTGAAAAGAAAGCAGATAAAACATATGTTAACGATGAGTTAGAATGTGTGGCTAGTGCGTTAGTGAAGAAGGCAGATAAGGAATATGTGGATGAAAAAGACAATGAAATTAAAGAAAGGGTTGAATGGTATAATGAACGGACATCGAAGATTTTAAAAACGAAAGCTGATACAGGATGGGTTTCAGGTGTTTAGACCTTAAAGCCGACAAAGAAACTGTAGATATGTTGGCACAAACGGTTTCAAGTCATACCAGAGGTTTAATGGAAGATGGACAACAGTTGAAAGAGCTTGAGAAAGGTGTTACAGAGTTAAGGAATACAAAAGCAGACTCGACATGGATAGGATATGTAGATGCAACAAAAGAGTATATTTTCACATGGACAGAAGGAACATACCCAAAAAATATCATAGACATAGCATCTCTGACGTAAATGAACTTGAAGAAAAGTTATATAAAAAGCAGACAAAACAGAGCTTCAAACATTAAAGACAGAAATACTTCAAACATTATATCCTATAGGTTCTATTTACACGTCAATGAACTCTACCAGACCAGAAGTAGTACTTGGTTTTGGAACTTGGACTCAAATAGTCGACAGGTTTTTGTATTGTGCAAACTCTTCAAAGGAAACAGGTGGAAGTAAAACGATTTCAGGTGAAAATTTACCTGCGCACAGTCACTACATAGATTTAAGTACATCTCAAGCAGGTTGGCATAGCATAGATTTTGGGATTGGTCAGGAATGACAAAAGGTAAAGGATATGATGTTAAAGACGACGTTAAGTTTGCTATAAATTGTTACTGGATGACACTCAGGGAGAAGGAAACCATACACATCGTTTCAGGATATACGCAAACAACGGGACAAAGTAAAGACTACATGCCACCTTACATGACAGTTTACGCATGGTATAGAATTGCTTAGTCGTCATTTTCAACTTCTTTAGCATATTCGTCAGGAGTTGTCTTATATTTGTTAGGAACTGTCTTTGAAAGTATACCACCTTGAACTTTGACAAGTTTGAAACGAGGTCTGACAATAGTAGTTTTATCTTCTGCTTGCAGTGTGTACATTTTGCCATGTTTGCCTAAAACTTCATAATATTCTCTTGTATACTTTCTTCTATTTTTACGAACACGAATGTGAGTACCTGTCGAGTTCCCATTGTTGTCATAGTCAATAGTATTTTCATATGGGTCGCGTTTAGGTATTTCTATTTTTACTTTGTCACCTTTCTTAAGTTTGAAGCCTGGCATTCTTTCTTGTTTGTCTCTTTTGACTAAACTATTAAATATATAGTCTTTCTCTAAGTCAGGGTTGTTTTTCATTTCTTCGGGGGAGTGGTTTCCCAAACCTTTTTGTTTACGGCTATTGTAAATATTTAAAACTTGTCTCATCTTTGCCATGGAGAAGTGTCTATATTTGTCGTCATATGACATTTCATTTGCTTCACCACCTTGTGGTTGGTTTAAGTCTCTTAAGATTTTTATACAACTGTCAATGACACCAAGAGCAGAATGGTTTTGGTCGACAATGAAATATTGGTTTACATTTTTTGAACGCAGATAGTTTTTAATATCGTCTGATTTGAAAGAACTTTCACAGTCAGATGTCAGTTTTGTTGGATGGTATTTGTCAACGAATATTGTCAAAGCAGTTTTCACATCTAAAATATTTTTGGACTGTAATGGTATGGCTTCACAGTATCTTGTGTTTTGACCGACAAATATTAGCCAGTATGGTGGTCCATCTTCTCTATACCTCGGAATGTTTTCCAAGATATCCATAAACCAAGCATTTGGTGTTGAACTAAAGATTTTTATCATGAGTGCTTTCTTTGTTGCCTTAGAAACATAGGGGTCCTTGTTTGGATTCGTCATTTTTTAACCCATAAGAAATGGGTTTATTTGGCGCATTAGCAGGAGTTGCATCCAGATTTTTGCCCGCAGTGGGAACAATAGCCAGAGGTGTATTTGGAGTTGGAAGGAAGATTTTGAGTACATTAGGTATACTTAAAGAGAAAGCACAACCTATTATACAAACTGTACAGAAAGGTTGGGATGTAGCACGAGATGCAGCAAATCTTATTCCAAATCCTGAAACAAGAGGAAAAGTTCAAGGATGGATGGACAATGTAGGAAGACAAGCAGGAAACTACTATAACAAAGCAAATGACTACTATAACCAAGCAGGACACTATATGGACCAAGGTGAAAGATTCTTTAACAGAGGATATAACCATGCACAACAGTGGGTAAACAATAACCAACCGCAACCGCCTCAAACGTGGGGAATGTAAATTTTTTACTGAGATGAAATGAACAATACAGCATTGAGACAAATGGGTTCAAGATGGATTTGTCGCTTCCAGCAGTTACACCACGTGTTTGTCAAGTTCTTCCTATACCTCAGGAAGTTTTAGACCGACTTAAAAAACCTAAACAACCAGTTGAAAACAAACCAAACTAAAATTTTTTACTGAGATGAAATGACCGAAGAAGTTGAAACGGTAGATTTGACACCACAAACAAAAAGTTCAGAACCATTGTCAAAACCTGTCAAAGAACTTACAGATGAAGAGAAAAATTCAATAATAGAAAGTGCCAGGTCTGGAAATACAAACCCTAACTAAAGTCACTTTTCATAGAAATGGAACGGCTAGTATCTCAAAAAAGAAACAGACTCTCACAAATAAAATATTGAAGTCTGAAGGAGCTTTCGAGACAACAGATGGAAAAGTTTACTTCACTGACCAACAGTTCATTATAGAACATCTCATTGACTTAGAGTCGAAATATTCTAAACTTTACAACAAACACAAAAAGTTGAAAGGAAAACAAAAACAAATGGCATATGATATTTATGAAGATGTTGACGACACAACTCCTGCAAGTGAGGTAAAGTCAGAGGAACCGAAAAGTGACGAAAAACCGATAGAAGAAGAAAAACCAAAAACTGAAGATAAACCAAAACCAAAGTTTAGTTTCCAAACTAAACCAAGTCAACCTTCATTAGCTGGTATGGGTTGGCGTCAAAGACTTATGGCAGCAGGTGGTTATGTAAAGTAAAGAAAAAAATATTTTTTTATTTTTATAAAAATGCCCCCATATAGAATGGATAGAAAATCTGCTAGAATAAAAGCAGAGTTAGAAAGATATGGTTGGAAAGTTTCGAAGAATTTTAAATATAGGAAGGGAAGACCCATAAAAGTCTATGACAAATTGTCTGGTCTTCGCTACGAAATGGATTGGAAACAGCACGCGCAAATTATCCAAACAGACTAGAGAGGTTAGAAGAAGAACGTCTTATGGACATGCCTTTCGATGTTAGTGAACCTCAAGTTGAAGGACACGACGGCTTTGCCAGATTCTACTGGAAACATGACGAACAATTGCATCCTTTGAGAAGGAAAAAAGGAAAAGGTGAAGACACATGCTCCCATGGAAAGAACAAGATATGCATATGAAAAGTACCGTGAAGTTAGAAGTCAAATTACATCTGGTCGAACCTTTACAGTAAACTTTGACGAAGGAAAGAACAAAGAAGGCTTCATGGGTGTACTTGCTGCCATACAAGACGGAAATAAGAAAGGATACAATCTCAGACTAACCATAACAGATTTGGACGGTCACATTTACTATGCACATGGCAATGTCACAACAGCTGCAACTTCTTGACGCTTTCAAGACTACAAAGAGAGAACAAATGGTTGACTCCGACTCAGACATTTTGAATGCAATTGAAGGAATTGCAAGTGTAAAATTTGAATGGTACCAACCTAACCCTCAAGCAGTCAGACAACATGCTGGATACTTCCCGTTCATAAATAAGTCTGACATTGACTTGACAAGGTATGGAATTTACAATTCAATTGAAACAATTGTCAATGAACCTTGCATTCTTACATGTCTCAGGAACTCTGGTCTTGTTACAGAGAGAAGATGAAGTATCTTGAGTCATGTGTGAAGACAAGGTACATTCTCAGAGGTCAATTGGCAAAAATTGCACCGTTGGCAAATGTCAATATCCGAGTCAACATACCTACAGCTAAAGGTTCTTCACATGACGACTATGTTGTTGACAAAGACTTACCATGGTTGAAGATTGTAATTGTCCACAACCACTTCATGTTGAACGAAAGTCTTACAAACCCATTGTTCGGAAAAGGCAAGTGCAACATTGTCAGAGCTGTAAACATTCTTTTCGAGAAAGGTTTGTTGGAACCAATTCCAGATGACAAGCTGACAGAAACTTTTGTACCAAAAGACGAAACAAACTTTTCACTGTTAGCAAGACCAAAAGTTGTTCCAGACAAAGTTCTAGTACAAAAGAAGTACACAATTCCAAAAGGAGTTGGATTGTTCGGATACCAACCTGAACCAGAAGAACTTCCAATGAGGTTGCAAGAACTTCAAGATGCTATAAACAAACTTCCATTGAGACATCCAATTGACGTCAAATTGTATTGGAGAGCATCTGAGTTAGGTCAGAAGGTTTTATATGAAACAGGTTGCTTCGACGATGTTTATGAGATAACAGGAGAAGTTTCTCAGAAGATAAGAGACTCACTTGAATTTCCACAAACTGGACCGATTGGATGCGACAAGTTCGACTCAGATGAAAAGATATACTATGTCGACCTTAACGCTGCGTACATGAGGTTCGTCCAATATATCCGACTGGAATTCCAAACGAAGATGGTGAGTTCCCAGGAAGGAACTATACAGTTGGAAAAGTCATACAACAACTGTATGATATTAGGAAAGCTTCAAACCCCAAACTTGCAATGACACTCAAATTGCTTATGAATTCGACATGGGGATATTCCATTAAGAAACCTCAAGAGATGAAGAGTAAACATTATGAGAAGGTCGACAACTTTGTTGAAAGGTTTTCTCCTTTTGTTTTGAAGTACGAATTCACTCAAGGTCAAAGTGGCTTAGTAACCACATTAAAACCTATTGTCGAACATTGGTCTTACCCTCAGTTCGCAAAGGCAGTCCTTGACAACTACAACAAATTCTTCTCCGAAGTCAAATCCAAAGTGAAGGTTTACTATGAGAACATTGACGCACTCATGACGAACGAAGAAGGTACAACAAACTCATTGAAATGGGAATGGTCGGTGAAAAGATGGGTCAATTCAAATTGGACAAAATTTTCACCGAAGTTCATGTCCTCTCCAAGCGTAAGTACTGGGGTGTTAAAGAAGACGGCACAGAAATAAAACATTGCATGAAATAAAAAATTTTTATATTCCTTCCTAGCTAATTTCCGTTTAATTTCATGGTCGCCCTCGGAGTCTTTGAATCGGACAGGTCGAGTTACACCATTCTTGGTCTCAAACTCATATATAACCTGTTTGTTTGTATTTTCGTCGACTATGGCACGAGACACGAACATTGACCAAACGGACAAAAAGTGTCATTTCAGATGGTCACGCAGCCAATCGCATTCGAGCACTTCGAAGAAGCCTTACGTTCCAAGGGAGAGGGTGTCTGGTGCAAGGCAGAGGTCATGAACTCTACGAGCAGTACATCCTCAATGCCTGGGAGGACAAATCGTCCTTGGATTGGCAATTCTACCAACTCCTCTGGGACGACCTCCTACGCAACTGGGATGACGAAAGAGTCCAATTCAGGTCGGGAACTAATTGCAAATTACCTTAATTTAACTACTTAATCAAATAAACACCTAAATTTACTTGGGGTTTCCCCCTAAAATAAAATTTTTTTACTCTTAGAACCACTCGAGGTTCTCCTTACGGTTGTTGAGCTTGTCACCGTCAATGTGTCTGACCCTCGTCTTCTTGTCTGGATTTGGAACCCATTGAATTGCGACAAGCTTGCCCATGGAATTGAACCGCGATTCCGAAGGTTAAGGTTCAAGTGTCCCAAGTTGTTGAGGACTGGGGTAAGAACCTTGCCTGTCTCCTTGTTGCGGATTTTGTATGGGTAGGGTTGGGAAATTTCGTAAGCGTCATCGGCAACAAGGGTTGCCCAAACTTCCTTTTCTTCGTGTTTCTCTTCTTCTTCTTCTTCCTCTTCTTCCTCTTCTTCCTCTTCTTTGAAATTCCTTCTTCAATTTGGTACTCACGAATTACGGTGTTGGAGGTTCTGTCCTTTCCGAGTACCTTCCAGATGGCGTCTATCTCTTCGAAGAAACGGTAGATGAGTCTGGCAAGGTCTCGGTTCTCTCTCGCGTAAATGCGCAAGGTTTCCGTCAAATCATTCAGGACTTTCTCATTGGAAGCTTGGTTCATGAGGAACTCACCTTTAAGTCCCTTCATCTCTTCCATAAGACTACTTTGGAGAGTCTTAACGGTGTTTGTCAGATGAGCTTTCAAATTCAAAATTTGAATTTGAACTGGGCGCTTGTCTGGCAACATTGAAAGGACATCTGCCATTGTGTTCGGCTTCGGTGCTTGTTCGGACATCGAAAAAATGAAGTGGTTTGAGAATGACGGTTTTACTTCAAAAAGCTTGTTATGACAGTTATGTCATACAACAAGTTTAAAATAATATCTTGTTCTTCTTCTGAACGTTTGTTGTCTCTTCCGATAAAAGTTTCGAACATGAGAACCAAAAAACGTTTTTTGAGATTGCGGAAGAGTTCAGGCAAACGTTCATATTCTGGATATGTTGGGAGCAGTTCGAAACATCTGAGCTGACTTTCGGACAAAATTGGGACAATGTCAGAAAATTCATCTTTGGTCGGACTGCTTGAAGGTAAGTCCCTTACATGTAAGTAGCTCTGGTAAAGTCTTCTCATTTCTGCTAACTTCTGGAGTATAGCTTCGTAATTTAAGAGTTTTAATTTTAATTGTCTTATTCCACTCTTGACATCTAAACGGTAACTATCCATGAGGTCAAGAGTAGCTTTGGTAGCTTTAAGTGGAGCTATCTCTTCTTTGACTTGTGCAATTTTGGTTGCAATTGTGGTTTGAGCTCCTTCAAGTTCGCCGTCTATGTCGTTCTCAACGTCTTCAACCATAGCTTGAAACTCTTCATCGGTCCATTGAGATTGGTGTGGGACGAATTTAACTTGCTTCATTCAAAAAATGAAAAAAATGTTTTTACTCAAAGCGTGCCATGTATATGGCTATAAGAAACTTACCAGAAGGCTTCTTCTTCACATGAGTCTTTGGCAACTTGAGTGTTGGTGTTGGAGTTGGGTCTGGAATTTCAATTCTCTCTCGAGCGCAACAACAGATGTCAGAATAACATTCCCCACTGTCTTTCTTGCCACCATAAATTGTGTATTGACCGAACTTGCATTTGCAGGAAGACCGGTCAATACAAGGTTCACAGTTGACATATGTGTACACATACCTGTTGAGTACGAGTGTGAGTAAAAACATAAAAAAGTGAAGTTAAAATGAGATGTTTACTGTAAAGGTACGATGTCGCCCTCTGTGTTTATGAAGAACGCCCGACCCGAGAAGTGTAAGAGTCCTCTGAGAATTTGGGCAATTCGTACAGTTGGGTTCTCTCTGTTTGGAAGTAGTATCCAAGGACGCTTGGCAAAGAACTTCAAGAGGACTTCTTTCTTCATCTCTTTTATGTCGTCGAAAGGAGTGTTTTCTGGTATTTGCAGGACAATTCCAGTGTCAATTTCAATTTTAAGCGCACTTCTTCCAGACACCCAGCCTGCAATGGTCTTGTTTGACTTCAGATGGCTCAGGTAGTTCCTAACTAGCTCATTTATCTCTATAAGGTAGATTGCCTCATCTGCTGGGTCTATGTCGGTCATTGTTTCAAGACGAGTCTTTTACTTTTTCAAGACGAGTCTTTTACTTTTTCAAGACGAGTCTTTTACTTTTTCAAGACGAGTCTTTTACTTTTTCAAGACAAGTCTTTTACTTTTTCAAGACAAGTCTTTTACTTTTTCAAGAAATTTTTTGGTGTAAAGTTCTCAAATTTGAGAACAGTGGTCTTGATTTCAGACGATACCCGTACTTTTTCAAGACAAGTCTTTTACTTTTTCAAGACAAGTCTTTTACTTTTTCAAGACAAGTCTTTTACTTTTTCAAGACAAGTCTTTTACTTTTTCAAGACAAGTCTTTTATTGTTTCAAGACAAGTCTTTTATTGTTTCAAGACAAGTCTTTTATTGTTTCAAGACAATGTCCGACGTACCACCAACCGAGCCCATATCCCAACCAGAGGAACCTAAAGCACCAGCCCCTGCACCTCAGCAACCTCAGTTCCAACAAGTACCTCAGTTCCAACAAGTACCTCCGAATTACTACCAATTTCCAAATTACTACCAAATACCTCCTCAAGGCTTCCCGAACTACCCTCCTCAGCCTATGCCTTACTGCCCTAACCCTTGGATGTTCATGTCAAACCCTCCACCCCAATTCCAATTCCAATCTCAATCCAAGAGAGACCAAGAGTTCGAAGAAGGTCTGAACCGTTTACGCAAAGAGTATGCCACAGCCCCTATGGAAGACGACAGGCTTTCAGTCTCTTCCCTAAGGTCGACCAATTCGACTCGTACCACAGATTCGGTTCGTGACCGTGACGACTACCTCAAGCAGTCTGAGAGACTCTTCATCCTACAACCATTTACAGTTGGAGCTCTCAAGAACATGCGCAATTACGAAGGTCAGACACCAGCTGGAGACCGCAAAACAGACGTACTCGCAAGAGCAGTCCAACTGGTCAAGACAAAGACCGAGATAGTCGACTTCATTCTTGCAGCTTGCCCATACAAGTAAAAAAATAAACAATTACGAGTTAAACTTTTTATTCTTTCTTTTCTGAGTTGTTTAGAGCTGGTTTCTCTTGTAGGAACCTTTCGTACTCTTCCATGGTCATGTAATTGCGAATTTGGTACGCAATTCCAGGTTCGTTGTTTTTGAACCTGATGTATGTAACGCTTCCATCCTCCTCGGGGAAGTAAGCTGCTAACATCTGACCAAGTTTTCTCGGTGACTCGGAGCTCATAAAAATGTCACTTTTTAAACGTTAAGTTTTTAGTCTTATTTTACCCTTTGTTTACCCTTTGTTTACCCTTTGTTTGTCAAGGTAGTATTGGAGTGCAATTTCTCCAAATTCTCTATGTCGGAGTTCTTCAGCATTTTCCAAGGTGTGCCTGGAGAACTCAAAGAAGTTGTCAAGAAGATACTGCCATGCTGCTCTTCTGAGTTCGTCGGTATTTTGGAAGTGTTGCACCTTCGAGTCTTCGGACATGAAAAAATAACACTTTTTCTATTAAACCGTTTTGGCATTTCTCATGAGTGAGTATAGTTCTGCCGAACCATTGGAAGAGAAGAAGTACCCTTGCTGGCAAAAGACAAAAATAGTTGCCTTAGTTGTCATTGCAATTGTACTCGTAATTGAATTCATTGTACTTCTCTTCACGTACATAAAACTCAGCAATGGTATTTGCTTTAAGAAGCTACCATCTTACTAAGACTAAACACTTACATTTTTCAAGCTTGACTTTTTACAATTTGAATTTTGTTGCTGAATTCAGCAAAAATAATGTTTATGTTAGAATGTTAGATCTAACATGTTTTCTAACACGTTTTCTAACATGGTCTAAAACTCTTGAATTTTCATGAAATTTACACCAAAAATATAATTTATGTTAGAATGTTAGATCTAACATGTTTTCTAACACGTTTTCTAACATGGTCTAAAACTCTTGAATTTTCATGAATTTTCCCGAAATAAAAAATAAAATTAGTTTTATTTTTTATTTTATTTATTTTTTTTATTTTGTATAAAAGACATGATTTCAACAATCGGCACAACAACAATTCAAACAACTACAGCACCAAACTCGCTAGTTATGAATCCAACGTCTATGTTAGTAGAGATGAAAAACTTCATTCCTTCTTCATATACTTTCGAAACAAAAATCCAGAAGATAAAGCAGGAATTGTTAACGAATAATTTAGACTGTAGTGCGAAAGATGAAACAAATGAACAGTATCTTTATGAAATGCAGGACATTATTGACCATTTACCTAAACTACCTGAAATCCAACAACAAAAACTAACCATTCCCGAATTTGACGAAATAGAAGTCAAAGCAACTGACTCAGTAGAAATAAAGAAGTTCATACGAAAGGTAAATTATGAATTCCTTGGTTTTCATTGCAACCATAAGGTTATGGACAAAGATTGCGACATGGTATATAAGAACATCTCTGACCTTTACAAATCCGAAGAATTTAAGACCTACGACAACTTTGTTTCATTAGTTGCAAAATGTGTTTGGGAAATAAGAGATAAAGATAGTAGGGGTAAGGTATGGAACGAACAAATAAAACCCGCTATGTTCGAGATGAAGAAAACCATTGACGCCTTAGTTGTTTTAGCAGGTAAGGTTTCAGAATATAACGCAAAAATGAACCCGCAATGTTCAAAATGTAAAGCAGCAATGAGGAAATATAACTACTCCGTCAAAGAGATAGAACGTATGCGAAACGACTATGCAGATTTAAAGAAAGAAGCAGAAAAACCAGCAGAAGATAAAATGAACATGTTAGAATTTCTGAACAAAAACTATCCAACAGCAGACGATTTCCTTCTTCTGACGTCAAGAAGAAGTATAAAGAAACTTTCGGTATCGTTAAAACTTTTGACATACTGACAGAAGAAATAGAAGCTACGAAATTGTTTAGAGTCATGAACCATCGCAACATATACCATGTAAAACGCTTGTAAATAGTTATGTTAGAAAACATGTTAGAAAACATGTTAGATCTAACATTCTAACATAAACATTATTTTTATTGAATTCCGTATGAAATTTCATGAGTTTTGTATGTTTTAGACCATGTTAGAAAACATGTTAGAAAACATGTTAGATCTAACATTCTAACATAAACATTATTTTTATTGAATTCCGTATGAAATTTCATGAATTTCCTCATATGCTTGCTTCCCTCGGAAAACAGTGAAGAACAGCGAGTAGTGAAAAAACCCTGGTCGCCAAAACTCTTTATTTTTCAAGCTTGACTTTTTACAATTTGAACTTTGTTCGCGTAGATGTGAATTCTGAAAGAAGTATGAGGGTCTTGTATGACTTTGTACTTCTCCCATAGTTCATGTCTGTCAAACTTACCTGCCATGGACTCTTTCATAAGTTCCATGAAATCGTCTTCGGACAATCCAGGGAAAAGTATAATGTCAGTAAGTATTCTTTTAACATCCTTACTTAAACTCTTTGCTGTCTGTACACAAATGACAACTGAGATGTTAAAGTGTCTGAGCTTCTTAAGAATTCGACACATGTCTTGTTCTCTGTTCTTTAACAAAGGATGAGAAGCAAAGTCATCTAAGATAAGAAGACATCTATGAGGGTAAGTCTTCCAATCGTAAGATTGCAATTTCTTCGAAATGTATTCTATCTCTTTCTGTTTGTTTCTGAAGTGTTTCTTCTCTAATATTCTCTGCATTTCCTCATTTGGGTCTTTAAACTTAGAATTTATATACTCATTTATAGCATTGTACTTCAAAACTCTTCTTTGGTACTTCTTTATCCAATCTAACAACTCAGATCTTTTATACATACTAACTTAGACTTTTTATAATATCTTTGAACGAATTGACGGTTTGGTCAAATTGACCAGAAGTACTACAAATGACAACTAACTCAAAATGGGTTCTTCTCATCTAGTTCTTGTTGTTGTGCAGCCATTTTAAGATAAGTGAAAGTCTTACCCGACCCAGGTGGTGCAATTAGACCTGTTATACCATTCTGAGCAAATAAGAACTTGTCATGTATAGGCTTTATCTGAGCATTTTCTAACTTCCTCTTGTTCTTGTTTAAAACATTCTCAAATTTCTTGTCAATGTCAGCAAACTTTTTTTCTAACATATTTTTAGAAAAATTAAAATTTTTATCTTTTAGAAAATGTCTAGCGATTTCGCTATCTATATTCGAGACAAACTTTTTGACTCAAAACATCTGTCGACCATAAAATCTTACATAGTGTAAACAAGAAAGGTGAATTTGTTCTAAAGTTCTGTTTCTGGGAATATGACAAGAACCATAAAACATTACAAAGAGCAGTCTTAAATTTGTCAATGACAGACTTGTTGACAGAGATGACGCCGATTGGAAAGATGAAGTCCAACAAAAGTTCTTAGAATGCAAAGAAGACACATGCGCTGTTCTTGAAGATGAAATAGAAAACAGAATAGAAGAGCTATTAAAGGACAAAGAACTTTTACATAAATATGGTTCTGAGAAATTTGACATACCTCCACCAGAGAAGAAGAAGAAGAGAGAAAGAAAGAAAAGAAAGAAAAGAAAGTAGAAGAAGAGAAGAAAGAACCTGAACCAGTTCCAGAGAAAAAGAAATTTGACATGTAAAAATAAAATTTTATTTTTAGAACATTTCTGGGTCAATGTCAATGTTCTCTTCCTCTTTAGGAGCAAACACTGGCTTAGACTCTAAAATCTTTTTACCCAACTTACCTTGAACTTCAACTATCTTAGACTCATAATATTCATAGTCGTCTGTCTTCTTTGGTTCATAAGGTATAACAAGTTTGTATGCTTTGCCTTCTTTAAGGTTTGAGAACCTTCTGTCAAAATTTTCTTTGACTGCTAACAAACCTTCTATGTCTAAGTCTTCAAATTTCGCACCATTTTTAGTCACAATAGCAAACTTAACGGGTTCGATGTTCCAAACTTTGTCATATGTAGACTTTTCAAAATTGTAGAAGTAAACATTCAAATATGCGAATGGGTCTAGTTCTTCTTTAAGTCCTGACATATATTTGTTTACTGAGATGAATTTTGCCATCTTTTCTATCGGATAAAAAAATATTTTTTATAAAATTTACTCAGAAAAATTTTTCTTTGTATATACGCCATTCTGAACATCTAAAAGATTTTTGACATTTGCCAAGAATGTTCGTTTAGACGCTGTCATATAACCATATTCTTGACAATATTGTTTATACGAGTCGTACAATGACCTTTCATCTAAACACTCAAAGTCAGTTTCATCTATAAACAGTTCATATACACTCTTGTTTGCTTCTAACAATGTTTGTCTCTCTTCGGTATGTGGAATTTGTCTTGGATTGAACTTAGAAATATCTAATGTCATGAAATATGAGAACAAGTGGTTGTAAAAGTCAGATGTCAAAGTTTCTGCTAAGTCGTCAAAATATTCTGTATCTTGCATATGAGAATCTGACGTTCTGACAACTACATATCTTCTGTCAGAACTTTCTAACTTCATCGGAACAACATTGTTTGAAACCATGATGAAATTTGCAACATTTTCACAAACTCTTTGGTCTTTATATTTTCTTTCAACAACTCCAACTTTGTCTGTTATAAGACTCTTCAAAGCATCTGAGTTCAAAACTTTTGTTGTATCTATACTTTGAAGTTCGTTACATACTATAAGTTTCATATTCTCTATTGAAGAGTTAAATTTGCCACAGATGTTTTCTAAGTTTGTCATATTAGGGTTCGAATAGCCCTCTAACAGTTTGCATAAGATATCTGTAAAGAATGTGTTCTTACCAGTTCCTTGTTTTCCAATTATAATGAGAGCAGTTTCATTTTTAGCACTTGGATGTTGTAAGATGTTTGCAAACCAACATAAGATATACTCATAGACTCTTTCGTTTCCATTGCATATAATTTCTTTGACATGGTCTAACCAAGCTCTATAACATTTTCTTTCCATTCTACTTGTTCGTATTTATAATCCAGTGAAGATAGAATAGAAGTTTGGAGAAGGTGTATAGAACTTTATACCACGAACTGAAAAATCTTCTAACTTTGACAATAAGATATCCCAAGCATCTAACATCTTCATACCAACTTGTACGACTTTTATTTTCTTAAGTTTCTGTCTACATTCTTGTTCTGAAAACTATGGTTGCTCTTGGTTTGTTAAAGACAACATCCCATTCTTTCATGACATAACATTCTGGGGCAGAGTCAACATAAATGACTAAACGTTTCAAATTCTCGACTGCTTTGTTATAGTCTCGAAATGGACACATATTTCTGAATGCTTGGAAGTCATAAAATCTGAAACATCTATTCTGTACATTTTTTATAAAAATAAAAAAAATATTTTTTTTTATTCTTGAGCTATTTGTTGCATTGTTCCATTTGTTGTTCTTGAGCTATTTGTTGTTGAAGTTGTTCTTGTAGTACAATACTTTCACCAGTTGCATCTTCCAATTCGAAACTTTCTGCCGTCATTGACAAATACATAGGACATAAAAGTTTTACAGGAACAAAGTTTGCGTCAAACTAAGGTTAAGTTTATGTTTGCTAAAGTGTTTGAGTTTACTAAAGCTGAAAACTCTGCATTCGAATGAACAATAGGCAAACCAGCAGAGAAAGTGTTGTTTATACCATGAGTATCTTTTTGGTCATAGTAGTTTCTGTCGACATTCGAATAGCACTTTGAACCTAAGTTTGAAACAATATATAAAATAGGTGTACTTAAAGTCAATGGAACAGACAAACCTTGTATGACACCTTTTCCTGTTATAGGAAACTGTTGGTAGTAAAAACCAGATATAAGTTTTGTATTATAGCTCATATCGTTTATACTAAACTCAGTCGGACATCCAAACATAATGAAACCTGCTCTAGTTGCAGCACATGTTACATCCGTCTTAAAGTATTAAATAAGTCAACAAAACCTGTTGGTGGTATATCTGAGTAAGTATCTTCAAAGGAGTATTTTTACCATTCACAACAACAAAGTCTTCTGGTGTCAAAAGAGCAAAACAGGCTTTAGTCGTCATCGTGTTTAAGGTCAGTTTACAATATCGTCCTTGAGACTTTGTAAGTTTGTTGTTATAGAATTATATGACTCAGGGTTTTTAGTCGTAATAGTATAAACCATTATATCTTCTGCCATTATATATATTTAAAAGTTTTTCTGAAAGTGGAGAAGAACTTCATCTAAACTTTCACATGGCGTTTCTTGAAGTTCTCTGTCTAAGAAGTTCAAATATTTTGTAAAGACATAGAACTTTCCTTTGTCTACACGAACAAACAAAACAGGGTCTTTCATATCGTTCAAAAGTGTGTAAAGTCCTTTACATGAAATAAAGTCTATATTATTTTCTTCAAACATCTTTCAAGAAGTTTTGACATTTTTACTTAGCAAGTAAATTTTAATGAAATGTTGTGGTCGTCAAATATTTTTATGACGTCTGGGAAACTATACTTTAAGTTCAACGTTTCACCTCCTTTCATAACGTATATCTTGTCAATGACATTGTATGAAACACCACAGCAAGCAATGTCGGGTTCTATTTCTTTGATGTTTATATCGTCTGCCTCTGTCAAAAGTTTCAATAGTTCTTTCAAAACTTCATGAGGTGCGATGACATATGAGTTCACTTTTACAGGGTTGTGTTCGACCAAGTTTAACATTATACCTAAAGCTTGACAAATCTTCTCCTGAGTTTTAAGTTTGTCTTTCAGTTGCATGTAGTCGTTTCGAATATCTGCAACAGAACTTAAGTCTCTGCTAACTTCAGGATATGTTGGTTGTTCTTTTACAGGAACTATTGTTATACCATCTTCGTCTTCGTATGGTTTCCCCACTTCAACATCTCTTTCTTTGACATTGACAACAACACTTTGACTGTTTGTTTGAGTTGGTGAATTTAACTTCACATCTGCCACCGCCATTAAACCTTTTGAAACACTCACGCTTCTATTTTTCGGAAATGACATTTTACTAAGAATAAAAAGATGGACGTATTTGAGTATCTCTTTGAATTGAAGCAAAACAAAGTTTACACACACAAACAATACAAATACATTGACAGAATAGTTCTTTATACAAACAATGGTAAATGTTATAGAATAGCAGTCTTTGCTGAACCTAAATATTTTCATAAAGCAAAGAAAGTTGGTATAACTGAAATGGTGAAAGTTCTTGAAGCAGACAAAAATATAACAACAAAACTTACAGATATTTCTAAAGGTAAGTTTATAATACAATTTTATGTCAAAACTGGCGTACTGTCAATATTTGACGGAGAGAAGTCAGTTCAAGAACAACTTACTGACCTGCTGCCAAAATCTGCTCGATGGAAGCTGTCGTTATACCAATCTGAGGAGCCCCAGCAGGTTTCATCGAACGAATCTTCAAAAGAGCATCTTCCGTGAAAAGTGCTATTGGTTTTGTAAACTTCTTTGCTTTCAATTCATCTGGACCGTCTCTGTCACCAGTATATTGTATTTGAACTGTACCAACAGTTGAAATACCACCCATAAAGTCTTCTGAGTCAGCAAATGGAATGCCAAGCCAAAAGTTTGAACGGTCTCCATTTGTATATTGAGTTTTTTGACCTCCTGTATGAGTCCATACTTTCACATATGGCATAATAGAACTTTGCATTTCAGGGTTAATGGTTGTTGTGAAGTTGTTGTTAAAGTTCATAGCATCTAATGTCAAGTTGTATGACCTCATATCCTCAACTGTAGAATATTCTTCTCTTGGATAATATTTGCCATCTATGTTTATATGATATTTAATACCAGGGTTGTAGAAGCAAGAATAGTCATTTATAGTTCGTCTGAACAGTACAAACATAGTATCTGCATGTTTCATTGCAGTTGTTAAGGCAATATCTGTTCTTGCACCTGGGTCAGCACTTTGGTTTCCAATTCACCTGCAAAGTCTTTGACAGATATTTGGTGTATAGGGAACATAAGTGGAACTGCAATATATTTGGCAGCTAAAGCATTTGAAATATCTGGGTCCAACATATAGACTGCAAGTCTGCTTTCTATTCTCTTGCATTCAAATTTTTCGCATGTGAACTTAACTGGGTCCCAAGCATCTCCAGCAGCATTGAAATAATAGTTTACTTCAGTGTTGAGGTTTGAGAAACCAAAGTCTAAGTCAACTTTGTTTTTGCAAAAGTCGGCGAATGACATTTTATTTGTTCCACTACTTCTGTAAGAGTGAATGGGTCTTGCGTTGGTGCAATGACTAAGTTATTTTTGCTTGGAGTAAGTTCGATAGAATTTTTCCTGCCCAGTTTGGCAAGTATCTTAAAACCTGAAGATGAGGAAAGATGACAAAGGAACTCTAAGTTTCAATTTTACTTTGGTTACTGCTGCTGCAGTTTGTCCAGAAAGGTTAACATAAACTCCTGGAACGTTAGGGTCAAGTCTTCTTATTTTCTCAATGGTGGCGTACTGGTCTGTTTGTTCTCTAGCTTGTGGTTGTACTGAGTTTCTTAAAGCGAACCATTCATAGTTTGCCCATGTTACTGTTTGAACTAAGTCAGAGTTAGAATATATCTTATATCCATGAAAACTTCTGGAGCATATTGGTATCCGACATAGAAATTCCATTGCAACCTTTCTTGTCAGACAACTTGGCAGAAGGTTTTATTTCAATGTCTTGTTCCACGTATAAGAAAGAGTTGTCAATAGAAATTATATGAAACCTGTCGCAAGCAATATCTACTGTTGTTGAAGAACCTTCTCCAAACTCACCTACATTTCCATAAGAAACAGCAGTTGTATATTCGTAAGTTCCAGAACTATTTCTGACCTTCTAATGGCATTGTCGCATTCGTTATACCATTCGGAAACATTTCCGTTCATTGCATCCAAAACTGTTGGCGTTATATTCTGAGCGGCGTACATTTCATATGAGTAAAAATATAGAATAGTTGGATTTATATGTCATAATAGAACCCACGTGGACCAAGCTTTACTTTCTTCCTGACTGAGTTTTTAACTCTTCTTTTTCCTTCATTGCCCTCTGCTTGAAGTTGTTGCATCTTTGCATTATGTTCATCTAGTATGTTGTAAATTTCCCATGTCCTTTTTGCCTTTTGGCTCTGGTCGCCCATCTCAGGTAACCTATATCCTAGAAAGAGTTTGTCATAGTCTGTATTTGAGTCTTCGCGTATTGTTTGCATGACTCTTTCCTGAGTTTCCGGTTCAAGCTCTTCAAACAGTGCCTGTCCATATGGAATATGCTCGTTTCCAAATATATGTTTTTGTAGCCATTCTGGTTTTCTTTCCATGTTACCAACTATATCTTTTGTGAATGGGAAAGCTTCTACCCAATCTTTCAGTCTTGCGTCGTTTATTTCTGTAGTTGGTTTTATTTTGTCAAGGAACATGTTTTTAATACTAACATTTCATTTGTACTGTCCATTTGAGTTTTCTTAAATATTCATCCCTTCTCGGTTCATTGTCTGCAAAGTAAGTTTTTATGACATTTTGCAAACTTTCGTTTGCAAGGTCATGTACAATAGGTTCTCTTCCTTCGCTCTCCCTAACTTTCTTTCTAAACTCTTCACCAAATATACCATCTCTATGGTTCTGTGTAGTTCTTTGAGATAAATGTTCTAGAACGTCAGGTGTTATATTTCCATCAGCCATGTTCATTTCATACTGGTCCAAAATATCTGCATGTTTCATATCTTTCAATGGCATTAAAGCCGCGCTTAAAATACCAGCTATATCTGGTTCACCATTGACTTCCATTGCGTCTACAACTTCTTGGAATTGTGGTTGTAAGTTTATGAACCACCTATCCGGGTTAGCTTTATGACCCCATCTCATTGTAGTTCCATCGTCTGCAGAAACAAAAGTAGGTTTGTTTCCATCTTGGTTAGGTTCTGAATGAACTTTAAACAATGTTTCATTTCTATATGTTTTCTTGAAATTTAACCTTTTATTTTCACCGAGTTCATCCGAAGATTGAACGTTAAATGCTCGTAAGTAAAAAGGGTTGTTGTATTTGTGTACATTTTCTTTCAGTGCTTCCATTCTATGCTGAATATTTTCATCTGGTGCTGGAGTCTTTTGTATGTCGGCAAACATTTTTCGATATTCTTCTACTATGTCAGCCGAATTTTTTTTAGACTCTTGGAAATATTCCATATTCTCCGCATACTCTTGTTGAGGGTCAAGATTTTTCGGCTGTTCCAAATCTTCATCTAGTTCTGTGAAGTTAGTTTCCAAAGGAGGGACTTGTTCGTTTCCTTCAGGCTCTTCTAGCTGTTGTTGCTGAACTATTTCTTCCATGTCTGGTTGTATCTGAACTTCTTCCTGTGGAGTTTCTTGTACCTCATCTGCTGGCATTTCATATATTCCGAGACCGTTTTCAACAATTTCCCTATCTACGTCATCCGCATTCATAAGCTTTTGTTCTTTCGTTCCGTCTCTATTTTTTACGCGTTTCATGACGAAAGTTGAATTGTCATTTAGCTCTGACATCAAATATCTCGGAGTAAATTCATCCATGTCATTTGGATGATATGCTATTAAATCATATCCCTTAGCGAGCTTGTATTTTCCAGGTTTGAGATTATATCCGTTTTGGTGCTGAGCCATAAAGCTAAATAGGTTCGGGTCAGTATTTCCATCCTTGAACTTTCCAATAGCTTCTTTATATCTGTCACTAAAGTCAACAGTATCTGGGAAACCACACTCTTCTTTAAGCATTTTTAAGAATTCTTGGTTTCCTTGTTCTCTACTTCTTTTATGTCCTTGCTCTGTTTGTGGTTGTTGTGTTGGTTGCTGTGCTGGTTGTGGAGGTGGTTGTTGTGCATGCCTGTGTCTATGTCCATGTGACGATGTAAATGTTTTAGGTAGTCCTGGTGCAGGTGCTTCTCTTGGAGGGTTTGGTGGTATATAAGTTCCACCAGCTGGCACATATGTTCCATCTGCAGCGTAATGTCCTACCTGACTTTTCGTTTTTAAGAAAGCATTTACTAGGTCTGTTTTGGTCTGTTGTAACTCTTTTTCTTGACTTTTCACAACAGTTGCTCTAACGGCGTCATAGGCACTTTGAACTGCCTGTCTCGTTGCTGCATCTGTTATTTTCGTCATATTTTGTGCTACTTCTCTTAACTCGTTGTCGAAACCTTCAGACTTCAGTTTCTTTCCAGATGAGAAGTCGTTCACTTGTTTCACCTTACTATGAAGAGCTTCGAAGGCGTTCTTAAAGTCAGCATTCGTTAAAGCTTCATTTGAACTGTCTTCATCCGCTTGTATTTTTGTCCTTATTGACCCTATGAGTTGGGCTGCTTTAGCGTTGGCTTGGGCATCTAACCAGTCATTGTTAGCTTTTATATATTCTGCGCTTTTCATTGCCTTTTGCATAGCCGCGTCGTTATTTTTACTTTCTTGTGCTAAGTTTTCATACTGTACGGTTTGGTTTTGCAACTGTAAAAGTTTTTCTGCCTTTACATTTGCTTCAACTTCCTTTTTATACTCATCGCTATCCATATATGTCTTCAGGGCTTTTTGTTTTATCTCTTCATCTTTCAGTACTTTATATCGAGTAGTATGGTTTTTCAAATTTATGACATCTTGTTCCATTTTTGCTACTTCTGCTGCTTTTTCTGACACTTTTTTCGCATATTCCTCTGTACTTAGTTCTTTCAGTTGTTCTTCTTTCTTCTTTTTCTCTACGTTTAACTCATTGAGTTTCTTTGTGTGTCTGTCATATTCTAGTTTCTTTTCGTTTTCACCTATTTGCTTCTGTATGTCTATGTTTGACTTTTTGACATCTGCTATTTGATTTTTGAGTGAACTCAAATTCATTTGACTTTGAGGGTTATATGCTGTTCCGTCTGCAGCTCCACCATAGCCTGCCATTTTCGCTAAAAGTGCCGCTCTTAAACCTCCACTCTGTGCACCAACAACTCGGTTTAAAAGCATAGGATTGCTTGACATTTGTTGCAACATAGTGGGGTCATTCAGCATTTGTTGTTGCAACTGTTGTTGTGGTGTCAGTTTTACTATTGGATGTTTCAATGCTCTCTTCCTCTTACGTATATTCTTACGTAGCTTACGTGGCATTTTAAGTGAAGTTAAAAACATTTACGATGAAGAAGTCTTGACAAAACATTTACGATGAAATCATGAGTTTTCTACGATGTTAGAAAACATGTTAGAAAACGTGTTAGATCTAACATTCTAACATAAAATATATTTTTGGTTCATTTACACTCGTTACGATGAAGAAGTCTTGACAAAACATTTACGAAGAAGTCTTGACAAAACATTTACGAAGAAGTCTTGACAAAACATGAAAACATATATAATTTGTGAAAAGCTCCTGGAAGACCCGTATATAAGAACTTCATTTATACTAAACATCTTCGGGGCTAGAGGGCACGAAGTGCCTGGAAGCCCCACTTCCTTTTTTTTTTTTTTTTTTTTTTTTTTTGATTTATTGAGTATTTCTAATCATGATTCAGATTAGTCGATGCATTTCTCCAGGATAAAAAAATTCTGAAGGAGAGCGAATATTATCAAAATCGATTAGATTTTAGTATGTGTATGTTTCCATAAATGATAAATTGAATTATGATAAAATATTTTTTGAATGTGTCACTTCACATTCTATCAGCTGAAGCTGACTGGAATTATTTTTGTTGCCATTTAGATATAGATAAAAAATAATCAAAGTTTTAGGCGAAAAGAAAAAAAATGACATTTCTGTAAAATTGTTTCAGAGGATCCTGACCTTATAATTAAGCTCAATTAATACATGCAATCTGATCGTTTATGGTATCATGGACTTGTGATCTCTTCTATTTAAGTTAGAAGGCGTATTTCAATCTTCCGAAATAATGGTTGAAAGTCGGGGTTCACTCGTAGTAAGCACTCCCTCACTGTTGGTAAAATAGTACCGAAATCAAACCGAAAACTTGAAATTATCATATAATCAAAAAATTTATAATAATGTTACTCATATTTCAAGATTTGACGCATGAAATGGAATTACCTTAAATAATAATTACTTTACTGTAAATTAGATTAGAAAAAAAAATTGAAATTTAACCTTGAAATTCATCTACTATGAATTCAAAGAATTCTGCACTAGAAATAGTGCTATCTGCTGTGTGTGGCTCTCCATCGTTGCATAAACTTTCATCATTGTGACGAAATGTTTGACCACATTTGCCGCATTGGCAAATTTCGCAGTTATAGAAGATATCTCCTATATCATTCTTGATGTTTTCTTTCGTCTGTTCTGTCCAGCTACTGCAGAAGAAGAAAGAATCGAAACTCTTCAAATCTTGGTCATAAGATATTTCAGATCTCAAAACATGGCATCCCTGCATGTTAGCGATGTTGTAGATGTCATCATCTATCATTCCATCATCAGATATATTCGTATATCTTATTGCCAATACCGAAAGATTCCTCTGATATTCAGCAATTTGGTTCAAAATGTTTTTGATTTTATCAGC
The DNA here is from genome assembly GCF_026262505.1 of Trichomonas vaginalis G3. NCBI lineage: Eukaryota > Parabasalia > Trichomonadida > Trichomonadidae > Trichomonas > Trichomonas vaginalis. Next base: position 25,549,718 of record NC_067206.1, on the reverse strand, counting down.
TGAAAGATGAGGAGTTGATACGATTCCAAACACTGTTTCGTTCTCATATGTTGTGACAACGAATGGTGTTTGAACAGGTATCTTCAACATCAGTACTGTGTTGTCGAAATACTTCGGGAAAATCATTGGTTGTGGATTATCAGCTGCCAAAGCTTCAACAATCAAAGAAGCCAAAAGATTAGGGAATGATAGTTCATACTCAACACGTGGATTAGTTGGACATTTGAGTGTTGGATAACAGCACAAAGAAATGTTCAAATTTTGGTCAATTAATAATTCATTGTCACTTTTTTCAAAAGTAATTCCAGGGATTATGAAATCAAGGACTTTTAAGAATTGTGGAGTGAATTTCGGTGTGTGGTTATCCATACAGTGTTTCATGAGTGATACTGTGCTTGTGAAATCCTTTTGGCAGAGACAGCAGTGAGGAACAGGATTAATTTGGATGAATTTCGCTGATGTCATCAATTTCTCAACGTAATCAAGATTTTCAAGTAAAGTGATATAATTTACTGCTTCTATTTCTTCTTTGACAGGTTCATTGATGACTTCTTCTTTCACTTCTTGCTTCTGAACAACAATTTCTTCATTGTCTTTCTCAGATTTCTTTGCAGCACTCAACCCTTTCATGTCAATTGTTGATGTAACAAATGCCATGTATGCTTCGGCTTCTGGATCATCAGAGTCTTCTGAATATCCACTGGAAACATCACTGAGCTCTTCATCTGATGATACTTCGCTGAGTTCTTCTGATTCGTCAGATTTTTCGTCACTTTTTGTTTCATCTTGTTTTTCAATTTTTTCTGTTTTTTCTTCTTCTTCGTTTTTGGCTGGTTTGCGTTGTTTCCTGCAGAAAGCTGAGATCTTTGATGTATTAGACATATCACCAATAAACAGTAGAACATCATTTGTGTGGTCTCTGCATACATGGATTCGAAATTGAGTAATTGGAAACTCACCGTTGCAAACTGAACAGACAGCTGTTTGTGTCTTGGTCGATTTCGATAAAAGGAACTTGTCTTCGAAGTCAGTGGTCATGTGATGGCTCTGGATGAAGTGTTCAAGAAGATATTCAATTTTGGCACTAATGAAACTACAAGCTGGACAAGAAATGAACTCTTCTTTCTTTGTTGTTTCGGCTATAGTAATGTTTAGCTTAGGAATCTGAAGTTTTTGTCCTTTGTCTGGAAATTGAATTTTGAAAGCAGATTTTTCTAAAATTGATGGCTTTGGAGCTTCAACTGCTTTAGGCTGTACAATGAGAGTTGGTTTCTCAATTGTAATTGTCTTTCCGGACTTTGTTGTAGCAGATCTAACCTTATTATCCTCTTCTTTAGGAATATCATTGGTGGAGCTTGACTTGACGATTTCAAGCTTGGACGTGTCGTTCTTCTTGACTTCTATGTTGAATTTGTTTTGTTGAGGTCTGTATTCGGCAAAGTCAGGAACAGATCTCTTGTTTGCAGAGCCTCTGTATTCTGTAAAGTCTGGTGTTGACCTCTCTTTCTTCTTAGGAGGACGATGTTCTTGATGGTCTGATTTATTATTGACAAAATCAGATGGTTTTGGAACATTTTGTGGCTTCTCTTTAACTGGTTGGGCTGGTGGCTTAGGAACTTGCTTTTGAACGCCAACTTGTAAAATTGGTTTTTCTTTTTGAGGTTTTTCAAAAGTAGAACGCGGTTTTTCAGTTTTCTGTACTTGTTCTGGCCTTGGAGCCTGTTTTTGAGTACCAACTTGGATCGTAATTTTTTCCGAAGGTTTATTTTGGACTTGTTGTGGTTTTTCTTGTGGATGTGGCTTTGTCTGATTAGTCTGAGAACTTTCTGGTGTATATGGCTCGAATTTTGATGAATTATTATCTCTTTGATTTCTTTCACGATAATCATTTCTTCTTTGGTTTGAATCACGATTGTAATCATTTTGGTATCTGTTTTGAGAATATTCTTGGTTTCTATGAGGCTGTTCTTGATCATTTCTGTCAAGATTTCGATCTGTAAACCTTTGATGTTGATTATAGGTTCTTGGTCGCTCAAACTCTTGTGGTTCACGTTCACGGTAGTTGTCGTTTGAGAATCTAGCACGATAATCTGGTTGTGCTTGGTAATGATCTGTTTCAGGCTCATTATATTCACGCTCTGGATATTTAGGTCCGTCAAATGGATCTGTAGCTGGTAGTCTTGGTATTGGAAAGTCGTCAATATTAGGATACATATCAAATCGAGCGTAAGGTCCTACAATTAGTTCATTTGTAATGACTTTGAGAAGAGGTGATTTTCCTGTTAATATTTCTATGACTGAATTTTGGAAATTTTGTTGAGCCAAATTTAAAGCATTGAGCTTTTTCTCAGTAACTAAATCTGTTCGTGCTTTATGCTTGACAAAGTACGTTACTGCATTTGTATCGCCTCTATCTATAGCACGATATAATGGAGAGTAGCCATGTATATCTTGCTGGTTAATATCAGCGCCATTATCAACAAGTATCTTAACTATTTCATAATTCATTAACTTAGTAGCAATATGTAATGGCATTTCTCTTTGACCATTAAGAGTGTTTACGTTTGCCCTTTTCTTTACAAGTACTCTTGTAGTATAAATGTCATTAGCATATGCTGCGATATGAAGTGGAGAGCATTTTGAATTTGGATCTATTTCGTTAATGTTTGCTCCAACGTAAATTAAAGCGTCAATTATTTCTTTTCTCCCTAAAAATATAGCCAGATGCAGTGGGAGTGGCTGATGAAGATCTAAAATCTGGCCTTCAAAATCGCAAGGAATTTGTCTATGTGTGCGTACACGAATTTTAGATAGTTCAACAAGTGCTTCTGGGTTATTTTCAATAATGTATTTTACAACCCACTCCATCTAGGTTCAATACTCGCTTCTCGCCCTTTCTTATTTCTGATTTAAGAATAGTAAATTATTAATTGGCATAGTATATCAATATTGATATTAAACAAAATACTACTGCAAATCGATTGAAATAATTTTCTAAATTTCAAAAACTATTATTATATCAATACTATTACTAATTTCTGCCAAACATTCTTCTAAAAAGCTTATATTGTAACTGCTCCATATCAATAAGTGTTATTGTTGATAAATCCCATATATTTTTTGCTTATTAACTATTCATATCAGAGTATATTCCCCAATTCTCATAAGTAAATGATATACATATGATTAATTAAGGTTTATAGATAAACTGAACAAATTTAATTTAAAATATGAAGCAAAATATAGGATAAAAGTAAAAATCGCTAGAAATATGCACTTGCTTAACTCATTATAATGAAATTGGTCACTGATTTCATTTTTCGGAGTAAAATTGAGAATCAGAACGATAATTTTTTTTAAAATGTCAAAAATGCACGTCAAGCTTGAGATACAATCCGGAAGGGTTAAATCTCTATGCTTCCATGATTCTCGTCCATGGCTTTTGGCATCCTTCCATACCGGAGAAATCATTATCTACGACTACGAAGTAGGAGTAGAAATTCAAAGATATAACGAATTTACCGTCCCAGTCCGCACAGCCTGCTTCCATCCTTCACTTCCATTATTTGCAGCAGGTGCAGATGATACATGCATTAAGATTTTTAATTACGATGAGCAGCGTTGTATCGCAACATTTACAGAACACCTCGACTACATCCGTACAGTACAATTCCATCCAACAAAGCCATTCCTTGTTTCAGCATCTGACGACCAAACCATCAGAATTTGGAATTACGAAACGAATTTGTGCTTAACATCAATTTCGGGCCACAACCACTACGTCATGTCCGCATTCTTCCATCCCACTCTTCCTCTTGTTTTATCCGCATCCCTTGATGACTCTGTTCGTGTCTGGGATATCTCTTCTCTTTTCAATGATGGACAATCAAGCGGAGGAATCTTCTCTATTACAGATGCCGTCATGAAATTTACACAGGAAGAGCATACAGCCGGTGTCAACTGGGCTGCATGGCATCCAAACAAGCCTATGGCCGTTTCTTGTTCAGATGATGAATCAGTTAAGATCTGGAGAATCGTTGAGACTGAAATGAGCCTTGTTGCTACATTACGCGGCCACACAGGAAATATTTCTTGTGCATGCTTCATGCCAAACATGGATCTCGTTCTTTCTTGTTCAGAAGATCAGACAGTCAGAGTCTGGGATTCAAAGCGTTTCGTACATCTTTCAAAGTACAAGTCCGAAGGAAACAGGTTCTGGTGCGTCGCGGCCCATCCTGTCAAGCCAATTTTCGCTGCTGGACATGATAATGGTTTAGTCATTTATAGTGTCACGAAAAACGCTCCTGCATACGATACAGTCGATGGCAACATTTATTACTACAAAGAAAATGCAATTCGCGCTTATAATATCAAAGATGAATCAGACGGCGTTACTGGATACATCAAACAGAGATCATCGACATCACGTCAATCTCCTATTGATCCGAAACCAACTACCGTAAGCTACAACCCAACACATAAAGTATTTCTTGTTGGATACCCAGATCGTATCGAAATCGTTCCAGCAAATGGAAAACCAGGTGACGACAACCAAGTCATTCAAGGATTCAACCCTGTTTGGATTGGCCGTAACCAATTTGTCTTCCAAACAGATTCACAAACACAAAACATCAGTTTACGCGAAATTGGCGGATCATCTACATCCACTCTTACCCTCAAATGCAGGAAAATTTTCCCTGGCCCGCCAGGAACTATTTTCGGAACTGATGGCGAAACTCTCTTCAGATACGACATCATGAGACGCTCCCAGATCTCTCAGACCCACTTATCCAACATCAAGAACATCATCATGAGCCCAGACAGGAAGCACATTGGTATGCTTACGTCAACAGATGTTATTATTTCGGATATTGACTTCAACAACATTACAAAAGTCACAGAAGTTGTCAAGACAAAGTCAGGCGTATGGTTTGACAGCAACGTTTTCGTTTATTCTACAAGGACCCACGTCAAATACTTACTTATCAACGGAGAAGGCGGCACTCTCAAGAGTACACCACAAACACTCTATGTCGCCGCTATTTCAGATAAACTCTACGGACTTAACATACAAGATACTGTGAGAAAGTTCCCAATTGACACTCTTGAAATTAAATTCCGCCTTGCCATCATGGAAAACCGAATCGACGCCGTCGTCGCAACACTCAGGTCCGCCAAGGTCTGCTCCACCTCCATCATCGACTATCTCCACAAGCACGGACATCCCGAAATCGCCGTTCAGTTTGTCCATCAACCTCGTGCCAAATTTGACTTGGCCATGGAGTCCGGCAACCTCGAATTAGGCGTAGATGCCGCAACTGAGCTTGCCGATCCCGTAATTTGGGACAGAATAGCAGATGAAGCGATGGCACAAGGCAGATTCACAGTTGCAGAGCAAGCATTCAAGAAGAGCGGTAACATGGAACGTCTTGCCTTCCTTTATTTGATCAGTGGCCAGACACAGAAACTCAATTCATTGAAAGTTGACGATTCACTTTCATTACAACGCGCGATTTGGTCAAATGACTTCAAGACAGAGGCAATTCTTCTCCACGATGTCGCTCCTTCCATTGCATACATCGCTGCTGACGGTGATGACTCATTGCAGTCATCAATTCAAGTGCCAGACGAAATCAAAGATGAACTGAAGAAATTTGCCAAACATGAGATCACTTCATCTCCTCTCAAAACTGTTGAGAAATTGGAAGACTGGCCAACACTTTACATCAACAGACCAAAGTATGTTGTCACACCAGGATCGCAGCACGATGACGATGACGATGTAGAAAACGATGATGAAGAAAACGGCTGGAACTTCAACGAAGAAGCCGCAGAAGCCAAAGAAGAAAACGGTGAAGAGGATGATGACGAAGAGAACGGCTGGGACATGGACGACATCCAGTTCGATGTCACTGCTTCTCCAGGACAAGGAGCTGCTGCTGGATTCATTGTTCCATCTCCAGGACAATCTGTTTCATCGCAATGGATGGAAGGAGTCGAAATCGCTGGTCAATACGCTGCTGCCGGTGAATTCGGCCTCGCATTGCAAGTCTTGTCTGAACAGATTGCATTGATAAATGCAGAACCACTCAAGGAGCATTTTGTTGCAAGTTACATTGCATCGCATGTTTCAATTCCTGCTCTTGCATGCGCTCCTCCAATCATCTCTCCTTTGACAGCGAAGTTCTTGAAGAGGAAGGCTCCTTCTCCATATTTCTCCATCGAAAGAATGGAGAAGATGATCGAAGAAGGCTCCAAACTCATGACAAAAGGAAAATTCAATGCTGCAAAGTCAATTTTCTTGTCACTTTTGCAGTCAATTCCAATTGCATCTGTTTCAACTGTTGAAGAGCAGAGGAAGGTCATAGATGCTGTAGAAATATGCAGGAAGTACGTGATTGCAGCAATGCTCGGAATTGCACAGAACTCAATCAAGAAACCAGATAAAAGAAAACTCGAGTATTTGTTGTACATCTACGCTCTGAAACTCGATGAAAAGATGCAGAACATCGCTTTGAACTTGGCTGTTAACATCGCTACAACACTCGGATGCTTCAAGACAGCTCTCATGTTCGCTACTGATGAGAGAACAAGAAAGGTAATCGAGTCAAAGAGCCAAGGAAATAAGACTGACGCTGTGAAAGTTGATTTCACTCCTGTTGGAAATTTCGAGGTCTGCTGCAACGAATTAGTTCAGATTCCAATCGGCGAACAGAAGGTTTCCTGCCCATTCTGCGGTGCTACCTATAAGGCATCACACGCAAATGAACTTTGCAGCGTTTGCCAGTTATCTAAAGTTGGAGGAATCGGAACTGGTTTGAAGATTAATAACTAATACATTTATATATTATATTGAATTTTTTTTTACTTATAAAAAAATTTTTTTTTCTTTATTTTAGATCTTGTTTTAACATGTCTTGGGTCTTAACTTATAGTTATTGTGTTCATTCTATGTATGGTAATCTTAAACAATTCACATGAACTCCATATAAGATAATTTTCTTTTAATTTGTTTGCACATCTTGAATTGATAATTCTTTGGCGGAATTTACATTTTGTCAGATTCAATTATATGTAATTTACACATTAACTCGTTTATTTAAAAGAAGGAGACATTTTGATATTACCATAAACATACCCCTATAAAAAATGATGGTTTTTTATTTTTACTTTTTTTTTCAATGGTTCAATTTCCGAAATTATGTAATGAACTATCGCGGGTTGGCATTCTTACTGAATGTGGCCCATTAAATATAATTATTAATGGTCGAACAATCAAAACATTGAAGTCCTCGGCTGTCTGTTTTTCAGATTTAATAAAAGACAAATGTATTTATGACAAAAGAACGGCTTTGTTTAAAATAAATCTAAATTTGAAATGTGAAGATTCAATTGACATACTTATAAAGTTTCTTGAAACAGGAAAGCTCGAATTTCAAGAAGATGAAGAACATTATCATGATATATTTGAAATCGGAAAGCGTTTTGGGAATCAAATCTTTATCCAAGTGTATATCGAGCATGTTAAATTAGATAAATCAATTACAAAAGAAAACGTTTTTCAGAAATATGAAATTTCAATTTTAGAAAATGATACTATAACCGAAAATGAATGCATTGAATTCATTTATCACATTTATATTGTTTAAATGACAATGATATCATTGAAAATTTCGCAAAAAATGGTTATGAATTTTGTGAAAAAATCTTGAATTCGAAACAATTAAAGATCGAAAATGAAGATAAGTTATCTTTGTTGCTTTTAGAAATCTGCAAGAGAGACAATACACTATTTGATTTATTTAGATATATCAAATTATCATTTTGTTCTAGTGAAATTTTAGACAAAATTTATAACTTTTCTATTGAACATTCATTCGAATCAGTTCTTCTAACGATATACAATGAAACGATAAAGAATTATCATTCAAATATAAGAGAAAATATTAAAATCTCAAATCAATCTATATCATCATTTGAAAAAACTTTAAATAAATATCAATTTACCGTTTCAAACCAACTTATTTCATCATTTGAAAAATCGTTAAATCAATTGAAAATATCAGATAATTCGATTAATGTTTATGAATCTCATTTTAAAGAAATTTCTAAAGAAATTCAGATGGAAATTACTGCTTCATCGGTTGGAAGGGGAAGTTTATTTCCTAAGGGTGAATCTAATTTATGGATAAAAGCTGATCTAAAAGGGTATAAGTTAAGACCAAGATCATATGTTTTACAATCAACATGTGTAACGGATCCTGACTTATTGAGAAGATGGAAGTTAGAAGGAATCAAAGAAAATGGAACAACTATTGTATTAGATAATAATAAATATTATGAATTTCAGGGAGGAGAAATCAAAGAATTTCCGCTGCAAACAAGTGAATATTTTGTATCTTTCAAATTAACTCAAATAGGAGGAAATGCACGCAATTGTAACTTTTTATTAAGGATGGGCACTCATAGGCTCCTGACAGCATAAAAATGTTATTATCTCACAATATAAAAGGAATCATAGGAATCTACAACTATATCTATATTGTTGGAAGACTTCTTAATGTATCATGCATATAAGTTATATCAATAACTCCATTATGTTATATGATTGTAATCATATTTTCGTTTCATGTTCAAAAACATTAAAATCATACTAACTATATGAGTATTATATTTAGGAAGCTGATATATAGATATGATAAAATGCTAGGTTTTGTGATTAAGAATATATACTTATCTTTTAGAAAATAATACTTTTATAAAAAATTATATCTTATATAATCTAAAAATTTTGGACAATTAAAAAACATTAATTAAAAATAGAAGGTGAAAGTGTTTATTCAAAGAAGGTGCAAGATTATGATGTTTTGAGGGTGAAATAAATTTAATAATTATTTATGTGATTTAAGAGTAATACGATCATCGGTAGCTTGAAGACCTCTCTTTATAGCTCTTAATGCCGCAAACTTTTTTTGAACTTGCTTTGAATTTTTGAATGCTTTGATTAAATCTTTTGTTGTATCATACATTCTGAAATATCTGTTCATCATTTCTGGCATTGTTGGTAAATTTAACCTGTATCTTATTGCTACAATCGTTTCAAACATACTTTCATTGAAATGCAATATTGTGACTGCCATCCTAATTGGCCAAGAAGCATGCCAATTAATATTTTTATTAGCAAGCATTGCTTTGATATGGTTTATTGATTCAACTACTTGAGTTGAATGAATCTTTTTTACCATATCAAAGATTTTTACGGTATCTTCGAGGAATTTTTTAAGTGTTTTTATAGCAGTTTTATTTTTTGCATATTTCCATGGTTTAATCATCTTGCATTTTTCAGGATCTGGACAAAATTTATGATTTCCGGCATAATGTTTAGCGGAATTCAACCATAAAAACTTCTTTGTTTTAATTGACATATGTGTGTCATTGAGAAGTTGCCTAAGCCAACGCAATAAATTCTTTGAAATGCTAGATAAGATTCTGAATTCTGGCAGTTTGAGCTTTTTCTGTATATTGTTAAGAAAATGTCCAGGATCTCTGTATTCTCTGATACCTTTGAACGTATTTTTGATTGTAGAAACAATTTTGACATCGCCATCATGCACAAAAAAATTTACACGTTTTTCATTATTCCAACGCTTCAGCATTCTTTTTAAGCCTTCAAATTCCATTTCATTTGATTTTCCGTTGAAATTACCTTTGAAATTTTTAAAAGATTTAGATATCACTTCCCAATCTACAATTTTTTTGAGTTTCTCTTCTACAAATTGTACATAGCAAAACATTGCATTTCTTCTCTGACTCCAAGAACCGTCAAACAAAAGTCCCGAACATTTTCTCATTCGAGATTTCCAATAATTAACAGATTCTCTGGCAACTTCTATGATAACACGACCAACCTTTTCTTGGACTCGATGAAATGTAGCTTCTGACGGAACTTTGATGTTATTCAGCATGAATTGAAATTCTGATTGGCAAAATGTAGCGCCGCTCAATAATACAGATAGCACAAATTCAACAGTGTTGACGACATATGGCTCTACCCTATTTTTCGCGCTTTGAACTAAGTTCTTTATACGCTTTGCAACTGCTTTTGTTCGCCGCGGCATGAAAAATGAAGAATAACTTGACGGTTTCTTGAACAAATGGTCGCACATTCAAATATTGTGATGTACGATCAGGATAAAAGAATGTTGTTGCCGTGAATTTAGAAAATAGCAAAATTTCAATTTACGCAATCGAGATATAACTTGATCGTTTGAGCGATAACCATGGCACCCATAGTATTAATGAAAGTACTCATACTTACAATTATTTTCTCCCATAGGAATATTGTTCAATATACTTCACCTATAGAGGAAATCTCGAAATAAAATCGAATTTTTTCAAAAATTACAAAAATCAATTTTTTACAAAGATGTTCGAAAAATAACATTATATACGCATCAAATCAAAGCATTATATGGAGCATTATAATTCTATATATGATTGTCCATCTTGCTGTTGTGCTATTTTTTTTAAACAATAATTTCATTGTTGAAATTAAATTTGCAATTTCAGTAAAAATTGCGACCCATCATTTTGAATATAATTGAATTAATACATTTATTGTAAGAATATTATATACCAAATATTAGACTTCCACATGAATCCTGGTATGATATTATAAGTATTGCAAAATTAGAAAAAAATATGCTCATGATATACTAAAATTCATGTTTCAAGGTTAACTTATAAATAAAATAAGTTCGAGAAATGCATCACTAAATATTTGAGCTTGTGCACTATAATGCTATATAATAGTCTTCACTGTTTTTAATATATTGACTTTGCTAGACTTGATTTTTTTCATCACCCTAAATATTTGGTATATAATATTCTTACAATAAATGTATTAATTCAATTATATTCAAAATGATGGGTCGCAATTTTTACTGAAATTGCAAATTTAATTTCAACAATGAAATTATTGTTTAAAAAAAATAGCACAACAGCAAGATGGACAATCATATATAGAATTATAATGCTCCATATAATGCTTTGATTTGATGCGTATATAATGTTATTTTTCGAACATCTTTGTAAAAAATTGATTTTTGTAATTTTTGAAAAAATTCGATTTTATTTCGAGATTTCCTCTATAGGTGAAGTATATTGAACAATATTCCTATGGGAGAAAATAATTGTAAGTATGAGTACTTTCATTAATACTATGGGTGCCATGGTTATCGCTCAAACGATCAAGTTATATCTCGATTGCGTAAATTGAAATTTTGCTATTTTCTAAATTCACGGCAACAACATTCTTTTATCCTGATCGTACATCACAATATTTGAATGTGCGACCATTTGTTCAAGAAACCGTCAAGTTATTCTTCATTTTTCATGCCGCGGCGAACAAAAGCAGTTGCAAAGCGTATAAAGAACTTAGTTCAAAGCGCGAAAAATAGGGTAGAGCCATATGTCGTCAACACTGTTGAATTTGTGCTATCTGTATTATTGAGCGGCGCTACATTTTGCCAATCAGAATTTCAATTCATGCTGAATAACATCAAAGTTCCGTCAGAAGCTACATTTCATCGAGTCCAAGAAAAGGTTGGTCGTGTTATCATAGAAGTTGCCAGAGAATCTGTTAATTATTGGAAATCTCGAATGAGAAAATGTTCGGGACTTTTGTTTGACGGTTCTTGGAGTCAGAGAAGAAATGCAATGTTTTGCTATGTACAATTTGTAGAAGAGAAACTCAAAAAATTGTAGATTGGGAAGTGATATCTAAATCTTTTAAAAATTTCAAAGGTAATTTCAACGGGAAATCAAATGAAATGGAATTTGAAGGCTTAAAAAGAATGCTGAAGCGTTGGAATAATGAAAAACGTGTAAATTTTTTTGTGCATGATGGCGATGTCAAAATTGTTTCTACAATCAAAAATACGTTCAAAGGTATCAGAGAATACAGAGATCCTGGACATTTTCTTAACAATATACAGAAAAAGCTCAAACTGCCAGAATTCAGAATCTTATCTAGCATTTCAAAGAATTTATTGCGTTGGCTTAGGCAACTTCTCAATGACACACATATGTCAATTAAAACAAAGAAGTTTTTATGGTTGAATTCCGCTAAACATTATGCCGGAAATCATAAATTTTGTCCAGATCCTGAAAAATGCAAGATGATTAAACCATGGAAATATGCAAAAAATAAAACTGCTATAAAAACACTTAAAAAATTCCTCGAAGATACCGTAAAAATCTTTGATATGGTAAAAAAGATTCATTCAACTCAAGTAGTTGAATCAATAAACCATATCAAAGCAATGCTTGCTAATAAAAATATTAATTGGCATGCTTCTTGGCCAATTAGGATGGCAGTCACAATATTGCATTTCAATGAAAGTATGTTTGAAACGATTGTAGCAATAAGATACAGGTTAAATTTACCAACAATGCCAGAAATGATGAACAGATATTTCAGAATGTATGATACAACAAAAGATTTAATCAAAGCATTCAAAAATTCAAAGCAAGTTCAAAAAAAGTTTGCGGCATTAAGAGCTATAAAGAGAGGTCTTCAAGCTACCGATGATCGTATTACTCTTAAATCACATAAATAATTATTAAATTTATTTCACCCTCAAAACATCATAATCTTGCACCTTCTTTGAATAAACACTTTCACCTTCTATTTTTAATTAATGTTTTTTAATTGTCCAAAATTTTTAGATTATATAAGATATAATTTTTTATAAAAGTATTATTTTCTAAAAGATAAGTATATATTCTTAATCACAAAACCTAGCATTTTATCATATCTATATATCAGCTTCCTAAATATAATACTCATATAGTTAGTATGATTTTAATGTTTTTGAACATGAAACGAAAATATGATTACAATCATATAACATAATGGAGTTATTGATATAACTTATATGCATGATACATTAAGAAGTCTTCCAACAATATAGATATAGTTGTAGATTCCTATGATTCCTTTTATATTGTGAGATAATAACATTTTTATGCTGTCAGGAGCCTATGAGTGCCCATCCTTAATAAGTATTTTTGATTTCAAGGGTGATTTAACAAAAATTTAATAAAAACTGAATTTAGATATTAAATTAGAAGATCTAATGCAGTCAACCACATATTCTATCTTAAACATTATATCTATATATTTAAATATTCTTCTAATACAAAATTATGTCCTGTTTTTTCACTTCAAATTAAACTCAAAATTAAAAAAAAAGTAGTTATACTCCTTTTAGTTTTGCGCCATATGTATTAGCAATAATCCAGTAATATCTTATTTCCGATTGATATTTAGTAATAAATGATGGATTTGATGATAATATAGATCTGAGTTGTATGAATTAATAAAAACAAAAATAATATTTTAAGATATACATACAAATAAAAAAAACATTAAACATTTTGATTTGAATTCTTTGATGAATTAAAGAAATCAACAAGTTGGCAAACGTATAAAGGAATGTCATCATGGTCGAGTTGCTGATTCGATGAGTCGCACTGATCAAACATAACTATAAAGTCATGCAATTCCTTTGTTTCCATGATAATTTTTGGAATTAATTTCCTCATCATTTCAGCTCTTCTTGCTGTTTTCTTGTTCAAGTACTCACAGATAACGTTGTACTCGATTCCTTCGTAAGACTTCTCCAAGAGAACTCTGATTTCTCTCATTGTCCAGTCCTTAATTAGGAAAGGTCTGAAATTGAGTTTCATTGAAAGCCAAAACAAAACATAAATTACGTATCCTTTTGAGTATCCAGAACTGTAATTTCTGAAGCAAGAATCAACATTTCTTCCACTGCTGAAATAAGTTTTAACAAGTGAACAAACGTTGATTGTCTTGGATTTGAAAGAGCTTTTCATGTAAGCTTGTTTCGTTCTCTGTGAAGGCTCTTCTTCATTAGAATAATGACTGAAAATTAAGTCCCTTCTTTGATTTGTTTCACTCAGTAATCTCAAAGTATAAAGTCTGTAGCGAAGATTTTGGATGGAAACTTCTGGAAATTCCTTTTTAATTATGTTCCAAAGCTCTGAATCATTGAAGAACTTGTTGTGCATCGAAACTAACTTCTGATCTCGTTCCTTTGTCCAATATTTCACTTCTCCTGAAGATGTTAATTTTTCATCATCAGAATCTCTTTGTTGGGAAGATTTTTCATCATCAGAAAGAGATTTTGTTGATTTGATGATAGGTTTAATTGATTGTGTCCTTTTCTCTTGATCCTCGCTTTCATCTGAAGCAATAATTGGATTCTTCCTCGGTCTTCCTCTTTTGCGTTTTGGTGGTGGAGGTGGTGGTTTAATTTCAACTTCAACTTCCGAATCAGAATCATCAGAATCTGAAGAAATAATTCTTTTTGGTCGACCTCTTTTCTTTGGTTTAACTTCGACTTCTGATTCAGAATCATCAGAATCAGATGAAATAATTCTTTTCGGTCTTCCTCTTTTCTTTGGTTTAACTTCGACTTCAACTTCTGATTCAGAATTATCAGAGTCTGAAGAAACGATACGTTTCGGTCTTCCTCTTTTCTTTGGTTTGACTTCAACTTCAACTTCTGAATCAGAATCATCAGAATCGGATGAAACAACTCGTTTTGGTCTTCCTCTTTTCTTTGGCTTTTGTTCCACATCTGAATCAGAATCTGAAGAAGCAACAACAACTTTCTTCTTTCTTCCTGGTTTCTTCTTTTGTTTAACTTCGACTTCTGACTCTGAGTTATCAGAATCAGATGAAACGATTGTCTTTTCAGGAATTTGTTCTGTTTTTTCTTTTGATTCCGTATCAGATGGAGAATTATCAGATTCATCAGAAACTTCTTTCTTTTGTGGTGTTTGTTTTTGTTTTTGATCAATTTCTGACTCAAATACTTCTGATTCAGAAGAAACAGCACTCTTTTTTTGTCCAGGTTTTCTCTTTTGTTTTGTTTCGAAATCATAATCATCGGAAGTTTCCATTTCAATGAAATCAGAAGAAATGAAATCATCATCCGAGCTCTTCTTTTTATGTTTGTTCTTCTTTGATTTCTTTTGTTTTGCAGCTTTCTTCCTTTCCGATTCAGATTCGTCAGAATAATAATTTTTCTCAGTTTTCTGGAATTTCTTCTGAAGAACCTTTTGTTCTTGGTTCAATTCACACTTTCCTTGATCATAAACAATCTTTCTATAAGCTTTTCCAATCAGATCGAAATACACAGGAACTCCTTGAACTGAATATTCATTTGTTACTTTTACTGTTTCTGCAACATCAATATAACTTTGGAGCAATTCTTGATTTAGTAGTTTTTTGTTGTATTTTGATATGAGAGCTAAAAATCTTTCGATGTTGATATTGACGTAGTTCTGCATTAGTCTTTTATTTACGTTATCATAATGCATTAATATTGCCATTCTGTAGTATTTCTCATTGTATCTCTTGAAGTTGTATTTCCTACATCTCATCATCAAAGCGAAAACTAAGAAAGCAATGTATCCACTCGAAAGACCTTTATAATTATCCAATTTCTTGTAATACATGCTGTTTTCTTTCAGTTTCATTAAAATGTCCTTGATATCAATTGCTTCTGTTGGAATTTTCGGAATTTCGTATTTTTCCGATTTCAAAACAACTATGCTTTCATTTTCTTCGTATTTTTCTTCCTTTTCTGGTTGGTATTTCATGATGAAATCCTTTTCTTCGGCAGTAATTTCGAAATTACGCTTGTTTCCGTTTTCTATTTCGCTTTTCAGTTCTTTAAAGTGATTTTTCAAATCATTAAGTTGGCAATTTGGGAAATTTTGACTAATTTTCTCCCAATTCGCTTTTCGCGCTGAGAACAATGTCAACAGAAGTTGTTCATTTTCTTTTGTCCATTTATAAGCTCCTTCCAAAACGCGGCGGTGATTTTTATAAAGTGATACAGCATCACGTAAATAACTTGGAATTCCTAGAAAGTCATATTCACTTTCATTCACATCGAATTTAACAGAAGACATGAATTCTTCCAAGTTCGGAGGTTTCTTCAGCGATTCTATCAACTGTGTTCTGAATCTGACGATTTCATCAGCTGTTTTTCGTGTCAACAACTTCTTTCTTGTCAATTCTGGATCAACTTTTTCATAATAATCAATAAAAACTTGTTTTATGTCGTAATGAGACCATCCATCTACATAAATGCATTTGTTAAGAGAGAAAACAAGCCAATGGAAGATGAATAAAAGATGTCCTGGATTATTTTCAGGGAATTTTTGCTTAAATAAGTCAAAATTAAAATTATTATCTGATTTTTTGAATAAATCTACGACATCTAATATATTAACAATGTTCTTATTACGATTATTGTAGTCTTCAAGGATTTTGATAAAATAAATTGGAATATAATTTTCATCAATTTCGAAATCTTGATTAGGAATAGCTGCGTTCTCTCCATACTGCACAAATTTCTTCATTTCGCTTGATCTCAACTGTCTGACAATTTCTAATTTCTTATCGACAATTGAATTCACGTCGAATTTGTGATTTAACCTTTCGCTTATGCTTGAATCACTCTCTCCATCGCTACTCATCTCGAGCATCACTCTTACATCGTTCAAAGTCCACTCTTTCTGTTTATTTGTCACTTTTTGTGATGCAATGAATGAAGAAATGAAAAACAAGAGATATCTTAAATATCCTAAAGTGCAGAAAGGGTATATAGACTGGATATTACCAATAGCCAAGTAAGTCTTTACGAGTTTGAAAGGATTAATGACTAATTTTGTTCTGTTTTTGATCAAATTTTTCTTCTTTCCTTCGCAAATTTCAGTTTTTATTTGTTTGAAATGTTTCGTAATTTCTTCAATTGGAAATTCCCATTCATTTTTCTTCAATATCTTTCTAAAACCAGAATTAGTACTTCCATATTCCTCTACTCCATCCAAAAGTTTCATTTCCATTTCGTCATTCCATTGGAATTCTTTAGAAATCAAATCTTCTTCAATTTCACTTTCATAATTTGTTGCTTGGCTCCATTGATTTAATCTCAATTTATCATTTTCGAAGTTCAAATACTTGTTTAACAAGTCATTGACGTAAACAGGAATGTCATCTCTGTTGTATTCGCATTCTTTCACTTCGAAATTCTCAAAATATTTTGCAAAAGTTGTTAATTCGATATCTTCAATTATTGCCATTTTAATTTGTTTGATTTTGTCATGTACATCGAAATTATCTTTCTTCTTCAATTGGGAAGCAATCTCTTGGTCATTGTTGTTGTTGTAATGCCTGTCAAGAAGAATTCTGATTTCTTTTAATGACCATTTATTCGACGGCAAAACAAAAATGTTCAAATTAATGTGGATCCAATAAATCAAGTAAATTAAATATCCTTTTGGAAATGAATTAAAATCTTTCTCTTTAACAACATCATCAATATTGCATTTGTTCTGATTAAAACTTAAAATTAATTTTATAACGTTTATTGGCACTTTTCTGTCAAAACTTTGAGTCAAATTACTTTTATGAAGATTGATATCGACGAACCCAAATACATCGTTTAGTAATGCAGGTGGCATTTTGATATTACTCTTATTTTGTTGAATTTTTTTGATGATTTTATTAAATTTCTTTTCGAGACGAGATGTTGAACAATTAGGGAAGTATTGCTGTATAAAGCTCCATTTGATTGATGTTTTAGATACTTTTAAGTATAAATCAAGTAATTTTTCATCATCACTTGAAGTCCATTTTTCTTTGTGTTTGCTACGATCATGGCTGATTTTGTTGGAATGTTGTTCCTTTTTTGATGTAAAATCGGCTCTTTGTCTCGAGATGGAAGATTTTAATAATGAAATCGCATCTTCTGTTTTGTAATTTGTATCTTTTAATGCCTTGATGACGTTCTCTCTTTGATAGCCCATGTTTGAGATGAAATCAACCTTTTTATCGATGTCTTCTTGTCGAATATTGTTATTATTTTCTGTTTGTTCATCAATAATGCATGTGAAATGATCTGTTGAGTTATTGGCAAAATCGGCTGTGCTCACGGTGTTCGCCATCTCGATGTTGTTTCGGAATATTTTAATGTTTGATGTAGGAATGGTACTGATCTTGTAAATATATGCCTTGACATCCATGATGGTGGGGTTCGCTGATATATCGATGCTCAGCTCACCATCTAAAGGAGGTCCGACATTTATTTTCATCATCTTTTCTCGAAGAGAAAGAAAAAGTGACTCCACTTCATTGTGCCATACAAAAAAAGTAATGGTCAAGATTTACTATTATTCTTACAGAATTGGATTAGTTAGTTCGAAGAATAGTTTATCCATGTCTTGATTAGTTTCAATCACGAAGGGTTATGTTGATTTATTAAAATTTATCATTAATAGTTTGAATTATCCCGATATCAAATCTAATGTTATTACAAGTATCGATTATACCACGAATTACTGTACAATTTAAAATGAAATCAGATTATATATTTTGCATATTTTCTTTGATGAGCTCAAAATTGCATAAATCACTACATTTTGTCTAGAAAATTGTTTCTTGGCTATTCAGACTACAAATCAAATAATTTGATAATATCTCATTGATTCAATATATTATTTGTGATAAGTTAGATGAAATATACCCTAACATGAAAATGTATAGCTAATATCATAAGCGAATGTTATAGGGAATGAGAATGAGAAATTTTATCAGATTTTCCAAATCGAATCATATTATTGGGTAGCTCATAGCATCGTATGGTGGTGGTTGGTTTGTATCAGCTATACTTCAAGTCCGAGTTAGCAACTCGGTATTGATGTAAGGAAAAAAGTGGAAAAGTGACTTGATTTTTTTAGTATTTTATAATGAAAGGAGCAAATTATGGTAAGAGGAAATCTCTTTACAGTGAGCCAAAGATCTCCAGAAATGATCTTATGACTGAGGGATCTTATAAGGAACAAAAAGAAAAAAACGATTCTTCATTAAGAAAGCGCGCTAAAACACAGCAACAACTCGTCGAAGAATATATCAGACTTAGCAAAAAGTACAAGCAACTTTCAAACAACCTTTCTTCAATGGAAAAATCTATTCAACAATTAGAAGAAGAAATTCGTGAGAAAGAAATGCAATATGATTGTGACGTAAATTCATATTCTTCCCCATCGAAAGATGGAAGACGTAAATCAAGTGCTTCAGAAAGTAGTGCAACAAGTACTTCTAAAAAATCATCAAAAAGACAAGCTAAGCCACCGTCAGACGATTCTGATGAAGATATTGAAGAACCAGTACCTTCACCACCAAAGAAATCAGGAAATAAGAAATACTTCAGTTCATCAGACGATGAAGAAGTTCCACCACCAAAGGCAATTAAACCAACAAAGAATACGGCATCACCTGCTAAGAAATCGTCATCAAGCAAGAAGCAATTAGACTCAAGCGAAGATGATGAGCCTCCAGCTAAACCAAAGCGCGATTCTAAAGCTGCTGCAAGCTTATTAGACTCAGATTACGATGACAGTTCATCACCAGCTGCCAAATCATCTTCTTCTTCAAAGCAAAAGAATCCGATTTACACAGACTCAGCTTTACTCTCTCCTGAGCCTCCTACTGCCTTCCACAAGGAAGATTCTGATGAAAGTTCGGACGAAGAGCCACAACAGAAGCCAAAGAACTTGAAATCTCATCCTGCATTTTCATCTGATTCAGATGAAGAACCAGCAAAGCCACAAAAGAAGGCAAAGAACTCTAAGGAATCGAAGAAGTTGTTCAGCGATGACTCAGATGAAGACGAAGCCCCAGCTCCAAAGAAATCTAACTCATCTAAAGCAGAAAAACCAAATCCAAAGCAACAAAAGAAGCCGGCTTTCAGTGATTCCGATGAAGATGAAGAAGAGCAAAAACCAAAGAAACAACAAAAGAAACCAATGTTTAGTGATTCAGATGAAGATGATGAACCTCCAAAACCACAACCAAAGAAACAAACTAAACCAGCTTTCAGTGATTCCGAAGAAGAAGAACAGCCGAAGAAACAGAAGACAGTTCAAAAGAAACTAATGTTTAGTGATTCTGATGAAGAAGAAAAGCCAAAGAAACAACAGAAGAAGCCAATGTTTAGTGATTCTGATGAAGAAGAAATCAAGCCAAAGAAGCAAACTAAGCCAGCTTTCAGTGATTCTGATGATGATGAAGAGCCAAAGCCGAAGAAGCAGCAAAAGAAGCCAATGTTTAGTGATGATGACGAAGAAGAAGAAATCAAACCAAAACAACAAAAGAAATCAAAAGTAAGTGATGAAGAAAAACCAAAGAAACAACAGAAGAAGCCAATGTTTAGTGATTCTGATGATGATGAACCAGCACCTCCTCCTCCTAAGAAGCAACAGAAGAAGCCAATGTTTAGCGATGATGATGAAGATGAAGAGGAAATAAAGCCAAAGAAACAACAAAAGAAGTCAAAAGTAAGTGAAGAAAACGATGAAGAAGAAAAACCAAAGAAACAACAAAAGAAACCATTATTTAGCGATTCTGATGACGATGATGAGCCAGCACCTCCTCCAAAGAAGTAACAGAAGAAGCCATTGTTTAGTGATTCGGATGATGATGGGCCTGCACCGCCTCCAAAGAAACATAAGAAATAAGAATTATTAAAATTTTTTATATTTGTATTTACCAATACAATACAATGTAGTTTATTATTTTTAAACGGTAAATATATGATTCCGAGTATTTTAAATGAATTTAAACTGATTATTGTTTCAAATAATTTGAATGATCTTAAACAAAGCTTCGACTTGAAGAATTATTTTTGGCATAACTTGAAATATGTTTTTATTATGTAAGGATTACTTTTAATAAGAAAATTTAGGTCTGTAAAAAATAGCCTCATATTAACCAGAACTAATTCATATTCAAGGTATGTGAAAGAAATAAATATAAGATTTCAAATAATTTTCCTATATTTTTAGTGAAATTAGCGATTTAATAAACACCATAACTAATATATCCAAGAATCATGATTCAAAAATAGTGTAACATCAAGAGATAGTTTGATTAGACTCATATTGTGTAGTGTTGTAAATTTGATAATTTGAATCTTCGATTAAAATTAGTCAGAATTGGTGTTTCTTTTTATAAAAAGATTTTATAAACATATTGATAATATTTGAAAAAAAAAAAAAAAAAGGTAGTGGGGCCTCCAGGCACTTCGTGCCCTCTAGCCCTGAAGATGTTTAGTATAACTTTGTCCGGACAAGTAAGGGTCTATCGTCGCTACAGGAAAAGTTACAGGCGTTCCAAGGAAGTATACTTTGAGAAGCCTTTTCCCCCTTATAGAATGAGATAGGACGGTTATTTTACAAAACTGACAACACTTTGACCGAGTAGTTTTTTGTGCTGAACAAAAAGTGTCATATAAACATCTGTCAAAAACCGCTTTTTAACTTCACTTAAAATGCCACGTAAGCTACGTAAGAATATACGTAAGAGGAAGAGAGCATTGAAACATCCAATAGTAAAACTGACACCACAACAACAGTTGCAACAACAAATGATGAATGACCCCACTATGTTGCAACAAATGTCAAGCAACCCTATGCTTTTAAACCGAGTTCTTGGTGCACAGAGTGGAGGTTTAAGAGCGGCACTTTTAGCGAAAATGGCAGGCTATGGTGGAGCTGCAGACGGAACAGCCTATAACCCTCAAAGTCAAATGAATTTGAGTTCACTCAAAAATCAAATAACAGATGTCAAAAAGTCAAACATAGACATACAGAAACAAATAAGCGAAAACGAAAAGAAACTAGAATATGACAGACACACAAAGAAACTCAATGAGTTAAACGTAGAGAAAAAGAAGAAAGAAGAACAACTGAAAGAACTAAGTACAGAGGAATATGCGAAAAAAGTGTCAGAAAAAGCAGCAGAAGTAGCAAAAATGGAACAAGATGTTATAAATTTGAAAAACCATACTACTCAATATAAAGTACTGAAAGATGAAGAAATAAAACAAAAAGCCCTGAAGACATATATGGATAGCGATGAGTATAAAAAAGAAGTTGAAGCAAATGTAAAGGCAGAAAAACTTTTACAGTTGCAAAACCAAACCGTACAGTATGAAAACTTAGCACAAGAAAGTAAAAATAACGACGCAGCCATGCAAAAGGCAATGAAAAGCGCAGAATATATAAAAGCTAATAATGACTGGTTAGATGCCCAAGCCAACGCTAAAGCAGCCCAACTTATAGGGTCAATAAGGACAAAAATACAAGCGGATGAAGACAGTTCAAATGAAGCTTTAATGAATGCTGACTTTAAGAACGCCTTCGAAGCTCTTCATAGTAAGGTGAAACTAGTGAACGACTTCTCATCTGGAAAGAAACTGAAGTCTGAAGGTTTCGACAAAGAGTTAAGAGAAGTAGCACAAAATATGACGAAAATAACAGATGCAGCAACGAGACAGGCAGTTCAAAGTGCCTATGACGCCGTTAGAGCAACTGTTGTGGAAAGTCAAGAAAAAGAGTTACAACAGACCAAAACAGACCTAGTAAATGCTTTCTTAAAAACGAAAAGTCAGGTAGGACATTATGCTGCAGATGGAACATATGTGCCAGCTGGTGGAACTTATATACCAGCTGGTGGAACTTATATACTAGCTAGTGGAACTTATATACCACCAAACCCTCCAAGAGAAGCACCTGCACCAGGACTACCTAAAACATTTACATCGTCACATGGACACAGACACAGGCATGCACCAAAACCAACACAACAACCAACACAACAACCAACAGTTCAAAACACTGCACCACAACCAACAGTTCAAAACACTGCACCACAACCAACAGTTCAAAACACTGCACAGCAACAACCACAAACAGAGCAAGGACATAAAAGAAGTAGAGAACAAGGAAACCAAGAATTCTTAAAAATGCTTAAGGAAGACTATGGTTACCCAGATACTCTTGACTTTAGTGACAGATATAAAGAAGCTATTAGAAAGTTCAAGGAAGGAAATACTGACCCGAACCTATTTAGCTTTATGGTTCAGCACCAAATGGGATATAATTTCAAACCTGGAAAATACAAGCTCGCTAAGGGATATAATTTAATAGCATATCATCCAAATGACATGACTGAATTTACTCCGAGATATTTGGTGTCAGAGCTAAATGATAATTCAACTCTCTTCATGAAACGCGTAAAAAATAGAGACGGAACGAAAGAAGAAAGGTTTATGAGTCCGGATGACTTAGATAGGGAACTTGTTAAAAACGGTCTCGGAATATATGAAATGCCAGCAGATGAGGTACAAGAAACTCCACAGGAAGAAGTTCAGATACAACCAGACATGGAAGAAATAGTTCAGCAACAACAGCTAGAAGAGCCTGAAGGAAACAAACAAGTCCCTCCTTTGGAAACTAACTTCACAGAACTAGATGAAGATTTGGAACAGCCGAAAAATCTTGACCCTCAACAAGAGTATGCGGAGAATATGGAATCTTTCCAAGAGTCTAAGAAAAATTCGGCTGACATAGTAGAAGAATATCGAAAAATGTTCGCCGACATACAAAAGACTCCAACATCAGATGAAAATATTCAGCATAGAATGGAAGAACTGAAAGAAAGTGTATGCAAATACAACAATCCTTTTTACTTACGACCATATAACGTTCAATCTTTGGCTGAACTCGGTGAAAATAAAAGGTTAAATTTCAACAAAACATATAGAAATGAAACATTGTTTAAAGTTCATTCAGAACCTAGCCAATATGGAAACAAACCTACTTTTGTTTCTGCAGACTATGGAACTACAATGAGATGGGGTCATAAAGCTAATCCGGATAGGTGGTTCATAAACTTACAACCTCAATTCCAAGAAGTTGTAGACGCAATGGAAGTGAATGGTGAACCAGATATAGCTGGTATTTTCAGCGCGGCTTTAATGCCATTGAAAGATATGAAAGATGCAGATATTTTGAACCAGTATGAAATGAACATGGCTGATGGAAATATAACACCTGACGTTCTAGAACATTTATCTCAAAGAACTACACAGAACCATAGAGATGGTATATTTGGTGAAGAGTTTAGAAAGAAAGTTAGGGAGAGAGAAGGAAGAGAACCTATTGTACATGACCTTGCAAACGAAAGTTTGCAAAATGTCATAAAAACTTACTTTGCAGACAATGAACCGAGAATGGATGAATATTTAAGAAAACTCAAATGGACAGTACCAAATGAAATGTTAGTATTGAAAAACATGTTCCTTGACAAAATAAAACCAACTACAGAAATAAATGACGCAAGACTGAAACATTGGGTAAAAGCTTTCCCATTCACAAAAGATATTATTGGTAACATGGAAAGAAAACCAGAATGGCTACAAAAACATATATTTGGAAACGAGCTTATTCCATATGGACAAGCTCTGTTTGAAGAGCTTGAACCGGAAACTCAGGAAAGAGTCATGCAAACAATACGCGAAGACTCAAATACAAACTATGACAAAATCTTTCTAGGATATAGGTTACCTGAGATGGGCGACCAGAGCCCAAAGGCAAAAAGGACATGGGAAATTTACAACATACTAGGTGAACATGAGGCAAAGATGCAACAACTTGAAGCAGAGGGCATGTTACCAAAAGCGACACCAAAGAAGAAGAGAAGAGTAGAACAAAGTGAAAATAGTGAAGAAGTAACTTCATCTAGTGAAAGTAGTGGCAATGAAGGAAAAAGAAGAGTTAAAAACTCAGTCAGGAAGAAAGTAAAGCTTGGTCCGAGTGGGTTCTATTATGACACATAAATCCAACTATTCTATATTTTTACCCATATGAAATGTACGCCGCTCAGAATATAACGCCAACAGTTTTGGATGCCATGAACGGAAATGTTTCCGAATGGTATAACGAATGCGACAATGCCATTAGAAGGTCAGAAATAGTTCCTGGAACTTACGAATATACAACTGCTGTTTCTTATGGAAACGTAGGTGAGTTTGGAGAAGGTTCTTCAACAACAGTAGATATTGCTTGCGACAGGTTTCATATTATTTCTATTGACAACTCATTCTTATACGTGGAACAAGACATTGAAATAAAACCTTCTGCCAAGTTGTCTGACAAGAAAGGTTGCAATGGAATTTTCTATGTCGGATACCAATATGCTCCAGAAGTTTTCATGGGATATAAGATATATTCTAACTCTGACTTAGTTCAAACAGTAACATGGGCAAACTATGAATGGTTCGCTTTGAGAAACTCAGTACAACCACAAGCTAGAGAACAAACAGACCAGTATGCAAATATTGAGAAAATAAGAAGACTTGACCCTAACGTTCCAGGAGTTTATGTTAACCTTTCTGGTTCAGATGGAACTGCTGCCACTAAAGTAAAACTGAAACTTAGAGTTCCTTTGTCATCTTTCCTCATCTTCAGGTTTTTAAGATACTTGCCAAACTGGGCAGGAAAAATTTCTATCGAACTTACTCCAAGCAAAAATAACTTAGTCATTGCACCAACACAAGACCCATTCACTATTACAGACGTAAAGGGAACAAATCAAACGTCATTCGCCGAATTTTGCAAAGACAAAGTTGACTTAGACTTTGGTTTCTCAAACTTCAACAATGAAGTAAACTATTATTTCAATGCTGCTGGAACTGCTTGGGACCCAGTTAAGTTTACATGCGAAAAATTTGAATGCAAGAGAATAGAAAGCAGACTTGCAGTCTATATGTTGGACCCAGATATTTCAAATGCTTTAGCTGCCAAATATATTGCAGTTCCACTTATGTTCCCTATACACCAAATATCTGTCAAAGACTTTGCAGGTGAAGTTGGAAACCAAAATCCAGGAGCCGCAGGTGCAAGAACAGATATTGCTTTAACAACTGCAATGAAACATGCAGATACTATGTTTGTACTGTTCAGACGAACTATAAATGACTATTCTTGTTTCTACAACCCCGGTATTAAATATCATATAAACATAGATGGCAAATATTATCCAAGAGAAGAATATTCTACAGTTGAGGATATGAGGTCATACAACTTGACATTAGATGCTATGAACTTTAACAACAACTTCACAACAACCATTAACCCTGAAATGCAAAGTTCTATTATGCCATATGTGAAAGTATGGACTCATACAGGAGGTCAAAAAACTCAATATACAAATGGAGACCGTTCAAACTTTTGGCTTGGCATTCCATTTGCTGACTCAGAAGACTTTATGGGTGGTATTTCAACTGTTGGTACTGTACAAATACAATATACTGGTGACAGAGACGGTCCAGATGAATTGAAAGCAAAGAAGTTTACAAAACCAATAGCACTTTTTCACGGAGATGCTCTTTTGAAGATTCGTTCGATGAAACCTGCTGGGGCTCCTCAGATTGGCATAACGACAGCTTCCATCGAGCAGATTTTGGCAGCAGGTCAGTAAGTTGTTCTTGAACTGACTTCTCTCCGTCAAATATTGACAGTACGCCAGTTTTGACATAATATTGTATTATAAACTTTCCTTTAGAAATATCTGTAAGTTTTGAAGTTATATTTTTGTCTGCTTCAAGAACTTTCACCATTTCAGTTATACCAACTTTCTTTGCTTTATGAAAATATTTTGTTCAGCAAAGACTGCTATTCTATAACATTTACCATTGTTTGTATAAAGAACTATTCTGTCAATGTATTTGTATTGTTTGTGTGTTGTAAACTTTGTTCTGCTTCAATTCGAAGAGATACTCGAATACGTCCATCTTTTTATTCTAAGTAAAATGTCATTTCCGAAAAATAGAAGCGTAAGTGTTTCAAAAGGTTTAATGGCGGTGGCAGATGTGAAGTTAAATTCACCAACTCAAACAAACAGTCAAAGTGTTATTGTCAATGTCAAAGACAGAGATGTTGAAGTGGGGAAACCATACGAGGACGAAGATGGTATAACAATTGTTCCTGTAAAAAGAACAACCAACATATCCTGAAGTTAGCAGAGACTTAAGTTCTGTTGCAGATATTCGAAACGACTACCAACAACTGAAAGACAAACTTCAAACTCAGGAGAAGATTTGTCAAGCTTTAAGTATAATGTTAAACTTGGTCGAACACAACCCTGTAAAAGTGAACTCATATGTCATTGCACCTCATGAAGTTTGAAAGAACTATTGAAACTTTTGACAGAGGCAGACGATATAAACATCAAAGAAATAGAACCCGACATTAGTTGCTGTGGTGTTTCATATAATGTCATTGACAAGATATACGTTATGAAAGGAGGTGAAACGTTGAACTTAAAGTATAGTTTCCCAGACGTCATAAAAATATTTGACGACCACAACATTTCATTAAAATTTATTTGCTAAGTAAAAATGTCAAAACTTCTTGAAAGATGTTTGAAGAAAAATAATATAGACTTTATTTCATGTAAAGGACTTTACACACTTTTGAACGATATGAAAGACCCTGTTTTGTTTGTTCGTGTAGACAAAGGAAAGTTCTATGTCTTTACAAAATTTTGAACTTCTTAGACAGAGAACTTCAAGAAACGCCATGTGAAAGTTTAGATGAAGTTCTTCTCCACTTTCAGAAAAACTTTTAAATATATATAAATGGCAGAAGATATAATGGTTTATACTATTACGACTAAAACCCTGAGTCATATAATTCTATAACAACAAACTTACAAAGTCCTCAAGGACGATATTGTAAACTAACCTTAAACACAATGACGACTAAAGCCTGTTTTGCTCTTTTGACACCAGAAGACTTTATTGTTGTGAATGGTAAAAAATACTCCTTTGAAGATACTTACTCAGATATACCACCAACAGGTTTTGTTGACTTATTTAATACTTTAAGTACGGGTGTAACATGTGCTGCAACTAGAGCAGGTTTCATTATGTTTGGATGTCCGACTGAGTTTACTATAAACGATATGAGCTATAATACAAAACTTATTTCTGGTTTTTACTACCAACAGTTTCCTATAACAGGAAAAGGTGTCATACAAGGAATGTCTATTCCATTGACATTAAGCACACCAATCTTATATATTGTTTCAAACTTAGGTTCAAAGTGTTATTCGAATGTCGACAGAAACTATTATGACCAAAAGATACTTATGCGTATAAACAATACTTTTCTTGCTGGTTTGCCTATTGTTCATTCGAATGCAGAATTTTCAATCTTAGTGAACTCAAACACTTTGGCAAGTATAACGTTGACATTAGTTGACGCAAACTTTGTTCCTGTAAAACTTTTATGTCCTATGTATTTGTCAATGACGGCAGAAAGTTTCGAATTGGAAGATGCAACTGGTGAAAGTATTGTATTACAAGAACAACTTCAACAACAAATAGCTCAAGAACAACAAATGCAACAAATGCAACAACAAAGTCAAGAATAAAAAAAATATTTTTTTTTATTTTTATAAAAATGTACAGAATAGATGTTTCAGATTTTTATGACTTCCAAGCATTCAGAAATATGTGTCCATTTAGAGACTATAACAAAGCAGTCGAGAATTTGAAACGTTTAGTCATTTATGTCGACTCTGCCCAGAATGTTATGTTATGAAAGAATGGGATGTAGTCTTTAACAAACCTAAAGCAACAATAGTTTCAGAACAAGAATGTAGACAGAAACTTAAGAAAATAAAAGTCGTACAAGTTGGCATGAAGATGTTAGATGCTTGGGATATCTTATTGTCAAAACTTGAAGATTTTTCAGTTCGTGGTATAAAGTTTTATACACCATCTCCAAACTTCTATTCTATCTTCACTGGATATAAATATGAACAAGTAGAATGGAAAGAAAATATTATAGAAGCTTGGTTAGACCATGTCAAAGAAATTATATGCAATGGAAACGAAAGAGTCTATGAGTATATCTTATGTTGGTTTGCAAACATCTTACAACATCCAAGTGCTAAAAATGAAACTGCTCTCATTATAATTGGAAAACAAGGAACTGGTAAGAACACATTCTTTACAGATATTTTGTGCAAACTGTTAGAAGGTTATTCGAACCCGAATATGACAAACTTAGAAAACATCTGTGGCAAGTTTAACTCCTCAATAGAGAATATGAAACTTATAGTTTGCAATGAACTTCAAAGTATAGATACAACAAAAGTTTTGAACTCAGATGCTTTGAAGAGTCTTATAACAGACAAAGTTGGAGTTGTTGAAAGAAAATATAAAGACCAAAGAGTTTGTGAAAATGTTGCAAACTTCATTATGGTTTCAAACAATGTGTCCGATGAAGTTAGAAAGTTCTGACAGAAGATATGTAGTTGTCAGAACGTCAGATTCTCATATGCAAGATACAGAATATTTTGACGACTTAGCAGAAACTTTGACATCTGACTTTTACAACCACTTGTTCTCATATTTCATGACATTAGATATTTCTAAGTTCAATCCAAGACAAATTCCACATACCGAAGAGAGACAAACATTGTTAGAAGCAAACAAGAGTGTATATGAACTGTTCATAGATGAAACTGACTTTGTGTCATTAGATGAAAGGTCATTGTACGATTCGTATAAACAATATTGTCAAGAATATGGTTATATGACAGCTTCTAAACGAACATTCTTGGCAAATGTCAAAAGTCTTTTAGATGTTCAGAATGGTGTATATACAAAGAAAAATTTTTCTGAGTAAATTTTAAAAAAAAATATTTTTTTATCCGATAGAAAAGATGACAGAAAAATTAACTTTTTACATAGCGCCAGACCCTTCTTGCCCACATCTTTTTAAGCCACAATATATAGACATAGAACTAAATAGAGAAAGCGAAATTCTACAAACAGAAGAAACATATAGAGACCTAGATAACGAAAATGGATATGCGCTATTCTGGTTAGATTGTCCTTATGAAATGTATGAAAAAAAGGCTTTATATGAAGAATATAGAAAATATTGTCATGAAAACGATATAAGACCAAGCTCTAGAGAAAAATTCTATGCTGGTATAAAACATCTTTTCGAAGTTCGGAATGGCAAATATAGAAAGAAATAATTTTTCTGAGTAAATTTTAAAAAAAAATATTTTTTTATCCGATAGAAAAGATGACGAAATTCATCTCAGTAAATAAGTACATGTCAGGACTTAAAGAAGAACTAGACCCATTCACATATTTGAATGTTTACTTCTACCATTTTGAAAAGTCTTCATTCAGCAAAGTTTGGAACATCGAACCAGTTAAGTTTGCTATTGTGACTAAAAATGGTGCGAAATTTGAAGACTTAGACATAGAAGGTTTGTTAGCAGTCAAAGAAAGTTTTGACAGAAGGTTTTCAAACCTTAAAGAAGGCAAAGCATACAAACTTGTTATACCTTATGAACCAAAGAAGACAGACGACTATGAATATTATGAGTCTAAGATAGTTGAAGTTCAAGGTAAATTGGGTAAAAGATTTTAGAGTCTAAGCCAGTGTTTGCTCCTAAAGAGGAAGAGAACATTGACATTGACCCAGAAATGTTCTAAAAATAAAATTTTATTTTTACATGTCAAATTTCTTTTTCTCTGGAACTGGTTCAGGTTCTTTCTTCTCTTCTTCTACTTTCTTTTCTTTCTTTTCTCTCTTCTTCTTTTCTGGTGGAGTTATGTCAAATTTGGCGCAACCATATTTATGTAAAAGTTCTTTGTCCTTTAATAGCTCTTCTATTCTGTTTTCTATTTCATCTTCAAGAACAGCGCATGTGTCTTCTTTGCATTCTAAGAATTTTTGTTGGACTTCATCTTTCCAATCGGCGTCATCTCTGTCAACAAGTCTGTCATTGACAAATTTTAAGACTGCTCTGCTTAATGTTTTATGGTTCTTGTCATATTCCCAGAAACAGAACTTTAGAACAAATTCACCTTTCTTGTTTACACTATGTAAGATTTTATGGTCGACAGATGTTTTGCTGTCAAAAAGTTTGTCTCGAATATAGATAGCGAAATCGCTAGACATTTTCTAAAAGATAAAAATTTTAATTTTTCTAAAAATATGTTAGAAAAAAAGTTTGCTGACATTGACAAGAAATTTGAGAATGTTTTAAACAAGAACAAGAGGAAGTTAGAAAATGCTCAGATAAAGCCTATACATGACAAGTTCTTATTTGCTCAGAATGGTATAACAGGTCTAATTGCACCACCTGGGTCGGGTAAGACTTTCACTTATCTTAAAATGGCTGCACAACAACAAGAACTAGATGAGAAGAACCCATTCTATGAGTTAGTTGTTATTTGTTCGACTTCTGGTCAATTTGACCAAACCGTCAATTCGTTCAAAGATATTATAAAGAAGTCTAAGTTAGTATGTATAAAGGATACTGAGTTGTTAGATTGGATAAAGAAGTACCAAAGAAGAGTTTTGAAGTACAATGCTATAAATGAGTATATAAATTCGAAGTTTAAAGACCCAAATGAGGAAATGCAGAGAATATTAGAGAAGAAACACTTCAGAAACAAACAGAAAGAGATAGAATACATTTCGAAGAAATTGCAATCTTACGATTGGAAGACATACCCTCATAGATGTCTTCTTATCTTAGATGACTTTGCTTCTCATCCTTTGTTAAAGAATAGAGAACAAGATATGTGTCGAATTCTTAAGAAGCTCAGACACTTTAACATCTCAGTTGTCATTTGTGTACAGACAGCAAAGAGTTTAAGTAAGGATGTTAAAAGAATACTTACTGACATTATACTTTTCCCCGGATTGTCCGACGACGATTTCATGGAACTTATGAAAGAGTCCATGGCAGGTAAGTTTGACAGACATGAACTATGGGAGAAGTACAAAGTCATACAAGACCCTCATACTTCTTTCAGAATTCATATCTACGCAAACAAAGTTCAATTGTAAAAAGTCAAGCTTGAAAAAAAGAGTTCATTTACTCTACTTGTTTGAAGTTGTCAAAATACTCTGTTATTTTTTCCTTTAACAATGGCAAATCTTCTTTGAAGGTAAGTATTGTACAACCTTTCATATCATAGTGTGTTTGAGGTAACGTATCTTGAACTATTTGTTTCACATCTTCATTTGGGGTCATTGAAATCGGTAAGTTTTCGCGATAGAACCAATTTCTGTCAGATTTGTAAATCTTAGCAAGGTCGTAAAAGCTTTTGTTGTTTCTTCTGACTAAATGCAACATAACCATGTCACTGTCTTCTTCTTTCTCCATATCTTCAGTATAAATCATATACTTATAGTTCTTTTCCTTTCCTTTTGGTACCGAACGTGGTATTCTTTTCTGAATGTTTTTGTCTTTTGCTTCAATGACTTCATCTTTTGCTTGAAGTTTCTTTTCCATCTCTTCACGTTCTTGTCTATGAATTTCGTCAAGAAGTCTGTAAACATGCCATGCATAACGAGGAGAAGCCCACATTGCAACTGCATTTACTAAAAGTCTATGTACATAATATCCTCTTAAATTTATTGGCAAATTTTACGATTTTCATGTGTTTTATGCAAGAAAAAAGTCGGTCTAGAGAAATTTCACTCAAAGTTTTGTGTGCTTTGGTTTTTTGAACCAGTCGTCTGCGTGTTTAGTGTCTGGAGCAAAACATGCTGTCAAAATACTTTGCATTTGGTACATATCGTCTTTGACCGAACGAATGAGACGGAGTTGTTTGTTAAACTGTATGTACTCGTATTCTTCATTTATGGCTTCATGAACGATAGCAGTTGTTGTGTTCTCTGATGTTGACATATCTGTCCTTACATACAAAATAAAAAAATAAAACTAACTTTATTTTTTCTATCTTAAGGAAATTCATGATTTTCATGAGTTTTGGCGACTAAGGTTTCTTACCTACTCGCTGTTCTTCACTGTTTTCATACGGAATCTCTTCTCTCGGTTTTCCGAGGGAAGCAATCTTATGCCATTTTACTCAGATTTTTGGTCATTTTTCAATAAAAATAAAGTTTATGTTAGCATGTTAGATCTAACATGTTTTCTAACCTCTTTTCTAACATGGTCTAAAACACACAAAACTCATGAATTTTGTTGCTGAATTCAATAAAAATATATTTTATGTTAGCATGTTAGATCTCACCTGTTTTCTCACCTCTTTTCTCACCTCATGAATTTTCATGATTTCATCGTATATGTTTTGTCAAGACTTCTTCGTAAATGTTTTGTCAAACATGAACGTATATGTTTTGTCAAGACTTCTTCGTAAATGTTTTGTCAAAACTTCTTCGTACATGTTTTGTCAAAACTTCTTCGTACATGTTTTGTCAAAACTTCTTCGTAATGAGCGTAAATCAGACAAAAATAAAGTTTATGTTAGCATGTTAGATCTAACACGTTTTCTAACACGTTTTCTAACATGGTCTAAAACACACAAAACTCATGAAATTTGGTCATTTTTCAATAAAAATAAAGTTTATGTTAGCATGTTAGATCTCACCTGTTTTCTAACCTCTTTTCTAACATAACTATTTACAAGCGTTTTACATGGTATATGTTGCGATGGTTCATGACTTTAAACAGTTTTGTAGCTTCTATTTCTTCTTTTAGTACATCGAATGTTTTAACTATGCCGAAGGTTTCTTTATACTTCTTCTTGACGTCAGATAATAGGAAATCGTCAGCAGTTGGATAGTTTTTGTTCAGAAATGCTAACATGTCCATTTTATCTTCTGCTGGCTTTTCTGCTTCTTTCTTTAAGTCTGCATAGTCGTTTCTCATACGTTCTATCTCTTTGACGGAGTAGTTATATTTCCTAATTGCTGCTTTACATTTTGAACATCGCGGGTTCATTTTTGCGTTATATTCTGAAACCTTACCTGCTAAAACAACTAAAGCGTCAATGGTTTTCTTTAACTCAAAAGCTGCTGGTTTTATTTGTTTGTTCCATACTTTGCCTCTTCTATCTTTATCTCTTATTTCCCAAACACATTCAGCAACTAACGAAACAAAGTTGTCGTAGGTCTTAAATTCTTCAGATTTATATATGTCAGAAACATTCTTATATACCATGTCGCAATCTTTGTCCATAACCTTATGGTTGCAATGAAATCCTAGAAACTCATAGTTTACCTTTCGTATGAACTTCTTTATTTCTACTGAGTCAGTTGCTTTGACTTCAATTTCGTCGAATTCAGGAATAGTTAGTTTTTGTTGTTGGATTTCAGGCAATTTGGGCAAATGGTCGAAGAGGTCCTCCATTTCATAAAGATATTCTTCATTTTCTTCATCCTGTGCGGTACAGTCTAAATTACTTGTTAAAAGTTCCTGCTTTATCTTCTGGATTTCTGTTTCAAAAGTATATGAAGAAGGAATGAAGCTTTTCATCTCTACTAACATTGACGTAGGATTCATGACTAACGAGTTTGGTGCTGTTGTTTGAATTGTTGTTGCTTCGACTGACATTTCTGTTCTTTTATACAAAATAAAAAAAAATAAAAAAATAAAACTAACTTTATTTTTTATTTCGGGAAAATTCATGAAAATTCAAGAGGGTGAGAAAACGTGTTAGAAAACGTGTTAGATCTAACATGCTAACATAAACTTTATTTTTTGGTCGTTTACACTCATTACGAAGAAGTCTTGACAAAACATTTACGTTCATGTTTGACAAAACATTTACGTTCATGTTTGACAAAACATTTACGAAGAAGTCTTGACAAATTCAAGAGGTTAGAAAACGTGTTAGATCTAACATGCTAACATAAACTTTATTTTTTGGTCGTTTACACTCATTACGAAGAAGTCTTGACAAAACATGTACGAAGAAGTTTCGACAAAACATTTACGTTCATGTTTGACAAAACATTTACGAAGAAGTCTTGACAAATTCAAGAGGGTAGAAATGAGGTTAGAAAACAGGTTAGATCTAACCTTCTACCCTAAATTATATTTTTGGGTCCTTTACGCTCATTACGATGAAGAAGTCTTGACAAAACATTTACGAAGAAGTCTTGACAAAACATTTACGAAGAAGTCATGACAAAACATTTACGAAGAAGTCATGACAAAACATTTACGAAGAAGTCTTGACAAATTCAAGAGGGTAGAAATGAGGTTAGAAAACAGGTTAGATCTAACCTTCTACCCTAAATTATATTTTTGGGTCCTTTACGCTCATTACGATGAAGAAGTCTTGACAAAACATTTACGAAGAAGTCTTGACAAAACATTTACGAAGAAGTCATGACAAAACATTTACGAAGAAGTCATGACAAAACATTTACGAAGAAGTCTTGACAAATTCAAGAGGGTAGAAATGAGGTTAGAAAACAGGTTAGATCTAACCTTCTACCCTAAATTATATTTTTGGGTCCTTTACGCTCATTACGATGAAGAAGTCTTGACAAAACATTTACGAAGAAGTCTTGACAAAACATTTACGAAGAAGTCATGACAAAACATTTACGAAGAAGTCATGACAAAACATTTACGAAGAAGTCTTGACAAAACATTTACGAAGAAGTCTTGACAAAACATTTACGAAGAAGTCTTGACAAAACATTTACGAAGAAGTCTTGACAAATTCATGAGGTGAGAAAACGTGTTAGAAAACGTGTTAGATCTAACATGCTAACATAAACTTTATTTTTTGGTGTAAATTTCATGATTTTCGAGAGTTTTAGACCATGTTAGAAAACGTGTTAGAAAACGTGTTAGATCTAACCATCTACCCGACATTCTCGTCAAATACAAAAAAATGAAAAAAATGACACTTTTTCATTATATAACTGTTATTTTTTGACGAAGTGAAGGTTGACACTTCGTCAAAAAAATCCCTGAAATCATATCTTTTATACAAAAAAATACAAAAAATGACACTTTTTCATTATATAACTGTTATTTTTTGACTTTCACAAAAGACCAAAAATAAACGCTTTACATGTATTTTTCAGCAACTTCGTCAAATAATTTTATAGCTTTATCTATCTCATCTACTTCAAACGTTTCTTTACCTTTTATGGGAGCACCATACATTTTCTCAAACTTTTCAAGTAGTTCTGTTTCTGCAGCTCTCATATCATTAGCAAACACAACCTTGACTCTATTGACTGTACTGTCATATCTTTGAGTTATATTATATGTTCTTCCTATCTTATATCTCTTTGTATTGAAGTCCTTCGGTTTCTGAACGATGTAAAGTAAGCCTTCACTGCAACGTTCCGTATCGAATGAACCATATGTTATGAAGTTATATCCAACAACTGGGTCTAACCATAACAAAACTATTGGTATAAGACTTTTGTCGATGAGATATGCTCTTGTTCCATGAAATGCTACTGATATCATAAGCTCAGGATTTCTTGTCAAAATTTTCTGAGTAGAAGCAATTCTAACCCAGTCCTTCGGTCTCTTTCCAGATGGAGATAAAATGTCTGACAAAGAATATTTGTTGTATTTCTTTGAGTATCTTACGTTTAAATCACCTATTCTAACCAATTTGGTGTCATTGTCTATCTTTTTAACTGTTTCAAACTCAATGTTTGACATTTCTGTCTTTACATACAAAATAAAAAAATAAATAAAAATAAAACTAATTTTATTTTTTCTATCTTAAGGAAATTCATGAAAATTCATGAAAATTCAAGAGGTGAAAAAAGAGGTTAGAAAACAGGTTAGATCTAACCTCTTCACCTAAATTATATTTTTGGTCCGGGAACAACTTTCTCTCAATTGGAGCTGTAGCATACTCTTTGCGTAAGCGGTTCAGACCTTCTTCGAACTCTTGGTCTCTCTTCGATTTGGATTGAGATTGGAATTGCTGGGGTGGAGCTTGCTGGAACATCCAAGGGTTGGGGAAGTAAGGCATAGGCAGAGGAGGGTAGTTCGGGAAGCCTTGTGGTGGGTAGTAACCTTGAGGTGGAAATTGGTAGAAATTCGGAGGTACTTGCTGGAACTGAGGTTGCTGAGGAGACTGTTGTGGTTCTTTAGGTTCCTCTGGTTCGGGAATGGACTCGGTTGGTGGAACGTCAGTCATCTGTTTGTGTCCTGTCGGAAGGAAAAACTTTTCCTGTTGGAAGGAAAAACTTTTCCTGTTGGAAGGAAAAACTTTTCCTGTTGGAAGGAAAAACTTTTCCTGTCGGAAGGAAAAACTTTTCCTGTTGGAAGGAAAAACTTTTCCTGTCGGAAGGAAAAATTTTTTCTGTCGGAAGGAAAAATTTTTTCTGAATTTCGACCAAAAAGTTCTCAATTTTCGAAAATTTGAATGGTTTACGGACGGACAACTGGAAAATTTTTTCCTGTCGGAAGGAAAAATTTTTTCTTTTGTCCGGAAAATTTTTTCCTGTTGGAAGGAAAATTTTTTCCTGTTGGAAGGAAAAACTTTTCCTGTTGGATGGAAGGACTCGGAATGCCAGAAGGATTTGACGAGGCAGTTTACCTAATTTAAATTAACGACTGCGTAAAAGACTACTTGCGCAAGGTCATGAAGCCCAAGGTCAAGTTCACCACTATTTCTGGAAGGTCTACACTTCAGCTCGAGATTGAAACCGGAATTCCAATTGAGGTACCAGAAAACACTCCTTTCGACGACATAAAGGACGCCAAAAGAGAAGCTCTTGTTAAGTTCCTAAACAAACGTCCTTGGATAAAAATACCAAACAAGGAGAACCCACTACCCCATATGAAATTGGCAATTCAGTCTCTCCTTCACTTCTCGGGTCAGCCGTTCTACATAACCTGTGAAGGCGACATCCAACCAGTTCAGTAAACCTTAACGTTTAGAGTAAAAACATTTTTTTATGTTTTTTGTGAAAGTGTCAAAAATAAATTGTTTTCGAGAGTTTTAGACCATGTTAGAAAAGTGGTTAGAAAACGTGTTAGATCTAACATGCCACCCTAAAAGTATTTTTCAATACTTTTTCAGCACTTTTCCGTAGTTATATATGAAAGACAATTCGAGATAAAAGTCATAGTACAATGGAATAATATGTTGCACACCATTTGTTGTGAACCAAACTTGAAAGTCAGAGAAACTGTTACTAGGTGGTTCGTAGAATTTAGAAGCAAAGTCATAAAAGTCCTTACCAATACATAGAAAACTATTGTTGCTTGAACTGAAACTTGCATGACACATAACATTTTGAGGTCAAACACGTTTCTATAAACTGTCAAATCTGCTGGTGGAAGTATAAATTGAAATGGACCATCTGGTGGTAATGGTTCGTTCTGGTTTAGTAACCGAAGAAATTGTGCCCAAGAACGTTTGTCTACTTTCCAAATAAAAAACTCTGTATCTCTTGAGGGTTAATTTCAATCTTTGAAATGAAAACGGTGGAGTTCATCTTGTCATATTCTAGTTTCAGATAGTATGTTCCATTTAGTAAAGAGTCGTATTTTTCTTGAAATTCCCAATAATATTTGTTCATTTGAGTTTGAAAGTCATTTAGAGTTTTCTCAAGACTTTCGTCTGAACGAACTGTAAAAGATTCTCATTTCGTCAATTTGTCTATTAGACCATCAGAACCTTATACTGCCCATGAAAATATACTGCGAAATAAATGCGTTAGTTCTATTTGAAAACAAAACTCTTCTAAATCCTATTGCCTTTGCATCTGAAGGACTTTGAAGCCAACGAATTGGATAGTCAAACCTGTATGTTCGGGATGAAATTTCTTCATCTGAAATAGTCCTACCAGCATTTGTAAAGATATAGTCTAACGGTTTTGTATCTGCTACTTTTGTTCTTTGTTTTTCAACCTGAAGCATTTAATATATGTAAAAATATATTGTTTTAAAATGGTATGCCATATAGCTTCTTGAATTTGTTAAGAAGTTTGAACGTATTTTCCATCTGTATCTCTAGTGTTTTACATAAGCATAGCCCGCCTTAGTAAAATATACTTGTAATTTCCTATCGTTTACGCCGGTATAAAAGTTAGAAAGAGTCTTGTTCTTCGCGTATAGTAGTAAAACTCAAACGTATGCTTGCCATAGTCTGTAATTTCAATTGTTTCATCTTCTAGTTCGTCGACAAATTCGAATACAATATCTCCAAATTTGCCTTGTTCTTATTGTTTTCAGAACGAACCCAACGTAAGTTTTCAAGTCTGTTGTCGTTTCTTATATGGTTTATATGGTTACAAAAGGTAAATTGTTAGGATTCAGTATAAAATGAGTTGCAATGACAACATGTTTAAGATAGTGTTTTCCACCCATCTTCATAATAGCATATCCGTCATTTCGCTCCCATTCGCTTAAAACTCTTTTTGTCTTTTTGTTTCTGACTTCAAATGACTCACAACAGTGAATTTCATATTTCTCATCTAACAAACAATTTCCTTCAACTTGAGGTTCACTAACATCGAAAGCATGTCCATAAGACGTTCTTCTTCTAACCTCTCTAGTCTGTTTGGATAATTGGCACGTGCTGTTTCCAAATCCATTTCGTAGGTCAGACCAGCCAGTTTGTCATAGACTTTTATGGGTCTTCCCTTCCTATATTTAAAATTCTTCGAAACTCTCCAACCATATCTTTGCAACTCTGCTTTTATTCTAGCAGATTTTCTATCCATTCTATATGGGGCATTTTATAAAATAAAAAAATATTTTTCTTTACTTTACATAACCGCCTGCTGCCATAAGTCTTTGACGCCAACCCATACCAGCTAATGAAGGTTGACTTGGTTTAGTTTCCAAACTAAACTTTGTTTTGGTTTATCTTCAGTTTTTGGTTTTTCTTCTTCTATCGGTTTTTCGTCACTTTTCGGTTCCTCTGACTTTACTTCACTTGCAGAACAGTTGTGTCGTCAACATCTTCATAAATATCATATGCCATTTGTTTTGTTTTCCTTTCAACTTTTTGTGTTTGTTGTAAAGTTTAGAATATTTCGACTCTAAGTCAATGAGATGTTCTATAATGAACTGTTGGGTCAGTGAAGTAAACTTTTCCATCTGTTGTCTCGAAAGCTCCTTCAGACTTCAATATTTTTATTTGTGAGAGTCTGTTTCTTTTTTGAGATACTAGCCGTTCCATTTTTATGAAAAGTGACTTTGTAGTTAGGGTTTGTATTTCCAGACCTGGCACTTTCTATTATTGAATTTTTCTCTTCATCTGTAAGTTCTTTGACAGGTTTTGACAATGGTTCTGAACTTTTTGTTTTGTGGTGTCAAATCTACCGTTTCAACTTCTTCGGTCATTTCATCTCAGTAAAAAATTTTAGTTTGGTTTGTTTTCAACTGGTTGTTGTTTTTTTTAAGTCGGTCTAAAACTTCCTGAGGTAGGAAGAACTTGACAAACACGTGTGTAACTGCTGGAAGTCGACAAATCCATCTTGAACCCATTTGTCTCAATGCTGTATTGTTTC
Organism: Trichomonas vaginalis G3; assembly: GCF_026262505.1. Lineage (NCBI taxonomy): Eukaryota > Parabasalia > Trichomonadida > Trichomonadidae > Trichomonas > Trichomonas vaginalis. The sequence goes on along the minus strand of NC_067206.1, from coordinate 25,509,464 downwards.
ATTTCATCTCAGTAAAAAACTTTACATTCCCCACGTTTGAGGCGGTTGAGGTTGGTTATTGTTTACCCACTGTTGTGCATGGTTATATCCTCTGTTAAAGAATCTTTCACCTTGTTCATATAGTGTCCTGCTTGGTTATAGTAGTCATTTGCTTTTTATAATAGTTTCCTGCTTGTCTTCCTACATTGTCCATCCATCCTTGAACTTTTCCTCTTGTTTCAGGATTTGGAATAAGATTTGTTGCATCTCGTGCTACATCCCAACCTTTCTGTACAGTTTGTATAATAGGTTGTGCTTTCTCTTTAAGTATACCTAATGTACTCAAAATCTTCCTTCCAACTCCAAATACACCTCTGGCTATTGTTCCCACTGCGGGCAAAAATCTGGATGCAACTCCTGCTAATGCGCCAAATAAACCCATTTTTATGGGTTAAAAAATGACGAATCCAAACAAGGACCCCTATGTTTCTAAGGCAACAAAAAAAAGCACTCATGATAAAAATCTTTAGTTCAACACCAAATGCTTGGTTTATGGATATCTTGGAAAACATTCGAGAGTTAGAACAGATGGACCACCATACTGGCTAATATTTGTTGGTCAAAACACAAGATACTGTGAAGCCATACCATTATGGTCCAAAAATATTTTAGATGTAAAAACTGCTTTGACAATATTCGTTGACAAATACCATCCAACAAAACTGACATCTGACTGTGAAAGTTCTTTCAAATCAGATGATGTAAAAAACTATCTGCGTTCAAAAAATGTAAACCAATATTTCATTGTCGACCAAAACCATTCTGCTCTTGGTGTCATTGACGGTTGTATAAAAATGTTAAGAGACTTAAACCAACCACAAGGTGGTGAAGCAAATGAAATGTCATATGACGACAAATATAGACACTTCTCCATGGCAAAGATGAGACAAGTTTTAAATATTTACAATAACCGTAAACAAAAAGGTTTGGGAAACCACTCCCCCGAAGAAATGAAAAACAACCCTGACTTAGAAAAGACTATATATTTAATAATTTAGCCAAAGAGACAAACAAGAAAGAATGCCGGGCTTCAAACTTCAGAAAGGTGACAAAGTAAAAATAGAAATACCTAAACGCGACCCATATGAAAATACTATTGACTATGACAACAAATGGGAACCCGACAGGTACTCACATTCGTGTTCGTAAAATAGAAGAAAGTATACAAGAGAATATTATGAAGTTTAGGCAAACATGGCAAAATGTACACACTGCAAGCAGAAGATAAAACTACTATTGCCAGACCTCGTTTCAAACTTGTCAAAGTTCAAGGTGGTATACTTTCAAAGACAGTTCCTAACAAATATAAGACAACTCCTGACGAATATGCTAAAGAAGTTGAAAATGACGACTAAGCAATTCTATACCATGCGTAAACTGTCATGTAAGGTGGCATGTAGTCTTTACTTTGTCCCGTTGTTTGCGTATATCCCGAAACGCGATGTGTATGGTTTCCTCCTCCCTCAGTGTTACTCCAGTAACAATTTATAGCAAACTTAACGTTGTCTTTAACATCATATCCTTTACCTTTTGTCATTGCTGACCAATCCCAATATCTATGCTTATGCCAACCTGCTTGAGATGTACTTAAATCTATGTAGTGACTGTGTGCAGGTAAATTTTCACCTGAAATCGTTTTACTTCCACCTGTTTCCTTTGAAGAGTTTGCACAATACAAAAACCTGTCGACTATTTGAGTCCAAGTTCCAAAACCCAGAACTGTTTCTGGTCTGGTAGAGTTCATTGACGTATAAATAGAGCCTATAGGATATAATGTTTGAAGTATTTCTGTCTTTAATGTTTGAAGCTCTGTTTTGTCTGCTTTCTTGTCATATAAATCTTGAGCAGTGAATTTAATACTATGTTCATCCTTCATGACATAAACATCTTTACATCTAATGTTTCTCATCGTCGTTATGTCGTCATCCGATGTTAAACCTTGTGGAAAGTTAGGAGGTTTACAATATAATGCATCCCCACCAGTTTCTTCAACCGTTCCTTCAATACTTTCTATAGCAACAGTTGTGAAACTTGTATGTGTATGAGTCTTATTTGCTTTCTTCTCTAACTCATCGTTAACATAAGTTTTATCTGCTTTAAGGTCTAAACATCCTGAAACCCATCCTGTATCGGCTTTAGTTTTTAAAATCTTCGATGTCCATTCATGATACCATTCAGCCCTTTCTATAATTTCATTATCCTTTTCATCCACATATTCCTTATCCGCTTTCTTCTCTAACGCAGCAGCAACACATTCCTTATCCGCTTTCTTTTCAAGGCTAACGTTTAAGTCTGTTATTTCAGATATAGAATGTGTATGTCCAACGGCACTTTTCCTGTTTAAGGTTTCTTGTAAGTTTGTAATATTTGCAATGGTATGTATATGAGTCTTTTTAGAATATTCGTTTTCAGCTCTTGTCACTTCACTTGACATTTTATTGTCAACATATGTTTTGTCTGCTAGTTCAGGATGAGTATGTTCTTTTGTTGCATAAGCATTGTTAGCTCTTTCTTCTTCTTTTGCTATTGCATCGTCTACATATTCTTTGTCAGCTTTGTTGTCAACATCTGCTTTCAAAAGAAGTTCATTTATAGGTTTCTCGTTTAAAGTTCCTTTTGTTGGATTTATACAGACAGTATGGTTCTTATTGTCTTGAAATAGAAACTCATCTGTCATTGGGTTTAATGTCAGTTTTAAGTTTCCTTCTTTCAATGACTCAGATATCTTAGAATAGTTTGAAAAGTTTGTTGTGTTCTTATTTAGAGCTTGCATAATGAGTTGTCGGTTGTGTTGTATTTCTCTTATGGAAGCAATATCTTTCGACATTTTTATTCTAGATAAAATATGCTTCCAATAGAAAAAGAAAATTCAAGAGTTGCTACAACTAAACCATTAGATGAACTTTTTACTAATGTCGGTCAAAAGTTTGAGACAGAGACCGTAAAGCATGAAGGCTATCGTTTTGACTACCCATTAAGATGGCTAAGAGACCCATCTGTCACAAAAGCTATTGGCTTTCGTAGAATGAAGTTCATTTCAGAAGCCATACATGGTTTCCCATTTACGGTCGGTTTTGAAGTTCGATACTATAACAAAGAAAAACGTATGTATGAGAAATTTGAACAGGGAAAACTTTTACAAGTTAGTTTGCTTGTAAACTTAGAAACAACTCTTCAAGCTTTTCAAGAAAAAATAAACGACATCTATATTGAATATGCAAACCAGTATAACATTGACGAGGGAGAGTACCATCTCGATATTATTTATGACAGGAAAAATGCAACTGTTAAAATCAATAGAATAGAAGACCTTGGAGAAAACGTTTAAATTTCTACAAAATATAACAACTTGGCATGGTATAGATTTATGAGGATGTTAAATCAGCCTGCAGCATATCCAGTACACCCAGACTTTTATGAAGTCGAAAACCCTAATGGAACATATGAAAATGTTTTCGACCCAGCTGCTATTATTGTTCATGCTTCATTTTCTGGCGCCCAAAACTCTTTCTTATGCTTGGCAAATGACTTTTACGAAAAACCTACAAAGTTATACGAACCACCAAGTGGAAGTATTTCAGACTTTCAAGTATGGTTTACTACAGATGGAAGAAAAAGAATAATTCCATTATACCATGCGTTTTACTTAGAACTTAGTTTCATATACAACTACTATCGAACGGTAAAAATATAATTTTTTAATACGGTTGAGGTGTTGGATTTGGTTGCCAACTAGACTGTGGTGCAGGTTCAGGCTGTTGTATAACAGGAGCTTGTTCTTCTGGTTCAGGGTCTTTAGGTATAATACCAACAAACTGACCTACTCTTTTACCAATATTTTTGACTCCGTTCCAAATTCCTCTTCCTACGGTTTTTATTCCATTCCATATACCTCTTCCAACTCTTCTGAAGAAGTTTCCAATACTACTGAAGAAACCCATTTTACTATATGTAAAAATCTAATGTCCACCTAGTCTCTTACGTTTCCTGTTGAGTTCCATAGCATTCTTTAACTGGAGCTCATACATTCTGTTTCTCCTCTGGTAGAAAACATATTCTGGGTCAACTCCTGTGTTCGCGTCATCTGCATAAAGTTGTTTATATCCCACTTCAGGGTTTGTATAAAACTCTTTCCATCTCATATTTGCATACCATGGTGGCAAACCTAACGCAGCGTCATTTGACATGGCAGTTTGCATTTGTACATCTGTTGGCACTTGACCATAGTTTGCCATTGCAGTTTGTATTCTAACTTCATTTGGAATATTCTCTGGGTTTGGTTGTCCAGGTTGCTGTGCATTCGCTAAGTTCTGTGCGTCCATTTAATATTAGATAAAAATATCTCTTACGAGTACATATGCTGAACATTTGCAGGCATTGGTTCATCTTCATATTCTCTGTACTTTTCTGCCACGTCAAATAAATAAATGACACAATGGAAAAAACCTAAAACAAGTAGTCCTATTTCAAACCACATTTACTTACTAAAAAATTTCTTTGTTATGACACTTTCTCCGGTTTATAGGACCTCTCTCATATTCTATCTTGTCATATCTAAACTCATAGTCATGTATGTCCTCTAACCATCTCATAACGGTTTCCAAACCACTTTTATCGGATGTAAAGTAAAAGCATGGATGGTTATGTAAAACGTCTAAAGTTTCTAAAGAGTCTCTCAAAGTCCAGTCTACTTGGTATTGAAAATCCCATGTGTTATAGAACGGCGGGTCCACTATAAAGAAACATTTTCCTTGTCTTTATATTTTTCATACAACTCTGTCCAATGACATCTCACAAACTCTATACCCTCAATATATTTTTCTATGTCCTCTTTGAAAACATTTGTATAGTTAAGATATAAAACTTTTGACATAAGTGTTTCAATGTCATGAACTCTTATAGAACCACTATATAATAGTCTAGCAGATATACTATCCCAGTCTATATATTCTGCTTTTTTCAAAACCTCTCTCACAATATTTTTGTTATCTAATGGTATACGTTCCATCTTACCTATAGGTATCTTTTCTTTTAACTCTTTCAATATATTGTTTGTATCTGGTATATGTTTGAGACGGTCCATATAGTTGTCGAAGTCATTGCATATAATCTTTGAGTCTGGGAATATTGTATGACATAAATGGGATATATAGAAACTTCCACCGAACAAATCTACAAATGTTAGACCATTCGGTAGTTTCTTAAGTTCTCTCAATATAATATCTTTACATCTACCCTTATTTCCAAAGAACGGTAACGGTGGTTTTGTAAAATTCATTTATATATAATAATAAAAATGTTTTTACCCGAAAAGTGACAGAAAAGTGACAAAGCATGAAAACATATATAATTTGTGAAAAGTGAAACAAAAAGTGACATTTTTAAAAGTGACATCATTAATATGATGTAAATAACAACGGTTTTGGTTTTGTCACCGGCTGGTCGGCTGGGGTTCGGTCCTCCTCTTGGGTCTTGGGCAAAATTTCTTAGGGCTAGAAGGGGCGCAGCCCCTGGAAGCCCCTCATACCTGACCTATTTGTATTGAAAAACTGCGGAGTTACAAAGAATCGCTAAAAAAATGCATGTAACTGAATAATATAATTAAAATATTCCATTAGCACTAAGGATGTCAATTCGGAAATTTGTTTTCATTTTAGGAGAATATAATTTTCCTTTTGGAAAATTTAAAAAGTGAGACGCGCAGGATTCGAACTTTTTTAAAAGTTGATTTAAATATATTCTAGTGTGGTTTCTAAGGATAATATCATATTTAAAATAAGAATATACTAGTTTAGGTGGTATAATTTTTTCGATAAATTTGAGAGCATGTACGTTTAGGGCATCAAAAGTGTCAATTCGCTCAGCGAAAGCTGAGCTAGCTTCGTTCTCGAAAGAATAGAGAAGGAGTGAAAGAGAGTGATACAGATGTTGACACATTCATATCATTTCAACAAATTTTGATCAAATTGAAATGCAATGAAATTCAATTCACTTCATATCCTTCAGTCAGTACATTGACATCCTTCTACATCACAATGATAACTCGTGCATCAATAGTTCTACAACTAACTCAGAAAAAACAAGATTTTTCCTTCCAGCTTACAGCTTTTAAAAAGTTTCGATGATAAAAATCACTCTACTCTTGTTTATCGATATGTTGTGATAGTAGGTAAACGTATTCTTATCGATATTAATAAAAATATTTTTACGAAAATCTGAACCAATTACAGAGTTATTCATAAAGTTTATGATAACTGTAATTACTTCATCTTTGTTTTATATTTGAATAAACAATTTAATTTAATTTGCATAATTTTTTTTAGTTGAAAGACAGGAAACTTAGTTGAGTTTGTATTATTTTTATCGTTCAATTCATTGTATATGTGAGTGATCCAGATATTTAAGATATTTAGAAAAAATTTATTAATTTGATTAACAAATTTTAATCAAAATAGCAAAAATCTATTTGATAGCTGTAATCAAATAATAATTTCTATTTCAACCAAAATCACTTATTTTCATCTGAACGTATAAAATTGTCAATTTTATGAGAATAAATTTAAAATCTCATGAAATATAAAGAAGAGTAATATTTTTCAATTTTTTTTCTTTCTCTCAAATATTTTCTATTGGGAATTTTCTTGTTATCAAAAAATAATTTTAATATTTGTTTATTTCATTACATACAATAAAATTTTAAAAACTCTATTTCTTCACAAGAAAATTTTTTTCCTTCATATGAAGAAACATTTTGTTCTCCATTTGATGCTGAGTCTAAATCTCGATTTTTGAATTTTCTTCTTTCCAAATTTCTTTTTTCCAAATTAGAAGTTTAATTCAAATTTTCAATAGTTTATATATTTTCTCAAACCGTCTTAGATTTTCTTACTTTTTGGGGATTTTCTCTCAAAATATACAAAAATAGTAATATCAATGCATGTGTCTAATATACTTTAAAACCATCGTGATAAAATTCAAAAACGAAGAGATCTTCGAGTGTGGGACAAACTATCCAGTGTCACTTTTTTATTAACCTTATTTTAAAAAATTAATAAAATAATAAAAATTATTTGAATCTTTTACATTAATTGTTTCTTTTTTAAAAGTACCTTTAAAGTACAATAAACAAGATTTGAATCTATTGATCCTTGTTGCAAACTTGAATATATTGCTTCAAGCATTTTCAAACATTCGACTTTTTTGTTTTCCAATATTTGTTCATGGTCATTACCTTTTCGTAATATACGAACAACTTTATCACTATTGATTAATTGAACTTTAAATTTAATCAATAATGCTGGAACAACCGTTGTGTATAATTCAACAACAAAATCGTCTAATCGAATATTCCTTCTCTCTGGGAAATAAGAATGCTTGAGAACTTTGAAATGTGACTCACTGACGTTATTAGTCGCGTCACCTCCGTTGCGATAGCGCTTATTCCAACGATCTAAATGATGCCTCCATTGCCTATCGAAGTACTTTTGGGCTTTCGGTTCAGTGGAAAGAATTTCAAGAATTCGATCATAAACTGCATCTAGGTCTGCAGCTTCTTCTTGAGTGAGGTGCTCTGGAACTTCTTCACTTGTTTCAAACGTTTCTTCTTCTGGAATAATTTCAGAATCGTTTGGATCATCAGAAGATTCTCGTGGTAAAAAGATTTGAGAAGGTTGAAATTCATTTTCGATGAATTCTTCTTCATATTGTTCCTCTTCTTCAATTTCTTCTGCTTGAAGTAAGTGAGATTGAGCTGGTTCCTCTCTAGGATTTTCTTCTTCTTGGTTCTGTTCTTCCTCGGGAGATTCTTCTTTAGTATCGAATACTAATAATTTCATTAGATTATAAAATTCTTCAAAATTGTCTCGTGATTTAAACTTATCCGCTTTTCTTAATATGGCGCGAAGGACATGCACGCCACACCAAAGAATATGACAGTTTGGAATACCTCGCTCAATTGCCTCGGCTATTTGTGGGGCGCAGTCCATACTTATCATCTCGGGTTCTCTATTAATATATTGAAAATAACGACAAACACAATATTGAATATTTTCGCTTGTGTCAGGAGAAATAAAGAAATACAAAAAAGGAAAAACAATAGTATGTTCTGTTTTTCCTGTGAGTGCATATAATGGAATGTTAGCCCTTAGAAGTTTATACGTTGAATCGATGTGAAACGTAGAAATTTGGTGACCAAGGGCCTTCGCTTCGAAAGGTGCATATAAAAAAACTAGTTTTCCCGGCTCAGAGATAAATTCAATTAAATCTTCTGGACAACTTTCTTGAACAGATTCGACAAAGATAGCTAAAGAAACTTTTTCATCCGAACTAAAGCGTTTGGAAACAATTTCAGCTCTTTGAGCAAATTTACGTAATGCATCTGGACCTTGTGCAAATATTGAAAGTAACTCTTCGTCTGTATATGAAATATTTAAGTCTTGGAAACACTTAAGTTGAGCTGTAGCATGATTCATATTGTTTTCAAAGTAATGTTTAAGATAATTTCTGACAAATAATGAGGATATTGTTTTTGTTGATTTCGGAGGTGCAGAATGATCATGAGAGTCAGAGTGGATTAGTAGTTCATATTTATCTTGATCTATTATCCGGACTTTGAATTTAGCTTGACATTGTGGATACTTACATTTGTATTCGATCGTGGAGTATTCTTTCCTGCATTTTTGAGAGTAGCCCATGCTAGCTTTTATCTCTTCTTGGATACCAAACTGGAGGAGCTCCATAGTGTTGAATATCACGGGCTCCATACAACAAATTGAATAAGGTATTTCAAAATTTGAAGGAAATGGTCCATCATTGAATGTAGTGGCCGGGAATTGAATGACATACAGATAGTTTGAGGAAATTTGTTATAAATTATAATATAATTGAAGAATTAATTATCAAAACAAGTCTAAGAGCCATTTGTCAGATTTTCCCGAAATGCAAGGTTAAGATTTTAGCAGCGACTAACTTTGAGTGTACATATATAATTGTTATACTGAGTACTTTCTATCTGTGTTACTTATTTGAGTCTAAGAGCCATTAGTCAGATTTTCCCGAAATGCAAGGTTAAGATTTTAGCAGCGACTAACTTTGAGTGTACATATATAATTGTTATACTGAGTACTTTCTATCTGTGTTACTTATTTGAGTCTAAGAGCCATTAGTCAGATTTTCCCGAAATGCAAGGTTAAGATTTTAGCAGCGACTAACTTTGAGTGTACATATATAATTGTTATACTGAGTACTTTCTATCTGTGTTACTTATTTGAGTCTAAGAGTCATTTCTACCATAGAACTAGATATTGTCTCTCATTAAATATATATAACTGTAAACTGCTTAATTCATTTATCTATTTAGATAAAATTATATTTATATAAGATTTCATGTTATTATTTCATCTTTATTATTTTTTTTATTCCTTTGAAAAGTGACACTGGATAGTTTGTCCCTTTCTCGAGATCTTCTCTCCAAATTTTTTTCAAAATCAAAAAAATGAGATAAAAAAATACGTTTGGAAATTCATTTTTAGCATTTTAGGAATTTTCTCACTTTTCTTCCAAATAGAGGTAGGGCAACGATAGGTCAAAAAGGCTTCTCTGATAGATTTCCTTGCCTTTTGGATATGCTATAATATATAGCCTAGCATGATAGGATATGATGTCAAAAGTTCGAACATAACTTAGGATCTTGAGAAAAATGAAAAACAAAAATTACATAAAAAAAGAAAAATTTTATCTAATTTGTTTTTTTGGACCGAATAAGTAATTTTATTGAATTTCAATACGACACATAGATTTTATTATTAGTAATAAATATAATGGTTTACTATTAACAAGGAACCTAAACTAATGAAAATTTGATTTCAAATATTGTATATGATTATCATAGATTACCAAAATATATTGCTATTTATGAGGATATAATATTGATTATTAGTAAATCGTATAAATTTAATAAATATACCATGAATATTGAATGAATTTCTTGATTCATAGGGGTAAAACGCGCTTTTATATGATTTAGACAGAGAATTTATGAGATGTAAATAACACAATAAAGGTTATATTGAATATTTTCTAAAAATAAATCGAAATTATATAAAACAATACATTTATTCATTGAAACTACTTGGACAAATATGAAACAAGCATTCAGGCAATACTTTTGAGACTTCAACGCATCTGATAATTTTTATATAACTTCACCTCTTATGCTTAGAGTGGAGGTATTGAGATCGTATAAGTATAGATGAGCTCACATTCAGATATGATGTGTGAACTTCTGTTTTCACTGCAATTTTGAATCAGAATAAACTCAAAACAAGAATAAAATGATATACTCACTCTCTAAATGTATTCGAGATTTAAAGTTGTATGAATAAAACGATTCATCTTTCGAAGCCTCCCATTTAATGAGAGACTTCGAAAGATGAATGTATTCATGTAGATGAAATACTATATATGACCATGTGTGATACTAAAGATATCAAAATGTTCATTTTTAAGTGCAATAGAAGGGTTATCTCTCGTAAAATCTCAATTTAAGGAAGATTTAGAAAGAACTCCTTTCCTAAGTAGATAGTGTGTGGTTTCTGTCTTTTGGTTGATCAGGAACTATGAAATTAAGTCGGACAGAAAGAAGTTCTTTCCAAAACAGACTCCAAATGAGTTGTTCGAAAAGAACTTCCTTCTGTATATGGATAATTGTAGTTACCGCACTGAAGTATGTGATTGTGATGATGGAGTTCTCGATAAATCTAAAATCGGATTAAGATTAATTGAAAACTCAAGTAATTCTTTGAAATCTTGTGTTGTCTGGCACTATAATAACCAAAGAATGAGAATATTATGTTGAATGATGAGTACGTGTGCTCGGCATTCGCCGAGCGAATTGAGTTTAACGTACTATGAAAAGTGACAAATTTGGGCTTTTTTTCCTAGGGTTATGATCTCTTCCTTTCTGCTCAATACGACAGAAATGAAAGAATGAATTTGTACTCCCTAATTGATTACTACAATCTGTATCTATCTTTAACATAGAATTAGCTGCATTGTGATTTACTCCAGAATTATTCAATTTAAGATCAACCTCGTAAATTTTAATCATATTGCACCAATACTCCTACGTTGAGATAAGAACATGATTATACATACCAAAGCCCCATATTAAAAATCAAAATTTAGCACCTCCATTATGCAACCACATTATTCGTCGCAAATAAGTATATTTACGCATATTATGATGCATATTCACACAACTCGTATACATGAAAAGTTATTAAAATCAGACAAAATTATTGCAATAAGGAAAAAAAACAACTTTATTATATATGTTAGTAATGAATTACAAATATTTCTACAAAGAATGCTCAATACTTCATATAATCTTCGAATATTTCTTATTACAAGTTAATACATTTTGACTCGAACATGATAAACAAAAGCCGACACGCTGATTACTACATTTATGAAAATATAGTACGTTTCCATTCATCTGTTTACTTGTTTTTGTTGGAATAAAATCATTTTTTTTTTCTTTCATGAAATAAGAATTTTGCTGCGAAAGCAATATCTCTAACAATAATTAATACATTACGTCAACTCTGGAATGAGTATTTATCAAATATGATATCAAAATCAAAAATTAGTTGTTTTTTATGAGTAAAAACGATGTAAATTGATTATTTGACTAATTATCAAATACTTTGATTTTCCAAATTTTTTTCGAAATTAATTTTTTCATGTGAAAATTCAAATTGTTTAATTTCATTTTTGAAATTTTGAATTTTTTTTGGAATTTTGAGTTGATCAATTCAGCAGAATTGATAATGCTATTGCTTTAGGGCATACCACAAGGTGATGAATAAAAGGTGAACATTAACAAATTATTTTAAATCACAAATATCATCCTCATCAACTTTAATTCTAAAAAGAACTGTACTGAATTATGAAAATGCATGATTTACATTATTAAAATCTTTGAATGAAAATAGTACAAGATAAGTTTTTATTCATTTTTAATTAGATTTAAACGAAAAACTACTCCATATTAAAATTTAAGTCGAGAAATCGTATTTTATTCTTATTTGTTAGCATTTTGTAGACATTCTAATCTTGAATTAATTTGTTACATGATATTATTAACAAATTTAACTGAAAAAATATGTTAATATGGAATAAACCATGATTATATAAGCTATCAATGCTATATATACATATGTAAAAGATTCATATTAACTCAATTAACAAAAATGATAGATTTTCATAAAGGTTCAATCTAGGTTCGTCCGAAAATTTTGATTTTTATATAGAAGACATAGTTTCATATACATAATTAAATTTTCAAACAAATTTGATCATACCATTTATTAAGCAGGATAGTATATTAATTACTATCAGTATAAAAATATAAAAATGATTATATTTAATTATTGCATAATTTAGTCAAAGAGTTATAAGCCTCAAGTGATCGTTATCACCTTCAATGCACGTATACTTTATTGATTCATAGATATTTAATCTATGTTTGACATGTTGTTGTCGTCATTCGTTTTGTTCCCATTCTTCCTAAGTTAGAATTAGAGAATACACCATCCACATCATCTAATTTGGTCCTCAGCGATAGATTGGTTCATTTTGGAGGAGTCCCATCAGACAGTTTTCGAGCACCAAATATCAAATTTTAATGTATACAAATCTTTAGTGATTTATCTCTTTTATGATGAGTAAAAGGTTTCTGCTCATCAACATTTGATTTCCGACATATATGATTTCTAATTGCAATTATTTACTTTCTTTTTATAATCTAACTCTGTGACTCATACCATAAATTAATTATTGGAAAGTGTCAATATGTTTGGCACAACGCATGGCAGAAGATACCAAACCATGCAGGGAATATGATACGTTTAAGGGTGCCCTATAGACGATAGACCACCCTCAGAAAAGCACTTTTAAGGTTATTATATTGAGAACTAGAATCCGGATAATCCATTCATTCGAGTTCTAATAAGGTTAATTTTGTGATGTTTACATTATCGTTATAGGGCACCCTTAAGATCTCCGAACTTTTTTTCCAAAAATTTTCTATCGTTGCCCTACCTCTTTCCAAATTGACATCCTTATTAGCACGTCTTAATTAATGAATGATGTCAGGCTTGTACAATAAAATAGGGGAAAATATGTCATTCTAAAATTGAGATGATAATTCGTAACGTTCTCAAACCCTTTGAATAACCCCATAAATAATTTTTGTGATATTTTTGTATAAATAATAGTAATATCATATACATAATATTTTATTTTCAAAGCCAATAGAAAAACCAAACACCAATTCTTTATGAAGATTTTAAAGCCAATATCATGTAGTATAAGCTGTATAAGCATATTAGATAATTTGGATGATATTAAGTGGAGGCTGAAGTCATTACGTATTGGTCGTCATTTTACATGGAGGTGAAGTGGGATGATTTCGCAACATTGAGTAATCACAAAATCGGTTTTTGATATTTTTTATTACTTGTTATGTGTATATTGTTTTTATCAAGTCATGTCATATCGCTCTCAATTTTATTTCTGATAAGGTTTTATTTTCAAAAGCTTATAATAATGATCTAAATCAATTTCTTGATTTTTTATTTTTAATTTTTTCTGATATAATCCAATCAAAATTCAAAAATGGGTAGTGATTATAGCGTCTCATATGCGGACATCGAAAACAAGGAAAACGAAACTCAGGTCATCTACAATGCTGTCGCCAAGAAGTATGGCGAAGAAAGATATGTTTCAAATTATCCAGATGCGCCAGAGATTGGTACACTTTATGATGTGATTGAATACACTGCGAAGAAGTTCCCTGACATACCATTCCTTGGAAACCGTATTTATGCCAATGGAAAGTGGCAAAATGAGTTCAAATTTATGAATCGTCTTGAATTCCGTAAACAGAGAGATGCACTTGGTTCATCATTGCGTACTAACTTCCCTTCACTTGGACAAAACGTTGGTATCTTGAGTCATAATAGAGTTGAATGGGTTTTGGCTCAACATGCTTGCTATGCATATAGATATGTACCTGTTCCTATTTACGATACATTTGGTATTGATAACATGCTTTTCATCATTAACTTCGCTCACCTCACTCATGTTTTCATATTTTCAACAAAAGTTCAAATGTTGTTGGATGCGATTGATGAAAACTGCTGCTTAACTGATTTGATCATTATTGAGTCAGAAGACACTCCATTTAACTATGATCAATATCGCAATCATAGAATCAGATTCCACAAGTTCAACGACTTGCTTAGTTGCCCACATATTTTACCAAACACTCCACCAAAACCACAAGATCCAGCCTTCATCATGTTTACTTCAGGAACATCTGGAAATTCTAAGGGTGTTGTAATCTCTCATTCAAACATGATCGCCACATCAAGTGCTACAATTATTTACGTATCTCATTTCACAACAAAAGATAGATACCTCTCATACTTACCACTTGCTCATGTCTTCGAGTCAATTCTTCATGTCATTGCACAAAAATCTGGAACTCCAATTGCCATTTACTCAGGAGATATTAAGCGCCTTACAGAAGAGTTCAAGATCATCAGACCAACAGTTGTCAGTGGCGTTCCAAGAGTTTTCGAAAGAATCCATGAGGGAGTTCAAGCACAGTTAAAGAAGAAATCTGCCATGCTTCAATCTGTTTTCAGTGCAGCCATCTCTATCAAGTCAGCTCTTCTCAGAAACCTCCGCATTAAGAAAGTTCCAATCTTCGATATGATCTTCAATCCAGTCAGACAGGCTATGGGTGGCTGCTGCAGATTGATTGTCTGCGCGGGCTCATACATGCCACCAGAACTTTCTCATTTCATGAGACTTGCTTTCAACTGCGATTTCGTCATTGGCTACGGTCTCAGTGAAACATCTGGTCCAATTCTTGGTCAGGCCGATTCAGATTGCCATGATGGAACATGCGGAATTCCATATCCATGCGGCGAAGTCAAACTTGTTGATGTCGAAGAAATGGGATTCTTCGCCAGCAAGAAGGAAGGTGAGTTACTTGTAAGAGGAGCCGGTGTTATCTCTGGCTATTACAAGAACCCTGAAGAGCAGAAGATTAATTTCGAAGACGGATGGCTCAAGACAGGAGACATTTTCAGAGTTACAGAATCAGGACAATTACAGATGGTTGGAAGACGTAAAGAGATTATTAAACTCTCTCAAGGCGAATACGTCTCAATTCAGAAATTAATGAATATCTACACACAAGTTAAAGGTGTTGCTCAGCTTTATATCCATGCCGGAATGTCCTCCAGATTCTTAACTGCTGTTGCCGTTCTTGAAAACGGATTCGCAGCAGATGAGAATTTCTTACTTAAGAAATTCGCTGAAATCGGTAAGGAAAACAAACTTAATGGTTTCGAGATGATCAGAGGAGTTTTTATCTCCCCTGAAGAATTCTCGCCAGCAAATGGATTGTTAACTCCATCCATGAAGCAATGCAGAAGAAGAATTGCTGAAAAGTATGCTCAGCAGCTTCAAGCACTTGAGGCAAAGTCTGCCTAATTCTTTTTTCAATTATTTTCATACTGTTAAAACCTATCGTATTAACAAATATTACATGTATTTTTAGTACATTCGTCAATGTTTAGTTGATATAAGAATATAATTCTATAGCAATATATATTATCTGGAATTTGGGAGATATGAGTCTATATATAAGTAACCGATGTACATTTTTGAGTAATTAAAGAAATTGGTCCTAAAGAAAGATGACTTAAAGAAAGTCTTTTGGCAAACATATGGTAAGGTTGTAACAAATCTCGAAATTTTTGTTTGAAATCTTAACTGTAATGACGGCCGTTGATTAAATCGGCTATTTTGTATTCTCGTTAGATTATCTTTGAGTAAAACAATTTATGCTAAGAAAAATTACAAACATTCTACAAAAATATATAATCTTTTAGCCCAAAGTTTGTACAATTGCGTGAAAGTACTATGATTCCTTTTATATTTGTATATGCATGAAGAAAAACACCCCGAATTCAACATTGATAAAAATAACTATGATTTACTTCGTATTTTACAGGTCATGTGCACACATGTTGATAAGTAATAAAATTTTTTGATCATAGTTTCAGTTTCAAGAAATAGATATCAAATGATGTAATTTTTTGAAGTGTCTTTATATTTTACCTGTATTCTCTAAAATATGGATTAAAATAATATTGATTTATCGTTTTAAATTCCTGATTTTTGAATTATTTCATCTAATAATTGAGTTTGAATTCCTGATTTTTAATATTTTTCCAAATTTTTTTCACTTTTCAAAAAATGAAAGATAAAACCAAACATTTGTTCCTACAAAACATCAAACTTGATTTTTTTTGGAATTTTCAAAGTTGACTCAGGCTCTTATATGCGTTGAATTAAGGCATCCAATCATCGAAAGTAGCGAAGATAAACATTATCAATATTCATTTTGAAAAAATACACACGCAACTTATCTCTTACTCATTAAGTAAACTAAGCAATTGATGCACATCCAAAATATCCTAAAAATATACCTAATTATACCATTTTTTAAAATTCTTTACAATTCTCTTTGGAACCTCAGTATTATAATCGAAAATTTCAATGTAGATATAGATTAAATGAATCCGAACAGTCATTTTTTATGATACAGTGATTTTATATCATATTTCTTTCTTATACCCTTTATAAAATGCTTGATTTAAGAAAGATACAGTTTGTATACTACTGACAGCGTGTGTTATTACATTCCCATAAATAAAATAGTATTAATTCTGAATATTCTGAGACATTTTATTAATGATTCGGGTTACAATAATCCTATTTGAGCACTATAGCTGAGCGACATTTCAATTTAATGACACATTTAACATAATATGAGGATTTTTTTCAATATTTTTATGGAAACTCATGATCCATTGTCAAAAATTCATACCATTTAACTACGGATCTCTGTTATTTCCATATCTGAAGAAATTGGATTAAAAAAAATAAAAAATTTTCATATCACAAGTCTGAAAATCGTTTCAAATTCTTTAGAAACGGTCTTATGGTACAGCTTTTTAGAACAGCATACCCCCCAACAACATATAAAGCGCATATTTGTAGTTGCGCCTTTATATTTCGTGCAATCTGCTGGCTTATAACATACGTAGTTCCTATTATAATTTGCGTTTTTTATTATTTCAATCAATCCCAAGTTCAGATAGATCAAGAATATCCTACATATTTTCCAGGCGATATAGTTTCTGTCTCTTTAATCAAGAATACAACAAGCGGCTCTATCGAATCTCTTTCATACCCAGCAGATATTCCTAAATTCCTTCCAATGTTTGAAGTTGCACAGGAAGTTGACGAAACCGGAAATATCACAGCATCTACAGTTCGTGTACGCGCAGAGATCACAGATGATTCTACAATTATCGGTGTAAACATTATATTTGCTTATAATGTTAGCCTTAGAAAGTGGTCTCGCAGTGATACTAGCAGCTATGGATTTTTCGCTCAACAATTCCCACAAGGAGTTGAAAAAATCACATGCCAAGGTGTTTTATCTCTCTACCAGGAGAAAGCTGTAGATTTCCGTGGATCTCTTCCAAATGACGTTATACCTTCAATGAATCATATTAATGTACAGAATTTACTTACTGCTCAATCCAACGTTTCTTCGTTGTATTTCATTACATGGAGAGACCACGTTCCTCAATACAGAGTTGCCTCATCAGGTAAATATACATTTGAATGCTACTTAAAGATCATGATTAGCGATATCACGATCATGCACTCACTTCCATTGGTTTCTATTATAGAAAGCATCATTATCTTATGGCTTTCTACACATATTCTTGTTTCTCTTATCGTTGGCTTTATCCAACATCATACTTTTTATAATGGCATTGTTACAACCATTAAGGAAAGACACTATACACCAACATCTAACAGATCAGTTAGACATTAATTGTTTAATATTTTATTTGAGTTTTTTTATTAAATATATCTTTGAATATTTAGAAATTAAATAATACAGTTTTTTACAATATAACATATACTTAATTATAGACAATTTACCTTAATACGGGGCAATGTGGCTCAATCTTAAAAAGATAATCAATATTTTGTAATTGCTTTTTCACCAATAAACACCAGATGGGAATATATGATAGAATAGATCAAATGTGTTCAATATCTCAAGCAAAATAGTCTTCATCTTGATGGTAAACTTGAATCGTTCTGTCTATATTGAAGATAAACCATCATTATTGAAGTGGATGATTTTTCTTTCAATGCACATATTATTCTGCTTAAAAACTCATAACTGTTGATGGAAAAACAGAATTAGTCCGACGATTATTTTTTTCGGTTTATTATTATCAATGAATGACATTAAAAATATAGAACAACGCTTAGAGATTTTCCGCAAGGCAATATTCACGGAAGAATCCAGCGATTTTAAGGGCGTTGTTCTTGCAACAAGCACTGAAAAACCAAATCTTTATTCAGTTGATGATGCGATATTCAGATGGATTTATGGTGTCTTCGTTACAAACTCATACCTTATCATTACACCAGACAAATTAGTTACATTATGCAAGGATGACAAAGCCTCAGACGCAATTGCTGCCGCTAGAACACCAGAAAAGGTCATAATTGACCAGCTCAAGGGATCCATAGCTGACCAAGTTAAAATTTATGCAAATGGCCGTCTTTTTGGCTCTGAAAACGCAATCGCCGACTCTGATCTTTCCAGCCTTTCATTGACTGATAAGACATACGATTTGGAAGGTGTTCTTATTGTCCACCTTGATGTTGAGCTTGCTCGTATCCGTAATGCAGCCCGTGTTGCTGATGGTGCCCTTACGAAGGTATTCAAGCTTCAAATGGAACAAATCATCGAATCATCTGATACAATATCACTTAAATCTCTTTCAAACGATACCCGTAAGGACTTGAACAATCCTTCAAAGGTCAATCCAAAATTAAACCCATCAGATGTCGAGCCAGCATTCCGTCCAGCCATCAGATGTGGTAGCAACTTCGACATCGACTTCCCACCAACCATCGGAGAAGGCAATCTTACAACAGATTTCGTTAATGCTACAATCGGTATCAACTTCAAGTCATATTGCGCTTGCGTTGGCCGTACATACATCATTAATGGTTCTGATGATGTCAAGAGGGCTTACAAGTCATTAGTTAAAGCCAAACAAGACGCATTCGAACAATGCAAGGCCGGCAACACACTTGGAGCCATCTACCGCGCATTCGTCAAGGGCCTCGATGAGCAATACCAACAGTACGTTCCACATTCAATCGGTGGCTTCTGCGGAACATACGCTATTTCCAGAAGACACCTTATCACTGACGACTCCGAAGAGAAGATCCCCAACAACTGCTCCATTATTCT
Source organism: Trichomonas vaginalis G3 (assembly GCF_026262505.1). Classification (NCBI taxonomy): domain Eukaryota; phylum Parabasalia; order Trichomonadida; family Trichomonadidae; genus Trichomonas; species Trichomonas vaginalis. The sequence goes on along the minus strand of NC_067206.1, from coordinate 25,489,987 downwards.
CGCTCTTGGCCTTAAGGGCGTCAAAATTGGAGATCAGCCACCTTTCTCTTTATCCCTCGTTGATACAGTCCAAATTGCCGATGGCGAGGACGGAGTTAAATTCGCTACAAACGCTAAGGACCGCTACAAGTTAATTTCCTACAAACTCAGCAACGAAGACCAAGATTCAATTTTACAGGAGATGCTTAACGATCAGCGTCCAATGTACGAGCGTACACGTAACAAGACCGGCTCAGGCACCAAGAAGGATGAAGAAGATCCAGAAATGCTTGCTTACTTCGAGAGTATCAAGAATCAACGCAAATCCACCTCTTCTTCCACCTCATCCAAGAACAAAGATGATGATTCTGACAACACGCAATATACTTCATTCGATAATATGTCAGATCTTACGACAAGAGGTGTTACAACGATAGAAATCATCAAACCAAGATGGACAGTCTTACTTCCAATGTATGGCCGCTTAGTTCCATTCCATATCAACACGATCAAGTCAGCAAAGGCTTCAACATCAACAGATTCAACAGAATCAAAACTCGATATCAACTTCAACATTCCTAAGGCTACGGATAGTGAAACCTTCAAATACTTCATCAAAGAACTTACATTCTCCCAGAAAGGAAACCAGATGTTCGACCAAATTGCCAAAGATATCAACTCCATGAGAAGCCACTTTACGAAACTCCTCAAGCGTAAGCAAGAAGAGAAGACTCTTTACAAGGGTGAAGATCTCATCCCTCTCCAGGCTGGTCCAGGAAAGAATATTCCTCGTATCTCCGGCCACGTCCATCTTCGTCCAGCTCTCAACGGTAACAAGACTGTTGGTACCATCGAAGCCCACGTAAACGGCTTCCGATTCAGATCCACCACTCACGAACGTCTTGATGTTATGTATAAGAACATTGAACTTGCCATTTACCTTCCAGCCACAGAGGATAACGAAATGATGACTCTTATCCACTTCTACCTCAAGAAACCTATCACCACAGGTAAACAATCCTCCCAACACATTACATTCTACAAACCAACAGGAGACACATCCGTAGATGTTTCCAAACAAGGCAATTCCATGACAGACCAAGCCGAACTTGCCGAAGAAGAGCGCGACAGAAAGATCCGCAAGAAGATCAACAAAGAATTCAAGTACTTCAAAGATTTACTTGAAGACAAAGAGCTCGGATTAGATAATCCACCTAAATTAGTTGTTCCACACAAACAATTAGGTTTCTACGGTGTTTGTTCCAAGGAAATGTCCGTTATCTATCTTCTTCCTAATGCTATTGCATCTGTTGTTAATTCCCCACCTTTCGTTCTCATGATGGATAGAGTCGATATCGTTGTATTCGAACGTGAAACATTGTCAGTCACAAACATCGATATCAGCTTCATTCTCAAGAATCTCACACAGGAAGTTGTCCAGATTTCTCATGTCTCTGTCACTGATGCTAAGAACATCAAGCAATGGCTCGGCGTTCTTCAGATTCCATTCTTCAGCTCAAAGAACAACATCACATGGAAAGATGTCATTCCTAACATCCTTAAGAAGGGAAGAGCTTACTTCGAATCAGAAATCGGAGGATGGAAGGGATTCTTCAATGATGAAGAGGAAGAAGTTGACTCTGAAGTCGAAGATAAGACATGGAAAGATGATGATGACGATGAGGGATTCGATGGAGGAGATGATGACGATGATGAAGAATTTGATGCTGCTCCTTCTGATGAAGATGAAGACGAAGACGAGATGCCAGCTGAAGACTCTGAAGATGAGGGTAAGGACTGGAGACAATTGGATGAAGAAGCTAAAGCTGCAGATGAAAGAGCTAAGGCTAAGAGAGAAAGAAAGAAAGAACATCATCATCACCATCACCATTAAATTATTATAACTTTTTTTTTGGACAAATAAAAAAATATAAAATTATATTTATTCTATGTTTTGCTCTTTTTAAAGTACACTCACACAGAAAATTATCATCATTCTTTTAGAAAAGGTGTATTTAAGTGAAAAACTCTTGAAAGAATTTCAATATGCTCACAAAAATATTCGTTAATTTAATAGAATTGAAAGGATCTCACTGATAAAATTGATTTGAAGGCCAAAATTTATAAATTTCGACTAAATGTATTCTTCGGTTTTACCTCCTGAGCTTCCATTGTGAATCAATGTAATCATATTCATGTTTATTTGATTTAGGAGTTTTGATTTCTTGTCGTCAGGAAAAGTGACAAAATAATTTTCTAGTCGTCTAACGACAATCATTTTTTTTTACTATCTTAAATGCGAATAATTCATACCAAAATTTTTTATTTAGATAACATAGTATAAATATTATATAAATATGCAATCAAATGGTTAATGAGTGCTTTTATATTTAAATTTTCTTTATATCCTTAAAACTATGCCAAACTAAGATTCATATTGTCATCAAAATTGCCAGATGAGAATGATAAAACCATCATTTATATAATTTATTGAATTTGAAATTTTGATTTTTTTTACATATTATTCTTGTTATCAGAGATTAAGAATTGGCAAAATGAATCGGTCAAAATATTTAAGCTTTAATATCCTAATGCTTAGTCAACCCATAATTTGATAAAAAATCATTTGACAGTGTAAAACGGTTATTTCCAATCAAAAAGTTGATTTATTAACGCTTTTTTGACACTCATCTGACTATTGATAGTCGTTACATAGTCGTAAACTTTTGCTTTTTTCTAATATTGCTATATATTCCAAATATCATTAATAATTTCGAGTTTTTTTAGAGAAAATTTTATAAATTGAATCACATTAACAGCTATTTTGTCAAATGGATGGCAATTTTGAATAAATATTGGCACACTATTTTCCATTTAGTAAAGTAATGATACTTGTGGCAATGAATTCAAATTGTTTGCCAAATGTTAGCTTACATGATTAACTTTTTTAATTGAGTAAGCTCTATAAAGAATGCTACGTGTTTGTGAAATGTATTTAACAAAATTTTCATTTTTTTTTAAATTTTGTTTTTTTCCTCTTCATTTTGTTTTCTGAGAATGTCAAAAATCATATTATATTTACATAAAAATACAAACAAACATATTTATTAGATTGAATTAACAATACTTACAAACAATTGAAACTGATCGATAACTCTGATTAATTCATTTTCCCATCTATTTTCAATAGCATCAATAGCCTTCATATACAATCCTTCGAGAACTACCAAGTAGAGGGCAATGTTCTTATCATGGGCATTTATCCTTGCAGTAAGAAATTCTTTGACAATATCGATTTCAATATCGAATAAATCTTGGAGTTCAGATTGAGGAACATTTGAAATTTGATGGCATGAGTTTTCACGGTCTTCGAGCATGAAAGCACCAACAGCTTCTGTAACACATGCAATTGCATTATTAGAAAAATAAGCTTTTTCAAATCCAAATAATGAATTAACATTTTCAGCTTCGATTACAAGGTCATGAGCGCAATAATCTCTTGTGTCTTTTGAATGAAGCTGAGCAAACTCCGTGAGATTTGCCATGTTAGAAAGGTACTTACTAGAAGAGACATACTCAAAAGAATTGTTTTGCTGTGTTTTCTTGACAGGCTTAGAATTATTATTTTCAGGAATTTGCTGGACTATAGGGTTCTTCTCAAAGCAAACTCCGTTGGTTTGAAGGAGGTAATCTGTGGCCTTGTTAGCATCATAGCCAAAAACGTTGAGGGCTCTAAGAGAATCATTCTTTGGGAATTTTAATTCTTGCAAATATTTGTAAGACTGTTCTTGCTCCTTTGTCAAAACTCTCTTTTCAAGGCTGGATGTACTGTATTTATAAACTTCTTGGATTTTATCAGCTTCAACATTAGAAACATTTACAAAATTCTGAATTTTCTTAAGAGAATTTGAATAATCGCAAAAGTCACCAGTTTGTGGAATTTCGCTATTTGTAAGGAACATGTAATACATGTTTGATTGATTTTTGAGAGAATTGTGTGATTCTGTACTACCATTTGTGATAATTAAGCAATCTGTATTTTTCTTTTGCCATTTGGAAATGAAATTAGATAATATCTTGGTGTTAACATGTGGCTTGACCTTGAGGTATGTTTTGGTTCCTGTAATAGAGCAGATTGAAGTCTCCATAAGATCTAAACAATTAAGTTTTTTGAAAAATTGTGGTTTTTTAAATAATGCTTTGAACTCATTCAATTTTTTTGAAAGAAATCGTCGCTTTTGTAAAAAAGCGAAGAATATTAATGTACAACCAAAATACTATCATTTCAATTAAGGGTTTCGTTTTGCGAAAAAAACGTACAATACGCAATTTCGCTAAAAAAACATTTAGCTAGCAATTGCGACCTTTGACTCCACTCAAGACGTCACTTTTTTAATTTTGCGGTATCATATTTTTGGAAAATCTTTATGAATATTATATAAAAAGTCTCTTTAATATCTATATTTCATATTTTTATCGATTTTTAAAGTTTTTGCGAAAAGTATTCAATTATTTTTGCTATTTGGTCGGGTAAATGTCAGATTTGCGACATTTTCTGATATGATATTCAGATTCTACGTTGATAATAATGCTTATAGAACCCTCTTGCTATTGTGTCAAAATTGCGAAACCGATAGCAAAAATATCTCGCAATATCAAAATTGAGATATTGAGTGAATTATGCATTATAGAGATTAAAAATCTGATTTGTGAAAACATCTCATCAGTTTCTAGCTAATTCAAAAATCTTTACTATCTTATTCGATTAAAATGAAAAGGGAATAGTTTCATTATGCTTTAAATGACAGCCTTATAATATAATCATAGTTTTCGCTCAATATGCAGCATTTTTTTTTCGAAATCTATGGTCAATATCCTAAATACTGATTGCTTTGCATTCATATCTCTTACATTTTCTATACCCACATCACTATTCATTGCTATTCCTATCTTTTTCATTTTTGTTTGTTTCTCATAATTTCTCAAAAAACATGATAACTTGATATTTGTAAATATCATACTTTATAACGTAAATAAGAAATTGACCTATTAAGAAAAGCAGTAATGAAAAGAAAATCTGAAATTCATAAAAATTACAAGTTTCTGATGACAATTAGCTTAATTAAACCAGGTACAAGATTATATAATTGTATTTTCTATCCAAATATCCATATAATATCTTATCCAGAAAAAAAAACTTGATCAATACCAAATGATTTTTTAACTAGTAAATAAAGTATTTTCTTTACACACACATTGTATATCATAGTTTTTTTTTTTGGTTTCGCAAAACATCCAAAAACAAATATGCTATAAAAGTGACAATTTTAGCAAAACGAAACCCTTATTTCAATTTTCATTATTATTTTTCCATGCAATTTTATGGTAAATAATTTTCTAAACTTTACAATAAGCATGGAAATATTTCATGACTATATGTGATGCTATGGCTAAAATACTTTCTTTCCTTAGTAAAATGATAAGTGAGTGGTTTCTAGATATTTCTTCAAAAAAATCATTTAAATATCAGGAATTATTTTTTTTTTTGAAATTATTAGACAGTTGGAAAATCAAATTCAATATACGTTCTTATAAATTTGAAACTAGTCATTATATATTTATTATCATTTAGATTTTTTTTTTAGGGTCCACTGTAAGGCCAAATAAGGTCTATCGTCGTCCCAAAAATATTGCTCGAGATGGTGTTTTACTAAGGCCCAAAACTTAAAAAAACATAAAAAAATTAACTTTACTCTTTTGAGATCCTTATCAGATATGCATCAATTTGATGCAGTATCGCAGTTCAAATCTGATTTTTTAATGTAGATGTACTCTAACATCCTTTAAAAAATGCAAAATGATATTAATTAAGCTTTTCATTTCTGTATCATACACGAAACAAAATCGTTCATTATACTAAAATTTATCAAAGTTTGATTAATGAAAAAATAATATCTAAATTTTTACATTGAGTCGGCTATTGATATGGTTAATATTAAATCTTGTAAAAATTGGCATTATCCAGAATAATACCCACTAAAATACACAATTTTTTTTAAAAAAATTTTATCAATTGTTATGGTATATCTTTATGATAATGAATAAAATGCTTATTTTTCATAAGTAAATACATAATTTATGCTTAAACACAAAAAATAACACGAAAAATTTTTGGCCAACATATCTAAACTAAGGATAATGGTTTGAATATATAAACAATAATACTTTGTCCAGGGAATTAAATTTGTGCTATCCAATTGTCAATTCTTTGAATTTTTTTTAAATGCAAGATATCCCGGCATTAGCCTCAATAAATATATATATTATGCATCATAATATTAGTTTGTAATGGCATTAAAGCGAAATTCCTAATTTCTTCTCAATTAAATTCCTTGAAAAACATCGGAATTAATGATTGGAAATAGGTCAAAAAAATTCCTAATATAAAACTTATACTTAAGATAAAATTAAAATTCGAAAATATCTATTTTTCAAAACACGCATCCAAAAGCGAAAAAATTCGAAAAAATTATGTTCTTATAAAACTCACTGATTTTGCAATTTTTATGAGATTTGAAGTGATAGAATATATTACCATCTTATTGAAACATATGCTTCATTGTTGTATTCACATAATATTAATCAGAACACTAGGAAAAGTGGATTTTCGAAAAATGACGATAACGATTATTTGCAAATCGCCTCTCAATTTTGAGAGACTTTCAATTTTTACAGTGGACCCTTAAAAGAAATTCACATAATTTTGAAATTTCGTATCAAAAAGCATGATAAATCAATTTTTATATCAAATATGATAAAGAATAATTGCATTCTAGCAAAATATACACTTGGTTTATTTACCCGACTCTTTGTTTTGGTTTTTGTAACAAAGGTCGTATAACCGTTGAAAGGAATTCAAATTTTTATAACGTGCTTTTCAAAATAAAAGGGTACAAAGAAAGGTAGACCAGCAAAATTTTTACCAATAATTTTTGATTTTGGCTATGGATACTTACTATATGGGGGATGGATATTTGATGTGCGAAGTATCGCATGAAAGTTATCGGGTCGATTTTGAGATATTATTATTAAAAATTATATTCAATATCTTGCTCACTAAATATATTCTTTTGAGATGTGAAATGTGTTCACGGTTTAAATTTTGAACATTACATATTTTTCAGAAAATTTAGTATATATTCTTTTATTGTCATTAGATAACATGAATATTTTGGTACAACACACGTAAGTTAGAGTTTGTGTAGTTGTGTGTTTCTTCACAACTGAAAAAAAATATCATAATTCGTAACTTTGGAATTTTGATTGAGTTGATTTTTGATTATTCTAATAATATTGTAAAACAAAATTGGAGTATTCAGCATGGAGAGCGTAATTTACCACAATATTATATTACAAATAGTTATATTGATAAGATACGAATTGGAATTGAACCAAAAATATATATGTATGATATCAAAATTATAAAAACCGAGTAATATCATCTAGTGGATTATGTTAATACATTTGTTTCTGCTCAAATTCATAAAGGAATTTCCAAAAAAAAAATTCGAAAAAATAAAAATCTAGAACAAAATAACAATTTTAACATCAAAAAATGAAAAATAGAAAATTTTTGGAATTATAAAGATGTTTTATAATTGATTTAAATGAGAATGTTTGCATTCTGGTTAAGGATGTCAATTCGGAAAATTGTTTTCATTTTAGGAGAATATAATTTTCCTTTTGGAAAATTTAAAAAGTGAGACGCGCAGGATTCGAACTTTTTTAAAAGTTGATTTAAATATATTCTAGTGTGGTTTCTAAGGATAATATCATATTTAAAATAAGAATATACTAGTTTAGGTGGTATAATTTTTTTCGATAAATTTGAGAGCATGTACGTTTAGGGCATCAAAAGTGTCAATTCGCTCAGCGAAAGCTGAGCTAGCTTCGTTCTCGAAAGAATAGGGAAGGAGTGAAAGAGAGTGATACAGATGTTGACACATTCATATCATTTCAATAAATTTTGATCAAATTGAAATGCAATGAAATTCAATTCACTTCATATCCTTCAGTCAGTACATTGACATCCTTCTACATCACAATGATAACTCGTGCATCAATAGTTCTACAACTAACTCAGAAAAAAAAGATTTTTCCTTCCAGCTTACAGCTTTTAAAAAGTTTCGATGATAAAAATCACTCTACTCTTGTTTATCGATATGTTGTTATAGTAGGTAAACGTATTCTTATCGATATTAATAAAAATATTTTTACGAAATCTGAACCAATTACAGAGTTATTCATAAGTTTATGATAACTGTAATTACTTCATCTTTGTTTTATATTTGAATAAACAATTTAATTTAATTTGCATAATTTTTTTTAGTTGAAAGACAGGAAACTTAGTTGAGTTTGTATTATTTTTATCGTTCAATTCATTGTATCAGTGAGTGATCCAGATATTTAAGATATTTAGAAAAAATTTATTAATTTGATTAACAAATTTTAATCAAAATAGCAAAAATCTATTTGATAGCTGTAATCAAATAATAATTTCTATTTCAACCAAAATCACTTATTTTCATCTAAACGTATAAAATTGTCAATTTTATGAGAATAAATTTAAAATCTCATGAAATATAAAGAAGAGTAATATTTTTCAATTTTTTTTCTTTCTCTCAAATATTTTCTATTGGGAATTTTCTTGTTATCAAAAAATAATTTTAATATTTGTTTATTTCATTACATACAATAAAATTTTAAAAACTCTATTTCTTCACAAGAAAATTTTTTTCCTTCATATGAAGAAACATTTTGTTCTCCATTTGATGCTGAGTCTAAATCTCGATTTTTGAATTTTCTTCTTTCCAAATTTCTTTTTTCCAAATTAGAAGTTTAATTCAAATTTTCAATAGTTTATATATTTTCTCAAACCGTCTTAGATTTTCTTACTTTTTGGGGATTTTCTCTCAAAATATACAAAAATAGTAATACCAATACATGTGTCTAATATACTTTAAAACCATCGTGACAAAATTCAAAAACGAAGAGTTCTTCTCTCCAAATTTTTTTCAAAATCAAAAAAATGAGATAAAAAAATACGTTTGGAAAATTCATTTTTAGCATTTTAGGAATTTTCTCACTTTTCTTCCAAATTGACATCCTTGTTGTAAACAGAAATTCATCAAAAGTGACACCTCAGAAAAGCTAAAATATTGAATTTTTGGAACTTTTGATAGAGCACGTTTTTAAATATTAATTAAAGTAAATGTATATTTCGTAAAGATTCTTTTTAATAAAAAATAAAATTTTGAAGAAGAACACAAAATCTTCTGAAAAATAATATCACATAAACTCATATTATTTTCTAATATATAACTATTTTATATAAAAATCAAATTCAATGATCTTAAAAGCGAAGGATAAACCTCAAAAATTACGAATATAATGAGTGGGAATATAATGCTTATCTATCATAAAACCATATGAAATATTAATTTTTGCTTTACGCCTAATTTTTGACGACAATTAGCAAAAAATGTTAAATGTTAACACTCAGTCCATTTGAATATGAAAAATAAAATTGACTTTGATTAAATGTTTTTTATTTATCATGCAATTCTTCTTGCGACAAAGATTTGAATAAAAGTTCAAAAAATAAGATAGCTTAAAAAATAATATACGGTAGTGTTTACTAATAGATGAATAGTATATAAATTCTATTAAAATGGATTTGATCCAAAAAATATAAAACCAAAAATAATTGTTATAATTTAAGGGTGCCTATAACGATAATGTAAACATCACAAAATTAACCTTATTAGAACTCGAATGAATGGATTATCCGGATTCTAGTTCTCAATATAATAGCCTTAAAAGTGCTTTTCTGAGGGTGGTCTATCGTCTATAGGGCACCCTTAAATGAAAAAGTAATTTAAAACGATTTTATTTATGATCAAATTTTATATATTTTTTTGGATCAAATCCATTTTAATAGAATTTATATACTATTCATCTATTAGTAAACACTACCGTATATTATTTTTTAAGCTATCTTATTTTTTGAACTTTTATTCAAATCTTTGGTCGCAAGAAGAATTGCATGATAAATAAAAACATTTAATCAAAGTCAATTTTATTTTTCATATTCAAATGGACTGAGTGTTAACATTTAACATTTTTTTGCTAATTGTCGTCAAAAATTAGGCGTAAAGCAAAAATTAATATTTCATATGGTTTTATGATAGATAAGCATTATATTCCCACTCATTATATTCGTAATTTTTGAGGTTTATCCTTCGCTTTTAAGATCATTGAATTTGATTTTTATATAAAATAGTTATATATTAGAAAATAATATGAGTTTATGTGATATTATTTTTCAGAAGATTTCATTCTATATGCCTATGAAAAGTACTCTCAAAACTAACTTTTTCCTAATTATAATTAAATCTAGAATATTGTATTATGCTTAGTATTATTTCATTTTTCTCATTCAATTTAGAATTTACAAATGTCAAAAAATTGAGAGCTGTCACTTTTGATGAATTTCTGTTTATTACATCCTTATTCTGGTATCAAAACCAAGAGCAAATTTTCAATTATATTTGTTTCAAAAATTTAAAAGGAAATATAGAGTATATTAATGATCACTAAACTATCAAATTATAATATATATTAAAATTATTGAATTATTTTAATGAATAATGGTTAATGTAAAATATCGAGGTATCGAAATGATATTACTTTAAAAGAAGTTAAGCTAAGGGTATTTTTATTCATAGGAAAACAAAAAGTGTAACATATTAGTACAAGATGATAGATAAATAGAAAAAATTTGTTAAATAACAGAGAGCTTATCATGTATTTGTGTGTTGACATTTAAAAATAGTAGATTTAGCAAATCTGCTGTGAAATTTTGTTTGTTTCCTGTTCAGGAGTGTAGATCATAGAAAATTTGTCAATATCTTGTCAACAAGCTATGTAAATATTGTGAATAAGCTTAAAATAGTATAATACCTATGTGTTCTCTATCATTTTGCAATTTATGAATGCACAAGTAGGAAACCTGCCATTTCTGATTACAAAAATGACTTTTTCTCGAAAACGGCCCGATAAACTGGACTTCATTTCAAAATATGTTAAAGTATATTAGTAAGCAAAGAATCCTGTTATATTTGTGGGCAATTTTATAGGTGAAAAGTATTAGATGTGAAATATTAAATTTTAACATACTACTTTCGAAGGTTAGATAATGATGAAAGCGAGCCAAATGATGAATGGAATCAAAATTCCTTGAAAACAACGATAGTAATTTTTAATTGAAGATATGAGGAACTAAATCATTGCTAATTTTCAAATAAAACAAATAATATAATTATTCTAGGACTCGTTCAATATGCCCCCTTAAATCTTTAGAATTATATTCATCTGAGAGGCTATTCAAATGAAAATAAGTACCATAAGATTTTTCTTAAAAAATTGCGAAATAACGTATTTTTTGCTGGTCTACCTTTGTACAAAGTGTTAAAATTACATTTTCGATGCTTTTTGACTCAATTAAATTTTATACGACTATATAGTTTTTAACTTTCAATCGAATCTTTATACTCCTTTTAAATAAATATTAAATCCTGTTAACTTCTAATTTAACCAGGATTGTCTCCGCTATTTCCTGATAGAAACAGCAAATTCTTCAAAAATTCCTCAACTAGCAATGATTTAACTTTATCAGTTAATATTAACACTTTCTCATGGCATATATCATAAATCATTAAACTGGCGATATTTTCTTTATAAAATATCGAATAGTTTTTTTATATCTTCACTCTATTCCGTTCTTTAACGATTTCATTACTAGTTTTCATCCATTCCACTGCCCAAGAGGCTTAATTTCAATATTAATTTTTAATTCGATAAATTGACAAAAAAGTAAAATAACTCTATATTATAATGCTATTTTATAGTTAGATAAACTCATATTCAGTAAATATGGAAGATATATTTATTAGAAAAATCATTGAAATAACTTTCTATGTGTAATCTGTCTAGAATTTACTAGAGTATAGTCTGTATATTGATTTTATTGCAGCTTAGGATTAAATCGCTTATTCATGTTCGCCTTTTTCAGATATAAAAAGGAATGGACACCACATATTTCTGATAAAAAAGTTGACTTTATCTATTTTCTAAGGGAGAATACATTTGACAATGTACATTCTTTTTGATTTGTGCTGTGCTTTCATATTTAAAAGAATTGGAATAAGAAAACAGATTCAACAAGCCACACTGTTGTGGAGACTCTCATAAGATCCAATGAAAAACAATTCAACCTCCAACCTTATTTATTGATATCAAGAATCTGCTATAATTATACGTTGACTGGCATGCGTGATTTTAAAATTATCAACGGATTTTCATGTCAAGAAAATGATTAAAGTTTTGACTTGATTCATAGAAATTATTCAGACGTTTGATATTTCTACAAAAAAATTTTCTCTCTTTCAATTTTTCTGGATCTGTATCAAAATGGAAACACCATCGAAGGATAAATCCAGATCATACGGAGAGAGAAAGATTCCTGTTAAGCTGCCACGACTGCATGGGGTAGTTTTCGGAAAAATTGTTGGAGAAGGATTTTTCTCGCACGTTTATAATGGTACATATCATGATAAACCAGCAGCAATAAAGCTTGTAGAGCGTGGAAATTCAAATGGGCATCTAAAAGAAATCGAATTTCTCAAAAAATTACGTGGAGTACCAGATATTGTTCAATTGTACTCAGTTTTTGAAGCAGATAATACATTTATAGTATTTGAACTTCTAGAATCTTGTACACCGGCATACTTTTATGAAAATACCACTATTCCTCGACTTCGGCATTATATCAAGCACGTTTTAAATGCTTTAAAAGGTGCTCATAGCCAAAACATTGTTCATAGAGATGTTAAATTCTCAAATATTCTTGTATCTCCAACATGGGATAGGATTTCTCTCATAGATTGGGGATGTGCATCTTATATTTCGGAATCCATGTCATCATGTGCTGGCTCGCGCGTCACCAGATCACCAGAAATGCTCCTTGGATATAAAGGATATAAAACTGGATGCGATGCTTGGGCAGTCGGCACTTTGATAATTGATATTTTGACAGAAGGCAAAGTTCCATGGAAAAAAGAGTCTACTCAAGAAACACTCATATCACTGACCCACTATTTCGGTGCAGAAGCTCTAATTAGAATCGCAGGGCGCTATTGTTTACCACTTGATCCGAACCTTCTCAGTAAAATGACTAAAGATCCCATTAGAAATCTTGAAACAAAGTTTACTGAGAGAATGCAACCAATATGGACGAAGAAACTTAGGAAATTAACTTTAGGCCTTCTCCAAATCGATCCAGAGAAGAGATTATCTGTCGAAAAGGCAATGAAGGCCAGATATTTCTTCAAGAGAAGGAAGATCACTCGCGAACTTTATCCTGTTACTTTATCTTTCGATTAATTTTTTTTTGTTTTGTTATTATGCGGTAAATATATATGTATATTTGAATAATATAGTAGACCAGCATTTTTTACATTTTAGAACTTACATTTTAGGAAAAAATATTGTTCGATCAAATTAATCTAAAATCAAGAAATACACTAATGCACAGAGCATGAATTAACGAAATATCCATTTAGCCATCAACTTTCAACAAACAAACCCGAATATATATATACTTCATGTAAGATCATCGAAACGACTGAAATTTAACCAAAGATGTTAAGATGCATTTTTATCACCCTTTACCCATATCAGTTAATGATAAATTCAAAATTAATAAATTCAATTTAAATATTTTTGGTAAAATGCTTATTTATCACTTCCTAATTTCAGGAATGCCTTTGAAATACATACCAAATCAAGCCATATTATTATGTTTGAAAGGTAACAAAAAAATTTCTTCAATCAACAAAAAAATTATAATACATTTTTTTACAAGATATGGATCAAAAATAAATGAATATATATAAGAAAACAACAAAATTAAAATGGGAAGAAAGTTCTGCAGTCAGCCATAGGCGAGAATGGCGTAACCATTCCGTACATAATTCCTTGATCAACGCTAAAAATACTCTTTCCATCATCCAATACAATCATATTTCCTTGTATTGGTTTTCCTGTCAACGTCAAAGTCTGATTCTCTGCGAAGTTCATGTCAATTGGGACAACACCAGGAGATAAAGGAACAACAGTTGATCCTCCTTGGAAATCTTTTACATCTCCTTTCTTGAAGTATTCAACTGTTGCCTTGAATGTTGAATTTTCACTGATGTTTGTTGCCATTGCTTGTTTTTCAGCGCCATTTACACTGTGTTTAATCAATGACAAGCTGGCGATCAAGTTAACTTCTTCTATCCTTGAAACTAAGAAGTCTTCTGCAATGAGTTTCACAATGTTTTCATAAGTTTTTGCTAATAATGGCAAAATCTTATAAAATCCACGCCAAAATGCTTGATAAATACCATAGTAATGACACAATGAAACAGCAATAGCCCAATTCTTATCCTGCATGTTAACGCGTGATGAGACATTAGTTATTAATTCAACAACAAGCTTCAATTGATTGAAATCAACATCGCTTTTTGATAAAATTTGTCTTCCAACATTAACAATTATTTGCAATGCATCTTCGATTCTTCCACTCAACAGTATGAACTGTGCTTGTGGTAATCCTCTGCTATGCTTTGCTTCTTGAAGATAGTCTGAAACATTCTTCATTCCGTTTTCTTGATATATCTTATTTAACTCACTTTCTCCATTAACTTTCAAAGAAGGAGCAAAAGAACGTTTCAAATAACTGGATAAACCAGAGAAAGCTTTAAGTCCGCGGTTGTATTTCAAGCAGTATCTGAAGTACAATGTTTGCAGAGCGTCATTGACTGTATCTGTTAATCTCGCCAACTCATACGCCCACGCCAATTCTCCAGACCAAACTAATCTCCAAATTGCGCCTTCAACATCACCAATTGATAACAAAGCAGCGGCAGAAAGATAAGGCTGTCCTTCCAAAGCGAGTTGCTGAGATTTAGAAGAAGCGATCTTGTAGATCATGAAATCTTCTTCATCGAAGTCGTCTTTGATGAAATCGCTGGTAACTTGAGTTTCTTCGCTCGGCTGGAATTCTGTTTTTGATGAAGGAACAAAAGCGTTTTCTCTCATTGATGATGCAACTAAAAGTGCTGCATCATACAAACCTTCGCTGACTAATTCATCAATAGCGTCTAATGGTTTACCAGCAATGATCAATAAGTCCGCTGCTTCTGGTGTTCCCTTCAACATCGTTGCCCTTGCTTTGACTAATGTTTGCCAGAAATTGTAAGAAACTGATGGAGCAACACTCAGTGCTAAATCGAATTCTCCACAAATAAACATCAGTTCGCAATACTTCTTAGTATGACCGGATTTGATTGCGAGTTCTGCAGCTTCCATTGCTAGTTTCTTTGCTTTCTTAGATCGCATGATTTGGGATTGTTCACTTGGCAAATTTTGTGTCAATTTTTGAATTCTCTTCTTAGAAATTCTCAAAATATCTCTTATGTGAACAACATCATCATCTTTGAAGGAAATTCTTGTTCCATCCTTTATCATTCTATGCAAAAGTTTCTCGAATGTTGGTACTCCATTGTACTGACAATACTTCGATATCGAAAACTTTTCTCCTGAAATCAAAGCATCAATTTTTGACATCGGATACATTTGGTCAATTGACCACAATCTTACAGTTGAATCATAAGAATAAGTAGCGAATAAGTTAGGATATTCAGGGTGCATGACAATACCATAGATATGGCCAGAGTGCATTGTTACTTTTGATGTAATACTCATGTTCTTTGTATCCCAAAATACAACAACTCCATCGTATCCACCAGAAAGCAACAAATTCTTTTGTGATTCAACCCACGCAAGAGATCTTGCAGGTCCTACGTGTCCGAGTGCTTTCTTAACCTGTTTAGTAGATACATCGAATACTAAGACATTTCCATCATCATCAGTCGAAGCAACAACGTTGTCGTTGTGAGGTGACCATTGAATTTCAAACAAAGGAGCTGTTGATCCTTTGATAATGAAATAGGAGCCACCATCCATTCTAACGTACAAAGAGCCATCGCCACATGCAATTGCCAATGACTCATTGTGCTTGGACCACTGTAAATGGCGGAACTCATTTTTGACAGAAATTTTGACAACATTTTGTTTTGTTTGGATATCGAAAATATATGCGTGTCTGTCTTGTCCTGCTGTTGCTATGATGTTAGGACGTGATGGAGACCATTGTATACTAAGAATAGGCATACTATGCAATGTGACTTTATATAAAAGTTTGAATGTTTTCAGTGAATAAAGAGAAACTTCTCCTCTTGAATTTCCTGTTGCCATGTATCCACCTCCACCTGAGATTGCCATGGAGTAGAGGGAGTAATTGTTGTCTTCGAGTGTGAAACCTTGCATCTGATGGAGATTTGGAAGACTCCAGAAGCAAACTCTGCCATCTCCACCTGATGTAGCGAAAATGTTGGAATCTGTTGGAAGGAAGTGACCGGCAAAGATGATATTGAAATGGGCACGCGGTACTTTGACTTCCATTTGTCTTGTATTAACGTCGTAAACGCCAATCATGCCATCAAGAAATGCAAGGACGAAATCCTTATTGGAAATACGCGTAATGCTTGTAATTCCACTCTCTCCAACCATTTGCTGGTAAACTTGAACGCCACTTGAGACAGACCATACATATATCATACCAAGTTTTTTATCTCCGGTAATAATGTGTCCTGGCATCGCAGGAATCCAATCACCACTTGAAATTTTGATATCGTGGCGATCACATGTTGTAATTATTCTCGGTTTCGGTTGTAAAATAATATAAGCCCATTTTTTGAGTTTTGTAATAAGAAGACAGTTGTTTTGATTTAATGGATCAAATTTAATTGCGTATGGACATGTAATAATTCTTGTATTTGTGCATGTGCCAGTTTCCGTATCAACAAAGACAAAATCATCGCCTTCATATGCGAATAAAAGCATTCCAGGCATTGATGGAACAGATACGAACATTCTTGGCGGCATTACACTAATACCAATTGTTTTACTGCTGAAATCTGTTGTATTAAAAATGAATATGATAGATAGATCGAGTAAGCATGCATAAAGATATTTACCATCAGGACGAAATTCGGCTGATTGAAGATTGTATTCGAATCCGTTAATTATTTTTAGAAATTTTTGATTTTTAATGTCGAAAAATATCAATTTTCTACTATTAGTGAAGCAAAATAGCATATTATTACTAGATGGAGATAATCGAACAATTTTGAACGATTCATTTGCTTGAGATAGCGTTTCACATAATTGCATTTCAGGTAATTTGTAGAAATATAAGCAAACTTTGCTACCATACATGAAATAATCTGAATTGGACGTACACATGTTCTCAGATGAGTAAGTAACACCACCAGCGGCTGTTGCTACTCTCCTGGGTAAAAACATTTTTTGAATTACTATCAAATTGGAAAATCGATAGAAATGGATAACATTTATATAAGTTTTATTATTTCAAGTCAAGTCAGATTGTTTTATTTATAAAATCTTCCGTAACGTATTCAAAAATCTATTGAATTTTTCAAATTTACACGGATGATATAATAAAAAACTGTAAACAATAATATTTATAAACAATACAAACAATATTATGTAAATAAAATGAGCATGTATCTATTATTGCTCAATGATATGAAGCAAATCAAAAACAAAATGGACAATATGAGAGAAATCATCATCAGCTTCTGTATTAAGAAGATCTTTATATATGATCTTCCAGTAAGAAACGAAATTAGCAACTTCCTGAACTTGTGCTTCGTTTAAATTTATGACTAAATTATGAAAAGCGGCCCAGCTGTCCAAATCATGCGGCATCATATCAATTCTATTAACTAATATAGGGTATTCGTCCCAATTTAGTGACCTTGCCGTTTCAACTATGTCAAGATCTGCAATTGGATTGCAACGAAGTAAAATAATATCACAGGAGTGATCTGTGTTCTCATTTGCAACTAAAGCGTACTGACCAGGAGATTGTATGTTCAACCTTCCATCAACAACCTCAGGAAATTCTTCGGAATCTTCAGCTTTATTAGCATTTCTACTTAAAATTTCTTTATAAACTTTGGTTTTTGGTAATTTCGGTAATTTTCTGTTTAATTCTTTGCCAATATTTGTAATTGTTTCATCATCTGGCTGAGAAGAGACCAATCCTGATACTAAAATCATCATTGTTTGCGAAGTATAAAAAGTTTCTTTCGATTGATCTCTAAGTTGTGCGCTAGCTTGTATTAATTCGGATATTGTTTTGTTATCCCTTAAAGCTATAGCCTTTTGGGCTTCATATTTAAGTTTATATTTCCAATATTTCGGTCCAGTGACTTTAGAAGTAATCTCTGTACCATACTCCCAGGTATCAGCATATTGCGAGACCTGGGACATATTAAAATTTTAACAGATTTTAGACGGAAACAATCATTATATCTAATAAGGAACTCATTACAAGTGTTTTGAGATTTTAAGGTTGGGAAGCAATAATTTTTTTGACAGATTTGACATCAGAAAAGATGAACGGTGTCATATCAATTCAATTCCTTTAATTTTTCAGATTCGGAGAAAATTGTTTAAAATCATGAGTCACATCTATTTTCATCTTCAAATTTTGATTTTGATCCGAATTCGAGCAAAATCTCGGACTCCATTTCGGATTTCGACTTGTTAATAAGTGATATCTGTATTTTATATAACAATAGTGAACTTTATTATTTTGATTTTGAAAAATCTTCAAAGATTTTGTATGGATGCTTTTCTTGATAACCTTCCACTCCCGGATATGTACTCAAATCTCATTTCAATATCGAAGTCAATCTGGGAGATCTTCGTTGGAAGGCTCAGGGTTCTTCAACCTGAAGAATTAAATCAATGGATATCAGATTCATATAATTATCTTACTAACTTATCTCAAAATCGATCATCAGAGAATTATAGGAAGCTATGCATTGGTATGCTATCATTATATCACTTTTTTCTCTCTGATGTTTCTCCGTTAGAACCTCTAATTAACGCGTTATACTCCACAAACGAAGTTATATCAATGCAACTAGCTGCATATTGTATAGCAAGCATAGCTTCGGAACTACCACCTACTAACGATAATTTTGCCAGAAAACATATCGAAATTGCGCTTTCAAAAATAAAATTAGAGCGAAATAACTATCAAGATAATTTATTTGGCCTATTCTTACTTAGAGAACTGGGAGAAATGATACCATTGCCGTTTTTAATTCATAGTCCAAATGTTCCTGAACAGATTTGGCCATTTCTGATCAATACATCATTCGAAATTCGCATGGCCGCAAGTCAAGTACTCGAACGATATCTTACAATCCTTGTTAAATACCAAGGATACAGATTGAAAGAGATTTTTGATGCAATTTTTCAAAATGCACTGATGCATTTACATAAGAATCCTGATAACTGTCCTCAAGGCGCACTAACTGTACTACTCTTAATATTAAAACAAAAAGGAGAATTTTATGAACACAAAGCCAACATAATTTTTGATGCTGTGTTTCCTTTCGCACAAGGAAAAGAGCCAAGGGAACCAGCCATCTCGGTTTTGGGTCAACTTGCCGCAATAAATCCGGTTTTATTCAGAGATGATTCGAAATTTATATTATTACTTGAAATCATCAAAAACCATAAAGAGGGGACATTTCTGAACTGTATCGAAGCTCTGACCAATCTAATTAACAATGTTCCAGAAAAATTTGGAGTTTTAGGTCAATCTGTTTTCCTAATTCTAAGAGGATCATTGCAATATAACAAAGACTTGATAGCTGCACCATTGATGGACGTATTATTAGCTATTGCAAAAAAGACAAATATTCTACAAAATCAAAATTTCAATTTATGGGAAATTATTGAGAAATTCATATTTACCAAGACATTCCTACAACATTTCCCTGTTTTTCTTGAGACAATTCCTAATTTTTGGGTTGATTATTCTTTTAGAATCGTAGATGCAACAGTAGATCTATTCCAAAACACGAAAAAGTCACACGTATCCAAATCCAATGCTTTTAATCTCATCTGTTTGTTCCCAACTGTTTTATCAAGTCATCAAAAATTATTAATTAGTTCTTTAAGGGATTATTTACTCTCAAAATCGGAAGAAGATATTCTACTTGCTCCAAAGGCTGTCCTCCACATCCTCCTAGAGACAGATAATTACGAATTACATCAAATTTTGCATCAAGTCATTGATATAGCCACAGGACATGATTCCGTGAATGTTAGAGTATCATGTTTAAATGCATTCCGTGAGAACCAGTACCATTTGCTCGCCAATCCCGTGTTTTTAGATTTTTTTTCGAATTTATCACACGATGACTCTCCTTTAGTTCGATCTGCGTGTTTCAGGATACTCAAGAAGCTCAGAGAATACGATCCATTCGGTGTGGATCTCATTCTCAGGCGTTCAATGCTTGAATCTTTGTATTCTCTCCAATGTTCAACGAATTTGATCATGCAAGAGAAGAACAGTTGTGTCCTTCCAAACCTTGTATCAGCATCTCCCATGCTAATGCACATTTTTTCCAGTACTTATATCCCAATAATTTTAGATCTTCTTACACAAAGGTTTTCCTATCAGCACAGCGAATTTAACAACCCATTGTTCCCTGAAGTTCGCACTCAACTTGCTCTTTCCCTTGTCCAAACACTTGATGAAGTGATTACAAATGATTTTTCAGTTGTCAAACGGTTTTTGAAACAAATTTTAGAAGTTTTCACAGCAATTTTAGGGGAATGGGGCGACAAACGACTTAAACACCAAGTCCTTGCAACTCTTTTGGTTTTGTTTACTAAAGATGAACCAAGGAACTTACTAGGAATATATCCAAAACTTTTACCAATGGTTTTTCATTTGATTGCAACATGTAATTCACGAGGATTAAGAGTTAGAGGCCTAAAATTCCTTGGTTTATGTGGTGCAGTATCTCCACGACTGATGAAATATGATACTACACAGACAAACAACACTGAAAACCATTTGCCAGACTTGTTTTTAGTAGGAAATTCCATTTCTTACAATGATTATTTTGTTGAATTCGTTTGGAATCAATTACATATGATTTTAAACGACAAAAGTCTTTCTACGTTAAGAATGAAAGTCTTAACAGCTGCAACTATTTGTTTGGACTGTAATTCAACGAAATCCGCTGAATTCTTTGGAGAATTAGTTCCTTTGATTGAATTAGAAATACAAAATTCAATTGATGACAATGCGAATGAAGCACTTTTATTGTTGCAAAGATTGATATTCATTGCAGGACAGCGTATTATACCTTTTGTTGATGAAATAATGGTTACTATTCATAAAGTTTGGCGTCCTAGTTTAGTTTCAAATCTTTTATTAGTTATAGCAAGTTTAGTTGATAATTTACATTCAGATTTTAATCCTTTTGCAGCAAGTTTAGTTACTAATCTCTTGGATATCATTTCATCAAGTGTTTTATCTATCCAATCAACAGCTGTTAAATGTATTCCGTTGATGGCAACAATATGTGCGAGTTTTCCACATTTAAGCCAAGTTTTAGCACCAAGAATTTGCGAAATCGCAAGAAGTGATGCACCGTTAGATGTCAAAGTTGTTTCTTTAGATTCATTGCGGTATTTAGTACAAAACTCTAATAATATTACTAATTCAGCAGCAATGATATTAAGAACATCATTGGCTTTCGCATCAAAACAAGAAGCTCCTCTTCAAGATTTGGGTTTCCAAGTCATGTATTCGCTTATTCTAAAGCTTGGTGGAAAATTCAATTTGTATACACATAGAACTGTTGATAAACTGATAAATAGCGGCTACGTTCCAAAGGAATTCGTAATTTTAAATGGTGCAATTATGTCTGGAAATGATGTCAAATTTTCTGACTTCACTTTTATAAATACAGAGCCATTATTGCATTATTTAAGAGATTTTCCATCGAAAATCACCAACAACCAGAAGAACATCCTTGAACATTTCGATCACCAGATAATGACA
Source organism: Trichomonas vaginalis G3 (assembly GCF_026262505.1). Taxonomy (NCBI): domain Eukaryota; phylum Parabasalia; order Trichomonadida; family Trichomonadidae; genus Trichomonas; species Trichomonas vaginalis. The sequence goes on along the minus strand of NC_067206.1, from coordinate 25,467,876 downwards.
ACTCCAAAACATTATCAAAATTGGTTGGCAGGATTTATTCAAGTTGTTATCCAAGAAAGTCCAAGTGTTTCTATAAATGCATGCACAAGTTTAAGCATGACACATACACCACTAGGAAATGCTTTGTTCTTCCCTGCATTCCTTAGTTGTTGGATATCAATGGGAAGTGATTTACAAGCAGCAATTTCTCTGAAGTTATCAATGATGTTGACGAAACAAGGTTTGCCACCGGATGTAACTCAAACATTGGCCCAATTGTTGGAGTACATGGACAGAGCGGAGAAGCCAATCTTGATTTCGGAGTCAACATTAACTAATTTCTATACAAACGCTCATTGTTTGGCATTGGCATTACACAATGAACAAGAAAGAGTGTTTAAAGAAATTGGCGGTGTTTCAGGAGGTTTGTATGACAATGCCGTTCATTTGTATATACAATTAAGTCGTCCTGAAGCAGCAAAATCACTTCTAAAGAGTCCTAATGAAGATCACATGTGGTTATTGAAATTGGAACAATGGGGTTCTGCTTACGAATATTATTCTGAAAGATTGGATTTAGATAGAAAAGATGAAGAAGCTTTTAAAGGTTTTATTACTTCTGCATGCAAATTAAGGAGATACCAAATTGTTCGTGAAAAAGAGAAAGATTATATGAGTTTCCATATATCGTTTAGAGCAACAATTGCGGAATATTTCGCGGAATCATTTATTTTTTCAAATGATTTCAACAAAGTTTTGTTTTATACAAAAGAATGTTCTGCGGATTCTGTTGTTGGTCGTGTATTAAGAGCAATTGCTCTTTATATGCTGCAAAAGAATGATGAAACACAATCAGTTATTGATGCAACATTTTCTCTGATTTCTGCTCAATCATCTGCATTGTTTGGAAGAAGATATGAAACAGTTTATCCGACATTATTAAATTGCCAAGTTTTGTATGAACTCCAGGATTTAGTTAAATTAGGAAGAGATTTAGTCAACGACCATTTAAGAAGAAAACAATGGTCGGATAGACTAAAAAGTGTTGACTACACATCAGCTGCTTGGTGGTATTTGATATTAGTTAGAAGAAGTGCAAATCCTAATGATTATGATTCATTTATCAAATTTGTTGATTTGATTTTGCATGAAAGGAAATTTGACGTTTTTGAAGAAACATTTAAAGTTTTGTTTCCTAACTTTAATGAATTAAGTTCTCCTCCTTTAGTCACTTTATTAAAGTGTAAATATAACTGGGCAATGGGAAACAACAAAACAGCTTTGGAGATTGTTTTCAGATTGACAATGAACACGTTAAAAGCAAGCCACCACGATTTCCCATTCATTCTTTCTCATTACGTTGATTGGACATTATCTTTCAACGAAAGATCAAAAGAATCATTAAGTGACATGACCAAAAAATTGTCAAGTTTGCTTGGAAAATACTCAGAAAATCAATTCGTTTGGCAAAAATGGGCTGTTGTTAATTACCATAATTTCAACTTGAATCCAAAGAACTATGATTTCGCATTCGAAGCTATTAAAGGTTACGTGAATTGTTTGACAAAATACCAAGCTCAAAATCAAGGAAATTTCGCTGAAATAATTCAATTGTTGTCGCTTTTCTTTGCAACAGCCGATAACCAAAAAATCTTTAATCAAACTAGTCAGCTGATTAATAGAATTGCGAAATCTTCTTTCATTGATTGTTTGCCACAGTTGATTGCTCAATTATCCCATCCAATTAGCAATGCCGTTGATTTTGTTGTTGAAATTTTGAAATCAATTGCGAAACAAAATTTCCAACCATTGTTATTCCCTCTTTTAGTTGTTTCCAACAGTAAAGACAAGAAGAGGTCAATAGCAGCCAATGCAGTATTGGATGAGATAGCAAAAGAGCATCCGAAACTGATGGTTCAAGGCCAGAAAATACAAAGTGGTTTGTTGAAAGTTGCAATTTCAATTTTTGAAAAATTTACAACTTTAGTTTACAAATACTTTGATTTCAAGGGCGAAGGAAACTACGAAATGAGCGAACAAGTGCTAAACGAAATCAAAATATTGGTAGATACACCTCAAAGCCAATTCGACAATTTGTTTAAGCACCAAAACTTCCAAATGATCAATGATTTGCTCAGCCAACAAGAAGATCCTGATGAAATTCTCAGATGTATAATGTTTAACAATGACACGTTCCTTGACAGATTAAATGACATTGCTATCAGCGATGTCAGTACTGAGCTTGAATCCCTTTTAGATACAGAAGTTGCTGTTCCTGGTTCTCCTGATGTAAGAATACATCATTTCCTTCCGAAATTGTCAGTCATGGGAAGTAAAAAACGACCGAGAAGAGTGACAATTGTAGGAAATAACTCACAGAACTATAAATTCTTGTTGAAAGGAAACGAAGACCTGAGATTAGATCAAAGAGTTATGCAGTTCTTTAGATTAATCAACGCTCAAATTCGAAGAGATATTTCATTGTCAATTGATAATGTTTCTGTCAGATGTTATTCAATTGTTCCTTTGAGTACAGAAGTCGGTTTGATACAATGGGTTGATGGTTGTGATACATTCTATAACTTAGTTGCTGAATACAGGATTTCTCACAACTTAAAACCAAATCATGAACAAGATATTTTGTTCAATTTGTCAGTAGATGATGCAAATAAACTGACACCAATGCAAAGACTCGAAGTCCACAAAGAAATCAGACAAATCGTGGACGGAGGAGACTTGAGAAAAGTCTTCTGGCTGAAAAGTCCAAGCAGCGAAGCATGGCTCGAAAGGACATCGAAATACGCGAGATCGACAGCTTTGATGTCAATTGTTGGATATATTTTGGGATTGGGAGATAGACATCCTTCCAATTTCATGATAGATAGAAACAGCGGTGATGTAATTCACATAGATTTTGGAGATTCCTTCGATGTTGCACGAAACAGAGTTTTGTTCTCTGAAATGATTCCTTTCAGATTGACAAGAATGGTTTCGTCAGCTTTCGGTTTGTGCGGAATAGAAGGAGAGTTTTATCCTGTTTCTGTAAGAGTTATGATGCTGATAAGAGAGAACTGCAACTCTTTGATATCTGTACTTGAGATTTTCGTGCAGGAACCAATAGAAGAAGGAGAAGCAAAGCTTCATGCTCCTGATGTAATGAAAAGAATAAGAAGCAAAATTAGAGGAAATGATTTCGAAGAAAATGTTGTATTGCCTGTAGAAAAACAAGTAGGAAGATTAATTAATGAGGCTTTGGATGAATATAACCTTGCAAAACTCTACAGCGGATGGAAACCTTTATGGTGAAAAATTATTTATTTTGTTTATTTATTATTGTATTATTTTAATTGTGAAATGCGCGTTTAATTTATTTCATTTCACACCATACTAAATGTTTTGTTTATTTCATATTAAATTTCATGAATTTTCATTTTATTTCTCTCAACAACAACTACAGTTTCCATACAATCACTTATCAAATCCTGTAATAGCAGAATCAGTGGCCTTCCATTTAATTTATGCTTTAGTAATAAAAATTCTATCACCTTTTCATGAATGTGGCTTTGATTTCATTCAATATAAATGCACTTATTATACACTGATTCATATAGATTCATATTATAATATATATCATTAAAGTGATCAATCCTTTATATTCAAAGTAAATGGTTGTGGACGCATAATTTAGTAAACATATGCCATAGTGTTTAAGAAAAGATACATCAAATAAACAAAATACGAGAATTTACAAATCAAATGCAATGATTTTTTTAAAAAAATATTAAAAAAGGAGTATTAATTAGTATAAGAATAAATCATGACCAATTATTTATTTGCCCTTTGTCTGGTTAGCAACGGCGTTGATAGCGGCAGGGATCTTCTCCTGATCACCGAGGTAGCGGTGGGAAACTGGGCGGAGGTTCTCATCGAGTTCGTAAACAAGTGGAACAGCTGTTGGGATGTTGAGAGCAACGATCTCATCCTCGGACATGTTGTCAAGATACTTGACGAGGGCACGGAGGGAGTTGCCGTGAGCAGCGATGATGACCTTCTTGCCAGACTTGATGGCTGGGACGATTTGGTCGAACCAGAATGGAAGAACACGCTCGATTGTTGTCTTGAGGGACTCATGAAGTGGAAGGCAAGCTGGGTCGAGATCCTTGTAGCGTGGATCGTTGCCTGGGTAGTATGGAGAATCCTTCTCAAGTGGTGGTGGTGGGATAGCGAAAGCACGGCGCCATTCTGTGACTTTCTCGATACCGTACTTCTTAGCTGTATCAGCCTTGTTGAGGCCCTGGAGAGCACCGTAGTGGCGCTCGTTAAGACGCCATGAGCGGATGACTGGGATGTGCATTAAGTTCATGCCATCGAGTGTGATCCAAAGTGTGCGGATAGCACGCTTAAGGACGGATGTGAAAGCGATATCGAATGTGAATCCTTCAGCCTTAAGGACTTCACCAGCAGACTTAGCCTCTTCACGGCCCTTAGCAGAAAGGTCGCAGTCGTACCAGCCTGTGAACTTGTTCTCAAGGTTCCATTCGGACTCACCGTGGCGGAGGAGGACGATAGTGTACTTAGCAGCCATCGTAGAAAATGCTATATCTGGCCACTTTTCGACTTTTTCAAATTATAATTGAGATCATTCATAGAATATTTTTTTTCAAATCAATTCACATTTAATATACATTATTAAAGAATTAAAAATTTGTAATTTTTTTGAATTAGTGTAGATAAGAAGTCGATCGTTTCTGAAAATGCGACCACCCATGATTCAACTCATCGAAGATTCAAAAAATGTACAAACTATGGACATCCATTTTTTATTAATATTAAAATCGATAGTTGTAAAGAATTTTCAATAATTTATCCGAAACAATGTTCGCACATTGTCGGAATTAATAAACATAGAATCATTCAAATCATGAGATGAACTTGCTTTGTTAACTTCAAGATCTTGGTTTTGATTACTTTTATCTCTCAAAAGCAAAGAATAAAATTTGAAAATCTCAATTCTAGTACTTTATGCATACATATCTAATTGTCAGCTTGGAATATAATAAGAATACAACTTGAGTCATAGACTCAATCTCGATTTAATAAAATTTCTAACACCTATATATAATTTTAAATTTGATACATAACTTTTGATATAACTTTATCAAACAATAATCAAAACAACAGATACCCTTTGGGGAATGAGTATTCAAGTAAGTGATGTATTTAAGAATAAATTTGACTAAAAGCAGAATTCTGATGCATAAATGAGGAAACATAATTACATTACTTAAGGTAAAAGCATTTCTGAGACTATACGAGTGTGAAACGCATGATCTTTTAGTTAGGGTACTATTTTATTTAGTAAAAGATGGTTTACATGTCAGAAACAAAATCGTCAAATTTTTGAGATTCTAATCTTTCTCCCATTAAAGGCGATTCTTCATTTTTTATGCACAAAATTGAGTTCACATAGTAAATTCTTATACATATTCAGGCTTCTCAAGAATGATTCAAAAGATGAATTTGAAGATTATCTACAATTAAACCCCAAGAACAGATTGTACATTATTAAATTCCCAAAATACGTAGAAGATTTTTTGCATACCATTAAATATCCAGAGGAAACCGAATACGAAGGAATGTATCTTATATTTCCTTTCAATTTCTTAGCATTCACTAAAGGAATTGAACTTCCTGAAGATGAATTTGATTTCATAGCACGTCGTGCAATATGCGCAGTATTTCGTTATCAAGACCTTTGCGATTATACATACACCGAAGCCTACGCTTCATCCCTTGGAATTGTTCTCGAAAAGTTAATCTTGAAATTGCTGATGCAACCAGAATTTAATACACCAGAACCAGTCATTTCATTTTTAACAAAATTTTCCAAAAAAATTCAATTCACGGATGATATCAATTCTTATGTCAGGATTTTCCATGCGGATCCAAGGCTTCCACCAGTAGTCTATAATTACCGTGACTTGGAAAAGGATAATCCTGTAAAAAATTTTTAGAAACTCTAAAAAGATCTTCTTATTAGTCATTACATTCCGAAGTAAACCATGTATTCCATTTTTACATTATTATTTGAAGGCTCTCTCAAGAATGCTAAATATATTATAACAAATGAGTTAGCTTACTAACAACTCAATATATTAATAACTAATTTCTAAATATTTCAACAACATTTATTGATTATTTTACTATTGAATTAATTGAAGAATCAATATTCTATTGATGCCGCATTAATGAAAGACTAAAATAAATGAGTACAGTTAATATAACGTGCTTTCATATGAAGGAATGCTTATGGTATGAGTTAATAAAATATGAATATTATCTTTTAAGCTAGATCATAAAAATAAGCCAACTAACAACATATCTATCAGTTGTATCTGTTGCAACATCTTGATGTCAGCATTCAAGACTAAAACGAAAATATCGAACCCAAAAAGTAAACAAATTAAAAAAACAAATACTACCACTATATTAGATTTTTAATTGAACCCTAAATTGCATGATATTGCCCTCAAGGCAAGCATTCATTATCATGTAAAGTGATTGAGAATAAACACAATGTTATGAAAATTACACACAAAATTTTCAATCCCTCTCAAAGTCAAAAGATAGAATTAACCTCCACTAAATAATACAAATTTAAAATTCTAAATTGAATTTTTCTGCATATTTTACAAACAACAAAATTTTTATGTTTATTTAATGAATTAATGAAAATTGATACATTAAATATCTCATAAGCACTTTTACATCGACTTTTTGAATTGGATTGAAATAAACTTTTATGATTTAAATAATTAAATAATTAGTTATATGTGGGCGACCTTTTCATATCAAAATTTATTTTAACTTTTGAATGATCGGTTTTTAAACTCGAATTTGAAAAATTGGCAATTGATGTTTATGCGTATTTAAGCAGTATTTTTGAAGAGATTGCTTCAATCACGAAAAAACGAATTTTTGTAAATTTTGTTCGTTTTTAGGTTTGTTAACATGTCTTTCCCGGAAAATGATTTCACATATGCAATCTATTTCCTATTCTATATCCATTTTACTATTTATTTTCATGAAATATTCACTTTTTTCCCCTAAAAAAACACGTTTTTGTCGGGTTTACATCGCCTAATTTGAGAGGAAAAAAGAATTATTTGAATAGAGCTGTGATAACAATGGGTTGTGTTCAATCATCGCCCAGGGTTGTACAGAAGAAAGACAGGCCTCAAAGAAATGGACAGACTTTCCCTCAGAATCGTCCAGGAATGCGAGATCACAGCACAGAAAAACTTACTAAAAAACAATTTTTCCATGCAGTAACAAATGGTATTCGTTTAATTGCAAACCCGCCTGAGCTTGTTCCTCAGGTGTGCGTTGGTGATACAGCATTTCCAATTGTCAGTGCCGTTTTCAAGCTCGAAGAACCAGACATAGCAGACATACGCTTGCCTATTATTTCATGCTCGTTAAAAGGAAATGGTCAATTAGCCTGCATTTCATGTATAGACTTTCTTTCTCAACAAAATTTTCAAGCATTCGAAACTACAATGTTATTCAAAAATTTATCGCATGTACTTGCTGGAGGGCAAGGAACGTTCGCTCAAACATTCTGTATAGGTTTCAGCCGAAATGATATGAGAAATTACAAAAGTTCATTTGAGGCTATGGGACTTTTCATCGAAAGCGGTGATTTTCCCACCAATCTATCGCATTACTCAATTATAGTTTTAAACACAAGTTACGAGCTTAAACCAGAAGAAGCAGACAAGTTATATAAATACGTTGTTGACGACGGTAACGGTTTGATAGTATTCTATAATCCAATACAAGAATCAATCAGTATCAACGATTTCTTGCTCAAATTCGGTATCAGATTTACAAATCTAATTAACGGTGATGACGGAGAATCCATTGAAATCGGACAAAATTATGAAATGGCAAAAGAACATACATTTTCAGAAATGAGCAAAAAATACATCACAACATTACAGTCAGATGACATTGGCCAGTACATTCTGGATGATTTGGTCACAAATCTTCGAATTTACGTCCTCGCAGGTGGAGACGAAAATACTCCACAACTTACAGAACTCCTTGAGACTTCTTGGAACTACTTAAAGCGTACAAATTACATAAAAGATAACAAATTATTCCAAATAGTCCAACAATCCATCGTAGCCATGCTAATTTTAGACATCTTACAGAAACTTCCTCTCGAGTTGATGCGTCCGGTCGAAGGATATGAAATTTTCCCCGGCCCAACCGGAGATGTCGAATTAAAAGATTTCGAGTTGGACATGGTCATCAACACACAAGAGTGGACGTCGACTGGACTTTGGCTTCCAGCCGGAGTTATCGCGGAAATCGACATAGACGACGCTCCAATGAACTCATTTATTCAAATTGGCTGCCATACGGAGAAAAACTTAACAAGGCCGCTTCCATGGGACCGCTGGCCATCAACAATTATTACAGAAGCCATTGTTTCTAACAAAACAAAGGTCGGTTCGCCGTTCGGAGGATTAGTTTATCTGATGATCGACGATGACAAGGACATTGTTGACTACAACGTTCACGTTAAGCTTAAAGGTTTCGCACAAGCACCGCACTACGTAATCGGAACAGATATGTGGCAGAAAACAAAAGATATCGATATACCATGGTGCGAAATCGAGACAAAGAACGCGATAGTTACAATGCCAACCAAAGCGGCCAGAGAGTTCGACATAGAACCGTTCGCTACCTCTCTAGAGAGGTTAGTTGGAGATGTCGAATCTTATTTAGCGGTAGATTACAAATATAAATTCAGAATTGTATTTGATATCATGATGGAGCCAGGTAAGCATTCAGTTGCATACCCAATCGTATTTAGCACAGAAGATATTGATAAATTAATTAATGGAGTCAAGCAGCCAAACCGTATATTGTTCGAACTCCTCATTGGCATTGCCATCTCCCTTTTACAGACTGTTAGTATTGATGAAAATACTAAGATTGCGATTTCAAATGTCGCAGCTTCAGCAGCGTTGACAAATGAATATAAAGACTTCACGCCAATGATGCTGGAGGACATTGAATTGCCTCAGCTCTTCCACGAGCTTTGGGAAATTCACACTAAAGTTGACAAGACGATATTGCCTCGAGTCATTGCCAGCTTTAGAGATCCAAATGTTCAGACTACAGATATACCTGAAGATATGTGGATATCATTCGTCAGGAATCTGTCGAACATTGGAGGTGCTGATTTCTCTGCTTTGTTGAGTCGTACTAGACCAATCCCACTCTCTGTTATTAATTCTCTTCACAATATGCCAGCTTATCAGATATAGTGAAATAAAATATTATTAATTTTTCTTGGATTTTATGAAAAAATTAATCTCTTTTTTTTATTTTTCCATTTAAATTTTATACAGCAGACATTTAATTAGATTACTTGGTTGGTTTATGCTTTATTCTATATCAAAAAAATAGAATCTTATTCTATATCAAAAAGAACTTTCAACGTTTGAATATCTACGCTATCCTAAAGACGCATACAACATTGTAAAAAATTGAAATTATTGATATCTAAGCTCAAAAACCTATAACAAATATGATTTAAATTTGTTTGATCTTCTTTTCAGTACATTTGACTTTCTGCAGATTCATAAGGTTTTTATTAAGGTTTTCTATATCTAGTTTAAAGGTTTATATGGATTTCAGCATAATGAAATTTAATCTTGTTTCCAAAACAACATATTATTCTTCCATATGCTTGAAAAAGAAGATCATAGAAAATTAGATTAAGTTACCTTAGCAACATAGGATTCTAAACAAATCCTGATAGCGATAAATGATCATTTATTTTTATTTTGGAATTTTGAATGACTCTGAAGTTAAAGCATGAATATACTGCACATGATGGAAGTGTAACGCAAATTAAATATAGTAAAGACTATAAGCATATTATTTCATCTGGTGAGGATGGTGTGATTCAAATATGGAAAATTGATAATAATGAATTTGTGGCTTCTATGAAAGGACACATGGGATCCGTTAACTCTTTCGTAACTAATAACTCTGACTCCCAAATGATAAGCGGAGGCACTGATCGCTCCTTAGTTTGGTGGGATGTCGAAAGACAAGCCGATATCAGACGTTTAAAATGCCATGATGGTGCTATTAACTCAGTTTGTCTCAGCAAAAATTTAGGAATTGTATTTTCAGGTTCAACAGATTCAACTGTCCAAGCATGGGATAACAGAATTAGCAGTAATTCGCCTATGAGTGTCTTTTCAGATGCTAAAGATGCTATAACTTCCGTTTCAACTAGTAGATATGAAATTTTCACTGCATCGCTCGATGGAAAGCTAAGAATGTATGACGTTCGAAATAACAAACTTATTATGGATGATATAGGTTCACCTATTATGCATATAGAACTTAGCTGGGATAATCATGCAGTTTTAGTTGCAGATAGCTCATCCAGAATAAAATTACAAACCACTAACACAGGAGACGCATACCAGATGTACGAAGGTGCCATCATTGAAAATTGCCCAATTAAATGCCATTTTGCTTCCTCAATTTATAAGATAATCTCAGGATCGAAAACAGGCGAAGGTTTCATATGGGATACAAAAGAAGGAAAGCTTGATGATAAAATTAAGTTTGGTGAAGGCCCAATAATTGATGTAGCCGCCAATGAACCATTCACAGCCATATCTCTAGGTTCAACAAATGGTCATATAGGTATCTTTGAAAAAGAAGATTAACTAAACAAGATATGCAACTTCTCAAAGAGAAATTCAAATCGAAAATTTCTTTAGTATAGGTTTTCTGAACAGATATGAAGGAAATCCTTCAAATGTGTTTAATGATACATGATTCTACGTTTAATTTTATTCAATAAATTAATTGTTTGTATTTTCATTAAAATATTTTAATTATTTTTTAATCAATTATATTCTATATTCTTTATTCTGTTTTTGTTTTTGCAGCATCGTTCAATCCAGTGATGTCGCAAAAGATAATAACAATAAGGATGACAAATACAATTGGAACAACAAAAACTAGGTATGGTGGTGCTCTTCCATCAATCTTAGCATCATAAAATGGCTTCTTGATCAAGTTAAGCCAGCCAGTTCCAGGTCCATTTCCTTTTATTTTATCTGAATTTACATCAACAAGCCAATCATAGAAAATTTCTGATTCATTATATGTCCAAAATAGTTTTTCGAAGCCTGAGTAGATGACAAATGTTGGTTTGCCAGGAACTGGATGAATATCGGTATATCTGCAAAACCAAGAGCCACCGTAACAATCTTCTCTAGCAACAATGAACATATTTGATGCTTGTACAGCCTGTTCGCGAGCTGAATCGGGGATTTCATCTTGAGATGAATTTGTAACGACTGTGAAGACACGGATTGCTCTGTTGTTAGAGTATCTAAGTACGTAACCATCGAAGTATCTAAGGAATCGTATTGTCTTAAGAGCAATGAAATGATTAATTCTGTCAGCAAGCCATTGGCCTTTGTAATCAAATGTGACGTTTTTAGATCCAGAATAGCATGTAAGACGTGGTTTACTGCCTGATGGGCCGTCCATTATAATGAAACTTGATGATGAATTTCTTTCTGGCAAAACCGATTGTTTTGCGACTCCAATAGACACATCATCATTAGGATCAATAGTAAAAACGAATGTTGTTGATCTGTTTGCTTTAGCAACAATATCATCGAGTTCATTTTCGTTGGCAGGTAATAACGGGAAATTTAATTGTTTTGTAACAAATGAAACTAAGTCAGCTAAGTTCCTAGGGCCCTCATATTTAAATAACGAATTGTCTGTATTTTGGTCTATCCAATATAATCTTGGAAAATTCTCTCCAGAAAGTGTTTGACATAATTTTCTGTTTGATTCGCATTCTATATCAGCAAAGATAACTCTGTTTTCAAATGCTGTGTTGTTGGAAAGTTCATCCCATATTGGAGCCAATTCTTTACAATGTGGACACCAAGATGCCCAAGCTTTCAAGAAAACAGGTATATGACCTTCGTTATGAACAATAGATGTATAATTTTCTGATGTTAGTTTATGAGATAAAGAAAATGTTGTTTGGAAAAGGATCGAAATCATTTTTTAAAGAAACAAAAAGTGACAATACCTAAAATTTTCATCAATTTTGAATCAAATTCCGATCATTTGGATGAATAGATTTGAAAATTAAGATTATGAGTTGATACATATTCGTATACTGGGCTGAAAAGCTTATTAATTTGATATCACTTCACTTTGAAATGGGTGAAGCATATTGCTTTGTAACTTATGTTCCTGTTCCACAAATTGAACAAGTAAAGGAAGCCTTATGTGCAGCAGGAGCTGGACGTATTGGTAACTATGATTGCTGTATGTGGCAAACACTAGGTACAGGCCAATTTCGCCCACTTGAAGGATCTAACCCATTCATTGGTAAACAAAACATTGTAGAACATGTTGAAGAAATCAAGCTTGAAATGGTTGTTACTAGAGACAAAATTCAAGATGTTGTTGCTGCTTTAAAGAAATCGCACCCTTACGAAACTCCAGCTTACCAATATTGGCTCTGCCACATTAAATAAGCACTATTATTTTTCATAAAAAAGAGAAATTAAATCTATCATTAATAAATCTTAGTTAGAATTCATGATATAAAGCTACCTCAGATCTTTTTCCACAGCTTTTTGAGAGACAAAACTTTGGCTTAATGAATTTGGAGAAAAAAAATTGAAATAAAAAATTTAAAAAGGATAACTTTCAATTATTTTTATAAATGTATGATCTATAGCTGATAAAAATCCGGCATGTCTCAGTTGGAGCTAATAAAGATAATTATGTGTCTAAAGTTTAACTTGATGCAGTAAATTCAGATCAGTTTTGGAGCAAATAAAGAAGCAAAGGATAACTAATAAAAGGCTGTCATTGATATAGCCTCAGTCTGGTTGAAGAAATTGATATCAAGTTAAAAAATGAAAGTAGTATATGAGTGCGGGTTTTGTGACTTTTTTTGTTACATCTATATATAGACGATGCATTAAAATATAATTTATAAACACATTAAAAAAATTAACATTAATTTTAAAATAATTTATTTTTTTATCTTTTATAAAAGAAGCTATATATAGATGATGTCAGATATTCCGCGATTAATTAAACATTGTTTAAATCCTGAATGGGTTAAACTTCAATTTAAAAATGAAGATTGTGAATTATTAAATGAATATGAAAGCCAAAATAAGCTAATGAGGTATAAATATAATGATAAAGAATATTTAATTTCATGGAATCAATGGAGTCATAATCAAAGACCTCATAAACGAGAAGAAGAAATTGAAAATAATGAAATGGAAATCATTGATGACATTAAAGAGGATGGAATTCCTAAATTTTGTAGAAAAACCTTTAGAACTAAGTTAGGAGCATATAAACGTAGAGTATTAAATCCTGAATACATAAACATTTATTTAAAAAGGAAGACTGTGAATTATTAAACGTTAATGAATATGAAAATGCTAAATCAAAATTGAAATATAAATATATTGGAAGTGATGAAAGGTGTAAAGATAAAGATAAAGTTTATTCAGTTTCATATAATAACTGGCACACGTTAGGGATAAGAAAACATTTAGGAGATTATGGTAAAAGTTCTGAATTCTTTAAATCTAGTATGTACGAGAGAGTAAAAGAAATTAGAAATAATTATTTTCATGAATAAAAAATAAACTTTAAAAATTCATGTCTTACATTTTTGAATAATTTATTTTTTTAATTTGTATGAAAATGAGTGGATCAAGATTCGTAACCGTCAATCAATTAATGGATGCTCTTTCACCAATTCTTGAAAATGTTAAACAAGTAGATGTTTATTTCGATGATTATGTAGAAAGTTTATATTATAAAGGTAAGTTTAATATTAAACCTATTGCTTTTGCATTTGATAATAAATTAATTGAAAATGCAAAAATTTGGGAATTAATTCCAGATATTGAATATATAACAAATATTAATGATAAATGGTTTAAACGAATTCCAACCACAAAAGTTCTTTGTAAATTAATGATCAAAACTGAGGAAAAAGAATTTAACGGGTTTAAATATCATCCAAATAAAGTTTCAGAACTAGAAAATGAAAAACTTCAGAAAAAATTAAATGATAAACTTTCAAATGATCGTATTGAAAAAATAAATAAACTAGCAGAAGTTGCATTTAATAATGAAATATTTGATGAATATAACCTTGAACTCAGTGATGGCTTTAAGGACCCGGGCTCAACGAGTCATGATTTATGAAATCAATAATTTGATTTATTCGCTCTTCAATAATTTCTATTCTTTTTGTTAAATCATCAATTTTCATTAATGAGGTGATTCTTGATTGAGGAATAGATTTCAAACTAACCACTCCTTTTATTTTTGAAATTTTGAATCCATCAACTTTAAACATTTTATTCAATTTACATGTTGTCAATTCTTCAAATAATTTTTTATTATTAGCATAATAGTCATTAAATTCTTCAACAGATGAAAAAATTTTATTTCAGTAATTGGTTTAACAACGTTTATTTTTTGTTGAACATTTTCACTTTCATTTATTTCTTCCTCCTCTGTTTCATTTATTTTTAAAATCGGTTTCATTTATCATTAAATAAAAATTAGAATATAAGTGATGAAATATATTTTTTAATTAATATTAAATCAGAAATGGCGGCAGGATTCTTTAAAAAATTATGGGATGGAATTAAGAAAGCTGCAGGTTGGGTTTATAAAAAGGTTATTAAACCTGTTGCAAACTTTTTGGCACCAGTAGCGAAAACGGCAGGAACTATCATAGGTGGAGTATTAGGTACTAAAGCAGGTAATCCGGCGATGGGAGCACAAGCAGGTAACGCAATTGGTGGAATTGCTGAAGGAATACTTAATAAAATAGGGGTAATAGTGGAAAAATAAATAAATATTATTTTTATCTTAGTATGGTTGTAGTCTTTGATAAACTTTTTCTCCTTTATTTAAAATTTCTCTTATTGGGGCAGCTTTTGGTGTTATTGATTCAGCAACGTCACTAATTGCTTCTTTATTCTTAAATATCCAATTTGCTCCTTTCTTCATTGTTTCCCAAACTTTATGCGCTCCTCTTTTTACTTTATCCCACAGTTTCTTAAAGAATCCTGCAGCCATAGTTGATTATTTCATTAAAATTAAAAATTCATTTTCATCTTTTAATTTTGATTTTTTATTTAATAATAAATGACGACTAACTATTTGGTGCCAAACACTAAACAATTAATGGAAATGTGTTTCATTCATTCGAAAAGATAAATGAAATATTCGCAAAGAATGACGGAAGAAGATATTATAGAGAACTTGAAAGTTCATGCTATGACTCTGATGCTCCATATTTTGATGATAAACAAACTCATTTAAGAATTACAAATCCGGCTCATGATGTGAACCAATTAGGTGACACATATATTAAACGCAAAGTTAAAGCAACTCTAGTTTCAAATAAAGCTTTCACATGTGATGCCGCTTTTAAATGCATGCGTTTATTCGTTGGTTACAAATCATCAAATCAAAGCTTTAAACAATTAGAAGTAGAAACCGAAAGAGGTGATGCCGGTTATCTTCAGATGGATTGCGCCCGTGAATCTTTCGCATTTGCAACATATAAACCAAAATCAGAAAGGAAAGTTAAAAAGTTTGTTCATTCGTTATATAATAATGTTCAAAAATATGATAACTCAGTATGTGGTAAATATATTGACCCTTCAGAAGTTTTCAAGAAAGCAAATGAAGAAGTTGATATCACTTTTGATATGATTATTCCGGTAAATGATTTGTTAGCATTTCAGGCGTTCGATGATTATCCTAAATCATTTGGTGAAATCATTCTTAAATATTATGTTTTCAGGGATACTTTAGTATTTTGTCAGGTTGACCCGTTAAGAGTTGCTGATTTACAAAATTACGTTTATGAAAAGATAACTGATGAAAATTATGAAAAGATTATGAATCATGTTTATAAATATGATCGCAAATTCCAACAAATCGGACTTCCTGCCAAATTAATTACAGCTTAGCCGCTACATCTGCTGACGCAACAGTTGATGACGTTATTATTTCATGCACAAAGATGGAAGTTTTAGAGGATAAATGTATTACACCAGGATACGGTTTAATTGAAGAATCAGTTAAAGCAATACCACGTTTATTCAGTAAGGAAGATCCATTCATGATTCCAGCTCAACATATTGACGTTCGTTCACTAAATGGAGGTTGCATCACTCCTGAAGGTATTAGCTCAGATTTCTCATACGCTCTTCATAATGTTACAGATGTTGTGTTAGCATTTCCGAAGAATGCAATGCAAAGAACAGTTTTAGAAAATCCAATGCTTCGAGGTCTTCAGGTCACTATAGATTCCAGAAACTTCCCCGATCAAGCGATGACCACAGTGGGTGACATATTCTTTACACGTATGCTTCAAGCTTCTGATTTAGATGGAGTGAATGAATGCACAGAAGAATACGAGGACTCATTAACTAGACCACTGAATGATGATAATGGCACACCATTAGCTAGAACATGGAAAGACCAAACTTCATTCTTATGCACTATTCCAGTTCAACGTGATGGAGCGGGTATATTCTTTGATGGATTAGAAACTTTCAACTCACAAGTTACAGTACAAGTGAAAGCTTATCCAATCATTCAGGGTGTAAATGACACTTACTGTTCAAAGGTGACAAATCCTCCTCAGGTTTGGTTTACTAGGACTACGTATTGGACATGGACACCGGATGAAGGTTTGAAATATCATCCAACAGGTACACCACCACAGTATAGAAGTTCATATGATGAAATATTGATGAATAGAAATGTATAAAATTATAAATTTATTTTTGATTAAATGGATTTAAATTCTGAAGAATTAGCGGGAGTATATAATACATACGTAGATGATATGATTAATGAAGCATTGAGTGATAATAGAAATGCTCTATCTAAGGAAAAATTAATGAAAATTCCATATTCTGAATGTTACTTAAATTCAATCACTGCAGCAATTGGTAAACAGAATAAAGGTAAAACATTAACGATATTAAAACAAATTATCATTATTGCTAACACTTCCCCCCATTCACATGTGTTAATTTATATCAACCGTTCAGGTTCACCTTCAGATGATACATTTGAATCTTTAAAGCATTTAATCAAAATTCCAATTATTTATTTATCACAAGAAGAAGCAGAAGATTATTTAAAAAACTTTTTAATGTATAAAGAATTATATAATACAATCAAGAAGCAAGGATTAGAGGATAAAATTATTGATAAACAACGGGATGAATTATTTGAAACACTTTCTATTTCAAATTTTGATAGAGAATTTTTGCATTCACTCATTTTTCTAGATGATGCGGTGAAATCAAAACTAATAACAAATGAGAAATCATATTTTAATCAGTTATTAACTCAATGTCGACACATTCAGTGTTCATTCTTCATGGCTGTTCAATACTTCAAAGCATTAAGCACAAACATTAAATCAAATCTATCAACACTTTTCATTTTCAGTGGTTTAGTCGTCAACAGTTGAACGTTATGCTTTATCAAGTGAATTTACCAATGAGCATTAATGAACTTTACACACAATATCAGCAATTAGGTGAACATGGAAAAATAATAGTTGATTTAAATAAAGGAGTGTTAAATTTGATTAACTTTTTATAATTAATTTTTATTTTTTATTTATAATTAAACATGACAGAAATAGCAAATCTTCTACAGGTTCCATTAAAACAAGGGACAAACAAAAAGGGGAGTGTGTATAATAGAACTATGAAAGTTCCAGACGGAATGAAAGAATTAGTCCATATTGTTGCTGGTCTTCAAAAGGATGTAAAACAAATGAGAAACGTTTTAACATTACCAGAAGCTCAAGCATATGCCAAACGTCATGGTCCAAATTGGGAAGCACATGAAGCAGACATTACAGGTCCAAATGGAAAACCTGATGGTATAAATGAAGTTTTCGTTACTGATGGTCGAGGTAATATTAAAGTCATAAATGGTTACAAATTAACTGTATCTGATTATCCTAAACGTAAAGCATATAATGAATGTTATCCTATGCAATTTGATGAAAATGGAAAAGCTGTTAAACAATACATTGGAGAAGGTGAACATGGTCCAATTAATTCATACCGTCATAATCCATATTCTTATTTCAATGAAGAATTAAACGCTATTGAAGAAGGACCGGATGGATTACCACATATGTTAATCAGTTTGATGGTCAATATGCAAATTTGAGACCTGAAATTCCAGCTAAGAAATTCTTTAAAGTTGCTTTATTCGATCCAGTGTTCAATGAACAGAAAGAAGCAATGAAAGCAGAATTTAAACCAATTCAAGTGGCAAGAATTTCTTCATCTTCACTTGCAGAAGCGTTCAAGGAATTGATAAAGAAACCACTTTATTCTCAACAAGGTTATAACTTTGATTTAATTAAAGAAAGTGATAGACGTAAATTAGAAAAATCAGATGGTTTTAAGAATGCATGTAATGAAATGATTAAAGATATTGTAAATGATAAAATAAGACTGGAAGAAACTCAAAGCAATATCAATAACATTATTGGTGCAGTTACAAAGAAAGTATAAGCAAACAATGATGAACCTTGGAATATTACCGTAACAACTAAATAAAACTTTAAATATATTTTTCTTTTTTTATTCAATTATAAATGAGAAGACGTTTCACAAGTCAAAAGAACACTAACGCAAAAGCAGAGATTACGGTTGGTTATAACGTAAATGATGATAAATCACGAATTATTCAAAATGTTAAAGTTAATGTTAGCCCTGAATTAACAAGGTCAACAACTCAACCAAATTTATTAACTCGTGACTTACCGAAGAATGATGAGAATGAAGAAAACCATGAGAATGGAGACCCAATCATTTTATCTGAACCCGGTAAAGAACCTGTTGAAATCCCACATATCCAACATACCCCCACCTCTTTCATCAAACATCGAGAACCCAGGAATATACGATTCCAGTCGCAATGCGCCATATAAAATAGACATTAATTCTGAATTAATGAAAATTTACCGTGATATAATAACTGATAATTATGATTCAATAATAAATTTAATTGATCAATCCGGTTTAATTATTTTACCTTATGAATCATTAATTCACATTATCGCCATTCTTTGTGATGTTCAAGATTCAGACGTTAAGATTCAATTTTTCATAGATGATGAGGTTTCATGCTGCGGAACAGTTGCAAAAATAAATCCTATAAAGGATATTAGCACAATTAAGATATCAAAGAACGGAACAACAACTGAACTTCATTTAACATATAATGATATTTATAATAAAATAGTTGATGAATATAAAATATCACTTGAAAAATTCTTTGTTAAGGCCATTTAATATTCAAGCATTAACATTATTGAATAATAATCCTTTGAATCATAATCAATAATAATTGACCTTTCACCAGTTTCTATCGTTTGTTTTATTTCTTTTTGTTCCCCACTATCTGGATCGGTCATTGTAATTGTTTTTGTTATAGTATCAGCTTTATCTTTAACTTCAATCTTTTTTCCATCAGGATATTTAAACCAAAATTCCAAAAATTCGATATTGTCAATCTGTTCATATTTTAATCTATCAATTACATTTTTAATACCATCTGAAAATCTTATGAAATGGTCATTATATGGGTTTGATTGAACTAAATTTGAATGAAGTGAAATATAACCCGATGATGAATATGACATTGACTCATATTTTCTGAAAACACTGAAATTTATAACATGAATGAATTTCTTATTCGTTGAATTTATGAATTCTTGAGGTAATCTTATTCTAGTTTTATTTATCACTGGAAAATAACGCTTTACCATATTTTTAATCGTAATAAAAATGTCAATTATCAATATTATTTCGAATAATAGTTGTGAATTAAATTTAACAGTTAGTGGAATTTATAATGTTACTCTCGTTTCTGTGAGTGGTAAATTTAATCCCATTCTTTTAGACCCTTCAGATTATATATCATTTATTAAAGGTGACCATGAAAAAACGTATGATATGTATATAAATAATGTGATAACGAAATGGGATATTAACACGATTTTAAGTTATTTAAATGAATCATTTATCGTATGGTATGAAGAAAATTTTAAATCAAAACCTGATAAACTTTTTGAACTTGATGAAATAAATAACCTTATTAAATTTCCGCTGAAAATTAAATTTTGTACTCCTCATCTTCGTTCATTGTTGGGGATATTAAATTTTTGAAAAGATGTTGGGGATGTTTTGTATTCTGACACTGGTTCCAATTTCATTTTAATCAAATGTGATAAAGTTAATACCCCAATGAGATTTTCACATCAAACATTAGACCCTAACTCTTACCCATCAATACAAAACATTTTATCCATCAACTTAAACATATTTTCTTTATCATATCCGTTTCAATTATCCGGGAATTCATTTATTCTTCATTCAAAAGATTTATCAAATATTAAATTTAGAGTAACCGACCTATTTGATTGTGATTTAGAATTCATGAATGAAATATTATGGCAATTTCAAATAGAAAAAATAGCTGATGAGATAACAGATTAAATATTTATTTTTAAATCATAATAAATGATTAAACAACAACAGCAACCACAACAACTTAAGGCACAGACCATTACATACGCCATATATGCATATAATTCAAAGACGGCAGAACAAACGCAAATGTTGAAATATGGAGATTTGGAGATAGTATTGAAAAATGACCATTTCGAATTCGTTTGCAAAGGTGGTGCGGTGATATCAAATATAAAAGAAATTTTATTTATGAATTCAAAAATTAAAGGTATAACGGATGATATAACATCAATTCCACCAGAAGAACAAAGATATTACGCATTAAATGCATTTCCTAAAGTTTTGAAGATTGGAAGATTTAATTTAAATGAGGAATTCATAAAAGGTTTCCTAAATGACATAATGAAGAAAGCAGATAAGGAATATGTGGATAGTGAGTTAGAGGAGAAAGCAGATAAGGGACTTGTGGTTAGTGAATTAATGAAGAAGGCAGATAAGGAATATGTTAATGAAAAAGATAATGAAATTATAGAAAGGGTTGAATGGTATCATGAACGGACATCGAAGATTCTTAAAACTAAAGCTGATACAGGATGGGTTTCAGGATGTTTAGACCTTAAAGCAGATAAAACTTATGTTAACGATGAGTTAGAGAAGAAGGCAGATAAGGAATATGTGGATAGTGAGTTAAATAAGAAAGCTGATATATCATTTGTTAATGAAGAAATAAAACAATCAGAGGTCTATTTTACTCCACCATTTTTAAATTTTATGAAATCATCAGATAAAACCTTTGATATAGATTCTTTTGAATGGATATGTTTCGATGGAGTGACCATGTATTTATTTTATACAGCTGGAGTGCTTTATTATTTTAAAACAAATGATTTTAAAAACTATGAATCATTTACTCCATCTGTTTTGAATCCTGATACACGAAAGCCAATCATTAATCCAAGAATTTTATATGTTGAATATAATAACGGTAAATTTATGGGAATGATAACGGTTGGAGATGATTTTTGCCCTTGTTATTCATTCGATTGTATCCAATGGTTCAAATGTAATTTAAATCAAGATGCTAAATTTAAATTTCCAAATAATCCTATTAGATGCGTTAATAATAAATGGGTACTAATTTATGAAGTCAATCAAATTTTCATTAGTGAGGATGGGAAATTATTATATGTTTAGTATGATGTCATCAGATTTGAAAATTGATTATACAAGTAAGTGGTATTACATTAACAACATGTATTTTATCCTACAAAATGATAAAATTTATAGATCATCTTCAATACCACAAGGTCAATTTGAACAAATTTTTCAAGCTGATGGAGACATTGAAGCTTTATGTTATGGATCAAATGTTTATGTTCTCGTTTCAGGTGAAATGGTCTATTCATATCCTGTAAGTTATAACAGACATATTTATTTATCACAGGATTTATCAAATTGGGAATTGGTTTATTCATTCACTCCAAAATTTACTCAAAATTATAGATTTACAAATTTATTTTATATTGATGGGTATTTCATTGCTTTAGGATGTGGTGATTTAGTAAATATCAGTAGTGATGGAAGAAACTGGTCTGAAATCACAAAATTTCAAGATGTTAGAAAAGCAATTTTCAAAAATAATACGTTAATATTGATAACAAGACCAGTTTTAAATACTCACCCAAATTCAATATTATATAATAAATTCAATATTCATAATGGATTAAATACAATTCTTGAGATGATTTACCCCATTGGTTCTATTTATACGTCAATGAACTCAACAAATCCAGCAACAGTTCTGGGTTTCGGTACGTGGAAGCAGATTGTAGATAAATTCCTCTATTGTGCAAACTCTTCAAAGGAAACAGGAGGTTCGAAGAAAATTACTGAAGCAAACTTACCCCCGCACACTCATACAGGAACTACAAACTTTTCTGGCGACCATAGCCACTCATTAAGAGACCACCCATTATACAACTCAGAATATTATGCTGGCTATGATGTTTTATCTCCAGATTATAACCATTCAGCAAAAAAGACATTTCGACCAACTGAACCAGGAGGAAATCATGTCCATACTTTCACAACAAATCCAACAGGCTTGGGTGAAGATTATATGCCACCATTTATGACTGTATTTGCATGGTACCGCATTTATTGAATGAACTAAATATATTTTATGTCTGTAATTAATTAGGTAATGAAGTAATGGATGAACTGCAGAAATATATTTTATCGTTAATGTTTACGTTAATGTTTATGTTAATGTTTATGTTAATGTTAATGTTTTCAGGTTATTCAATAATTATTTATTTTTGAATAACTGATGAGGTCACCGGGTCACCAGGTGGTCACCAGGTAATTTAACTTCTCTGAAAAAATGTGACAACATGACATTTTGACAACAACATAGGAAATAAATGTTTACGTTAATGTTTTGTCATGATCATTCATCGTTTATGCTTTGTCATGACTTCTTCATCGTAATGAATGTATATTCTTTGTCAAACATGAGCGTAAATGATTTGTCATGATTTCTTCATCGTATATTCTTTGTCATGATTTCTTCGTAATGAGCGTAAATGATCAAAAATGAAAAAATCATTGATTTCGGCTGAGAAAAACAGCAAAACCCTTCTTCCACGGGAATAAAGAAATAAAGAAGAAATAAAGAAGAAATAAAGTAAATTTTTTATTTATTCCCGTGGAAGATAGAGCACTTTTATGATACTTTTTATTCACGACAAACAAGACAAACAAAGAAAATAAGAAAATACGGCGCCGTCGCGGTTCGAACCACAGACCCTAACCCCTCCATAACACCACCTTAGACCACTGTGCTACGTAGCCTGTCGACATAAGATTTTATAAATTGCATATTTGACGTAAATTTATTTCCCAGTTATTCAAAAATAATTAATTATTGAATAACTGAAGGGGTCACCAGGTCACCAGGTGGTCACCAGGTAATTTAACTTCTCTGAAAAAATGTGACAACATGACATTTTGACAACAGTCATGAAAGGATTAATGCAAAAATAAATTCAAATCATACTTTATAAAGCTTCATTTACAGGTATTTCATCGTCAGTAAATGAATCCTCATTATCGTTTGGTTCAACCTGTTTATATAATCCTTTCATTTCTTCTTTCAAAACATAATACCATGTCTGTTTACCATTTATTTTTCTTTGTTTCCTTTCACATTTATCCTTAATGCTCATTTGAAAGTTTTTGTCTTTCATGTCTGATGGTTTGCAGAATAGAGCATTTTTACACGTCATACCCGCACACAATTCATCATAATGTGTATTTATCCATACATCTAAAGGATTTGCTGATAATTCAATTAAATCTTGTTTGGCTTCAGTCATCGGTATGATTCGTACATTAAATGATGAAAGGTTATATTGCATAAAATATGTTAAAAGGTTATCATAAAATTCCTTAGTGCATGAATCCATCAAATTCTTGAAGTAATCAAATTGACCCTTGAATTTACCATTAACTCTTAAAACTACATATCTTCTGTCTCCAACTTCAATTTTGACAGGGTAAACGTTGTTAGTTACGAAAATGAAGTTTGCAACATTCTGAGCTGTTCTTCTGGGTTGATTCTTTTCATTAATTCTAATCTCATTATCCGTTATAATTGATTTCAAAGCGTTGAAGTTTGCGAGTCTGTCTTCACCTACATTCTTGAGTTCATTAAGTACAAGAAACATTTTATTCTCAACTACTGAGTTGAAATTACCCGTTAGCTCACTTATTTCGGTAATGTTTTTACATGAATAACCAGCGAGAAGTTCAGAAATAATGTCTGTGAATCTGTTTTTACCTGTTCCCTGAAGTCCTTTCAAAATAATTGCTGTTTCATTCTTGATTCCAGGATGTTGAATCATTGATGCAATCCAGCTGAGAAGGTATTTATACACTTCATCGTTATTATCACAAATGGCTTCTTTAATGAAATTCATAAACATCTCAATTTTTGAGTAATCAGGCTTTTCAAGAATGTTGTATTTATAACCATGAAACATTGAGAAAACATCGGGGGAATCAGATTTAAAGCAAACACCCTTAACGGTTAATGAAGACAATTGATTTAGTAGTACATCCCATGCTGTTATTGTTTTACCTTCTTCTTTAAATAATTTAATCATTTTGAGTGACTCTTTCATGTTTGATTGAAGAACAAATGATATTTGATTCATTTTGTCGTGTATGTTGTAATCTTTCTGAATGAAGTATTTGTTTCCACAATCTACAAAACGGATTACACGTGATAAATCCTCAATTACTTCAGAACTGTTTTTATACTGATGATTTTCAGCCTTGCGTCTAATATCTGTTATCAAAAACGAGTCATCAAGTTTGATATCAAATGTTATTTTTGGCTTACGTAATAAAGGTAAAACGTATTCATCATAATATTCCTTTTGATATAGTTTTAGAATCTTCACCAAAACAAATGGAGAAGTCATTAAATGTGCATATCTATTACGTGCTTTTTCAAAATTACTTTTTGCATTTTCAGTTAAATTGCAGAATTATAAACGTTATCGTATGCTTCATTAATTAAATGATTAGGTAACGAATTAATTGCTTGAAACAGTGTGAATAAGGTTATTTCTTTTTCTAAATTCATGTTTCCACCATCATTATGTACTTCAAAATCACAGATGCCATCAACTATGCTCTGAGCTAGTTTATCGTCAATGTTTACATCTTTGTTTTCATTCATGATAGTCTTTATTTCTTCGTTCTTCTGTTCAACTCTTACCTTAATATTCAAATCATTTAATATATCATTCACTGTTCTGGTTAATGTTGAATCATAACTTCCACGAATGAATGAGTATGTATTGATTGGTTCTGTTGCATTCTTGCGAACTCTTGAATCAGCCATAACTACTAAAGAACGCTTTGAATCATCCATTGAAGTCATTATGTCAATATCATAATCATTGCAGGAATAACATTTAATCATTCTGTTCGAGGTTGAATAGAAGAAATTAGTGTTGCAATAAATGTGAAGACCTCCTGAAGCGGTTTTAACGATAACATCTTTATCCGAAAGTTTTGATAAAATATCTTTTCTAACTGTTTCTTTAAGTTCATCATTGTATGATTTATTGATATCAACATCTATAATCGTTAAATTTGAAATTTTATTTACTAATAAAGCCATACCAGTTTTCCTTCCTCTTCCTCCATCGTGTTTGAGGTAGTTATGTAAATCAATCTTGTTTTCACCAATTCTTTCGTTGAGGGTTTTAGTTTCTGCCACAACTAATTCCTCAGCTAATGAATCAATAACTTTTTCATCAGAAACGATATAGTTGTTGCTGTTGTTTGTTGCTGTCATTTATATAGGAATAAAAAAATAAAAACAATTTTAAAACTAACTTTATTTTTGGACTGCATCATATTTCCTGTGATGTTGTCAAAATGTCATGTTGTCACATTTTTTCAGAGAAGTTAAATTACCTGGTGACCACCTGGTGACCTGGTGACCCCTTCAGTTATTCAAAAATAAGTCATAACTGCCTTCCTCCTGTGATGTTGTCAAAATGTCATGTTGTCACATTTTTTCAGAGAAGTTAAATTACCTGGTGACCACCTGGTGACCTGGTGACCCCTTCAGTTATTCAAAAATAATTAATTATTGAATAACCTAAAACATTAACGATAAAATAAGTGATAACAAATTTTTATTTTTATCATAAATGAATACCCCACAAGCTCAAAATTTACCACGAATCAT